>NC_092582.1:4065833-4377500 GCF_037975245.1 Apostichopus japonicus
TAGTGATTTGGCTACTAGCTGTGTGAAGAGTTGCACAATAGACGAATAGGCAGCTCAACTAAGGTGCGAAAAGATGGGACTGATCACTCAGCTATTACCAACTGGAAAAAAGCCTGCCGTCCAGTACAAATGGCAGGATTCATGGATGCAACCTATAGCTAATGGACACTTTAGCGGCATGACGGTACAAATTCGTACGTCTTACTCCGACTTACTTGCTGGCCTCTTGGATCAAAGCTATGGCGATTCGGATCCGGTTACATAAGCACAGGGTGAGCAGCAGTAGTATCACAAACAAGGAACCACAGGCGATGGCTGAAAGATCATTAAAGTTTCAATATTTTTAAACTTTAGATATGTTAAACATAGGATGGAATGACTTCATCTGATATCAACTTAAACGGGCAGTCTTATAATTTGAGGATTCTTTAACATTTCTGTCGTCTCTTCCTAAGACTTATTGTGATCGTTTGCATGTTGGCCAGTAAGTCTTACTGATGGATTTGTTTATAGTATTCGGTCACTGAGTTAGTTGACCATACAGCTAAGTTCAAAATGTAAGGTCTTCGATTTTTGGCACATTCCCTTTTCCAATTTACTGCCGATTGTATATGGAGAGGAACAGTGGCGGAGCTAGGGGTATTGGTCAGGAGGGGCGAGAACGGTCTGCAGGGGCACTTTTGACACTATCTAAGCGGAGTGCCACCACTGGTTGGCGTGTAGCGTATAGAAATTTTTTGAGTAAAGATACTCCCTAGATCGCCGGAAATGACCCTTTCCGGGCCTGGCTAAATTTGCAGATAAACGAAGAATAAATAGGTGTCATCCCCAAATTACACCAACAAAATGTGACAAATGTCAATAAAAAAAGTCAATAATCGCGAATAAGTAAAGAGTGGTAAAGAGCTGAAAAGGGCGCCAGCAGTCCATTTGAGTCCGTCAGGGGGGCATCCGCCCCCCCTGACTGTATGGACGCTCCGCCACTGGAGAGGAAGTCACAAACATAGATCATTTTCTGTCTCCAATTTCTGTCTCTGATTAAATGGTACCGGCTGACACAAAATGGAGAACACCTTTGCTGATAATATCAAAACATACCGTCTCTACAGGCAAATAGATAGGAATTTTGAAAATACCACAACATCACAAGGTCAACCTGGTTTTAGACCTCGCTTGGTTTTCGCCTGGAATAAACTGTGATTTTCCGGGTAGCATGTGATCTACGAACTTTCACAAAAGAGCTTGAGGATTCCGATGAGGAAGACAGCTTTTGCTACTTCGTATGTATCGTTTGTTACCCGGAAAAATTGCCGTTTCTTCTGGGTATAAACCGAGCGAGGGTTAGCCCGGTTGAAATCGTAATGAAGATTGAAGAGATCTGACGGCCATGCACAACAAAACTAATTGCAGACATTTAAAATGATGAGTCTCTCCACTACTAACCACCAATGAGCCATGTTTTCTCTAGCCGAAGGTAATAGTTTATGTCCAAGGTGAACTCAAACTCCTCCTCCATCTGAGTTTCACTATCTCGGATGGTCATGTACTCAAAAAAGCAAAGAGCGGTTCCTGTCGAGTAGAAAGATAGTTAATAATGAGCATGACAATTCAAAATAACTTAATTAAAAGGCCTTCAGGAGGGGGAGGGGGAGGGGGAGGGGAGAGGTGTACACTCCCCCCTCACCACTATGGACCCCCAACTTAGTAGTAATTATTAACACAACCTTGCATGTAGTCCTAATAAAAGATCTTATTATTTTTAGGAGTTGGCTACAACAGCCCCAGGACTTTATCCCCTCTTCTTAATAATCCAGGGTCCATCTCCTGGCCTTGATTTAGCTGGAGCAGTTACCAGTACATTACTAAATCATATTTTGTTTAATAGGTGTAAGCGACCCCAATAACAATCCTAACGATTTTTTTCAGATTTCTATTGTTTTTTTTTCATAACAAATATAAAATTGCTTTTCTAAATTCCATTTTTTTTTGGGTGACAGTATTTGTTATTAATTTCCTCTGTGGATAAATGATAAACAATATTTTCCAGCTCAATAAGCCGATATCATCCAGTCACTTGCTTCCAGATTTAAATTTTTGTAAATTCACCAAACTTCCTATATTTATAACTTCATGATAAAAAAAGATGCTCTCGAGTGTTGCGTTTCTGAATGGCTGCTCAAGACGCCGATATGAGAGAGTGAACCTACTTAATTGAGGGCGCTATTCTACAATAGCATTATACTACATCCAGATGTGGGCTTTCCGCACCAAAACTTAAAAATGATTTGCAGGAAAATGTCTGAAGTCTCGGTAAACTTCGACAAACGGGAATATTATTCCATTTTGATGATCTCCTCTCGAGAAAAAATTCCTTACCAGCTCCCAGAAGGCAGTTAAGGACGAGTATGCTCCCCCATACCATGAATCCAGCGATGAATCGCATGATAGCACACCACAGGAAACACAAGATACAACCGATTCCAATGCCACTGCAGACAACAACAAACAAACAGTAATAAATAATAGAAGAATTTACAGTTCTCCATAAAATGAGCATTAAAAATATAATATACAGTT
This sequence comes from Apostichopus japonicus, assembly GCF_037975245.1. Taxonomy (NCBI): domain Eukaryota; kingdom Metazoa; phylum Echinodermata; class Holothuroidea; order Aspidochirotida; family Stichopodidae; genus Apostichopus; species Apostichopus japonicus. Next base: position 4,068,411 of record NC_092582.1, read on the forward strand.
ATTCATGCTTTATTTTTCATTTGATCTTGAAAAGTTTATCTCATGTGATATTGTATCCTGAGCCTTGTGATTACAAATTTTTGCCCGTCGAAAGAGATATTTGAATTTACTTAAATATTTAGTCTGTTGAGCATTACAAAATATTGAAATATTTGTACAATTTGGCTGCACTGATCAAATAATTAATCATAGTTAGTGTATTGTAAATTTGGCTGCACTGATCAATCGTTAACCACAGTTAGTGTATTGTGAAGTTACTGCACTGATATACACTGATCAATCATTCACCATAGTTAGTGTATCGTAAGTCAGAATGATGCTTTTCAATAGAGGGCCATCTTTTGTACTCACATGAGAATGATGTGCCACGATGACCGGATATCCTCTACAATGACTAAGGCACTTCCACCAAATCCTGCAACAAAGTCTATTCCGCTGAAAAGGACAAGAGATAAAATGAGGTGTTAATAAAGAAACGCATCAAATGAACACATACAGGAGTATATAGATCAATCAATTATTCAATTGGTGTATCACTATCTCGTCCACCTCATCAATAGTTACACTACATGAGTCATCCAAACACATTGCAGGGTCACTTGATCAATGGTGCCTTACGGTGCATAATTCAATCAAATAATAAATTAATATCTCAGTCTTGTATTTTGTTCTTGATCAGTGGTTCCTTATGGTACATAATTCAATCAACTAATCATTCAATTATTTTTAATATCTCACTCTTGTATTTTGTTCTTGATCAGTGGTTCCTTATGGTACATAATTCAATCAACTAATCATTCAATTATTTTTAATATCTCACTCTTGTATTTTGTTCTTGATCAGTGGTTCCTATGGTACATAATTCAATCAACTAATCATTCAATTATTTTTAACATCTCACTCTTGTATTTTGTTCTTGATCAGTGGTTCCTTATGGTACATAATTCAATCAACTAATCATTCAATTATTTTTAATATCTCACTCTTGTATTTTGTTCTTGATCTGTGGTTCCTTATGGTATATAATTCAATTAACTAGTCATTAAATTATATTTAATATCTCACTCTTGTATTTTGTTCTTGATCAGTGGTTCCTTACGGTACATAATTCAATCAATTAATCATTCAATTATTTTTAATATCTTACTCTTGTATTTTGTTCTTGATCTGTGGTTCCTTACGGTACATAATTCAATCAACTAATCATTCAATTATATTTAATATCTCATTCTTGTATTTTGTTCTTAATCAGTGGTTCCTTATGGTACATAATTCAATCAACTAATCGTTCAATTAGTTTTAATATCTCACTCATGTATTTTGTTCTTGATCGGTGGTTCCCTTATGGTACATAATTCAATCAACTAATCGTTCAATTAGTTTTAATATCTTACTCTTGTATTTTGTTCTTGATCAGTGGTTCCTTATGGTACATAATTCAATCAACTAATCATTCAATTATTTTTAATATCTCACTCTTGTATTTTGTTCTTGATCGGTGGTTCCTTATGGTACATAATTCAATCAACTAATCGTTCAATTAGTTTTAATATCTTACTCTTGTATTTTGTTCTTGATCAGTGGTTCCTTATGGTACATAATTCAATCAACTAATCATTCAATTATTTTTAATATCTCACTCTTGTATTTTGTTCTTGATCGGTGGTTCCTTATGGTACATAATTCAATCAACTAATCGTTCAATTAGTTTTAATATCTCACTCTTGTATTTTGTTCTTGATCGGTGGTTCCTTATGGTACATAATTCAATCAACTAATCGTTCAATTAGTTTTAATATCTTACTCTTGTATTTTGTTCTTGATCAGTGGTTCCTTATGGTACATAATTCAATCAACTAATCATTCAATTATTTTTACTATCTCACTCTTGTATTTTGTTCTTGATCAGTGGTTCCTTATGGTACATAATTCAATCAACTAATCATTCAATTATTTTTAATATCTCACTCTTGTATTTTGTTCTTGATCAGTGGTTCCTTATGGTACATAATTCAATCAACTAATCAATCAATTTTTCATATCTTACCTTTGTATTTTCTCTTCATCAATGACTCCTCCAGATGCACTTTCAAGAGAATCACTAATTATCATGATGAGCTGCTTCAAAAATTGATCGCCAGGCTTGATACGAAAAATGAACTCCGGCAGGCATCTATTGAAAACTGTCTCAACCAAAGGAAATCAAGTTACCGGGTCATTCCGTGTAAAATCACGAATGGCTGTTGCTGCACCCTTTCCAAAAATTCCCAAATTTATTGTATGATTGGACCACCATAAAATAAGCATATTCTGAAAATTTCAGTTGCATTGCTTTACAATTGGCCGATTTATCACACTTTGAAATTCCGCAATTTGTCGCCACCATGGCATTTTGGCATTTTCTTGACTTTTGAGGTCTCATTTCTCAGCAATTGAACATTCTACTACCTTTCTAATACAATATTTTTGTAGCCTAATTTTTTATTTTCCTGTTCTATGGGTTAGACTCTATAGGCATCTGTAATAGAAAGGTAGTTATGGTGGTCCACTCATGCAATAAATTTGGGAATTTTTCAAAAATGTCGAACTACAACATACCCCAAAATCTGGTGATTTGATATGGAATGACCCAATATGTACCTGTTAATAACTGTATTACTCTATTGCCATAAAACTGATTTGCACCAGTTATGGATTTTCTTATTTTTTCTTCCTTCCTATCTCCCCCCCCCCCCAAAAAAAAAATTCAAGCAATGTTTCCATATGTTGTATGTAACATTCTGCTCATTTTGGTAAGATCATGTATAATATAAATAACATTGTTGTATCTTCCATTGTACCTACAGGATGGAATAAAAAGGTTGGAACAAATTAAAACCATGTTACCATCTACACCCCATGGCTGCAAAACCACTTAATGTCATATAGTTGGTATTGAAGTTGAAGTCGAAATAATAATCAATACAATCATAAATAATATACTAAAAGTTTGCACAAATATACTTTTCAATGCACCTTCCTGCTATGAGTGATAAAATGTGACAGGTGGAGAATTGGGTACACAGAGAGGATATACTGCGATAGTGAACCCCCTTCCCCACCCCCTTCCCCTCCCCCTTCCCTCCTTCCGCCCTCCAACAATGCACATATATGTGGGCTCATACAACTTAATAGCTAACAGCTGATAGTACATCTGGGTAAAATTAATACACTTAAGAAATAATTACCATCTGTACTGTTCAAAACATATGGAGCGCATTTATTGTCCTGGATTGCTTGTTCTTGATCAAAACCAGCCTGTAAAAAGGAGAATTGCAGACAATATCACAGATGTACTCTCTTAACCAAGGCTGCTCATCCCTCCCCAATCCCCTTCACAAATCTCCATCCACTAAAGAAGGGATAAGGAATAGTTATAGAAGTACTTATGCATAGAAGCATAATTATGCCCTCTTTGTACAGTTTACATGAATATTACTTTACAAATTTAAGTTCAATATATAGTTTAATGTTTGGGATTCACCCAATTGGCCATACCCCGAGTTTAATTCTCAAAATGCAACTCTCTCTCTCCACCCCCACCTCCCCCCCCTCCCCACTTTTCATCAAACAGAATGTATTATACGGAAAATGAGGCACGTGTGGCTGGAATGATGTCATAATCGGACTTGCTAAAGTCTTTGGCCCTGCATGTAAACGAACAATGAACACTGTGATTTCTCCTCAGATTGAACAAGATTTTTCTCAGCTGTTTTTGGGGAGTTGTTCCTCCCGAAGATCCGTTTCGGATTATGATTGGTTTTTTTTTCTTCTTTAAAATATTTCCTCTCCCAATTCATTAAAATACAACTTCATACGTGATTGCAACATTTTTCCTCCTACTAAATGCAGTGGCATAGCCAGGATTTTCAAAGTTGAAGGCACGACTATCTGAGCAGAGCGCCACCATCGGTTGGCGCGGAGCGTACAAGAACATTTTTGGTTTTACAAACCCCCCAGATGGCCAGAAACGGCCCTTCCCGAGTGTTCATTCTGGTTCCCTGGCCTCGTGCTAACTTGAGAGACCTCATTCAATATCACTTTTAAACCCCCCCCCCCCATAAAAAACGATTTAAAATAGTACGTAATGCAATACTACATAATGTATTTAAAATTAGCAAGGTACATGTACAGAGTAGTCTTACTTTTCAACTGCTGATACTTGTAGATACAAAGATAGGCCAGAATACAACTATAGCCAGTACTCGTCTTTTGATACAACTGTAACTAGTAAATGTTTAAGTTAGCCTAATAAGAGAAGGCGAGAGCTATCCGACGATTGCCATCTGATGCAAATTTCTTCAGCACAGCATCAACGTCAATTGCAAAGTCTCTGTGGATGTCAGTGGCGTTGCCAGGATATTTTTCAGTGGGGGGGGGCGCTGGGGGGACTTGACCATTTCCTGGAAGGGCGTCTTGTTACTATCTAAGCGGAGCGCCACCATGAGTTGGCGCGCAGCGTCCCTAAATTTTTTAGCTAAAAGACCTCCTAGATCGTCGGAAATGACACTTCCCAAGCCTTGGAAGCAGGGGCGTCAATCCGACTTTAAACGTGTGGGGAGGGGGGGGGGGACGTAATTGATTCGAGTATTCCGGCCGCAAGTAATATCTAAGCGGATCGCCACCATCGGTTGGCGCGCAGCGTACCAAGAAACTTTCAAATTTCAATATCTGCCAGATCGCTGGAGATGGCACTTGCCAGGCTGGATAGCAGCCATCTAGTTGCGTGATTTCGGGAGAAAATTACAAATTCGCCTCAGATATAGGCCTATAGGAACGATGCCACAAAATGTCCCTGGGCATACTATAGGCAAAGGAAGCTATCCGCCGCGACTGCATGTGCGACTGCGGTCGAAGGGTCGTTCATGAGCGGTCATCATGGAGATTCGAGACCATTCAGACCAATGATATATTTTTTCGCACATGTAATTTTTTTTCGACACCCAAAATCCCAGTTGGAGGGCAAATGGGGGCGACAAACTTTCATGGGGGCTGTCGCCCCCACGCCCTCCCCCCCCCCCCCCTTGGCTACACCACTGGTGGATGTGCATGAGTGCCAAGCAGCTGACTCTCTCTTCTTTCATTGAAGAACGCATGTAGTTTTTTATTCTGCGCATTGCGCTGAAAGACCTTTTAGCAGTTGCCGAAGCTATTGGCATGGTTAATCATGGTTAGTTTTAACTAGATGTTAAAAAACTGACAAGATTGGATCCTAGTCTTTTTCGGCGGGTAGAGTGTTGAATGAAACGGCACGCGATAGAAATGACAGCCTAGATGACAGAAGAATAGGTCACCTAATTTAGCCATATTCTTGCTACGTTCATTTCAATAGTTTTTCCTGTCTAGACTCTTAAACTCGTCCAGCAAGCTTATGGATTTGAGTTATGAGTGTTTAAAAAAAAGGTAACTTGGCCAAAAAATTTGTAGGCCCGGGCCTACAGTGCTACATACTGGCTACGCCCCTGAAATGTATCAAAGACTGGACATAGCTAGAGATTCATTCAAGTAAAAACTTCACCTTTCTGGACTTGCTTTACTCAAAGCAAAACCATTACTAGGGGTTTGCTTCATTGGCACAGAATAAATGCAAACGATTCAGAGCAACAGGGCGGTTGGGGGAGGGGGGGGCGGTATGCATGTGGAGGGGGAATCTCACCATAGCTGGGTCAACTCCGTCAAGGCAAATTGGTTCCCCAATTTGATCCACGGTCAAGTTCAGTTGGTCCAAATAGTCTGCCTCTGGAATTGGAAACCAATACTTCTTTGGACACTCACTGACACAAACCTATAACGAGGAAAAGAAAAAAACCATGGAATACAAGTTAATGAACATTGATCAATCAATCAATCATTCAGCCAGCCAGCCACTGACTGAGCCCCTATATATGTTTGTGACAGTGTGTCATTATTTTTTTGTCGCAATTTGCGTTACATTGAGTGAGTTTATCACTTGAATCTGGTGTGGTGTGGTGTGGTCTGGTGTGATGTGGTCTGGTGTGGTGTGGTGGGCAAATAGAAAGGCAATGGACTAGAGACCTGAGGATTTAAAGTTCCATTCCTGGACAGATCACTATGTTGTGTCTTTGGGGCAAGGCACTTTATCTGCATTGCACCTCTTACATACTACCTAGCAGTGGCGGAGCTAGGGGTATTGGTCAGAGGGGGTGAGAATGGTCTGTAGGGGCGCTTTCGACACTTTCTAAGCGGAGCGCCACCACAGGTTGGTGCGGAGCGTACAAAATTTTTTTGAGTAAAGATGCTCCCTAGATAGCAGGAAATGACCCTTAAGCGGGGACCTGTGTGGTAACTTGTCAATAAAGTTGTGTGTGTGCTGGTTTGTGGCTGCACCCTGCTATCATTACAGCCCCTGTGGGAAGTTCCCCAGGGGTCCTTGTAGATGTGGCTCACGGTAACGCTACCTGAGCGACTGTATGAACGGTGCACATTTTGGGTGCGTAATGTGGGTGCAACAAGTTAACTGCTGTTGAGTCGTGTGAGAGAAAGCATTGCACTGATACAAGACCTTCAACTTTTATTATCAGGTTGAAGCTGAAAAGAACAGATAACTTCATATGATTCGGACTATGGTCAGGGTTCTAAGAAAATAACATTCACCATGCTGCATGTATGTGACTCCACATATTAACATTTATCTGAAAAGTCACCCAGGATTGATTTTGAGCATGAGTAGTTCTAATTACTAATGTATGCTTTCAGCTGCAGCCCTCTTACGTACAGTGGGACCGTGAACATACATAACAAGACCTGTATTTGATCACAGTCGCTATGAAACTAATAATTGATGGCAATTTCAGGACAGACCGCTCATTGGTGATCTATTGGAATATGGAAATCTGCTGATAATTGATTGAATATGCAAATCTATTCACGATCAACATGAATGCATGTATGCAAATAAATCAATCAAAAGGTAGAAATATGAAAGGACGAATTGACGAAGATCAAATGTTGCAGCTTTATTGAATGGACTTACTTGTGGAGTATGGCAAGATAATTTGGTCGGTGAGCATTTGGTCAGGTCAAAGTAAACCAGATATGGTTTATCTCTATAAAAGAAAAAAAAGACGAAATATAGCAAATTGAATCAGAAATGATAACCAACATCATAACTCTCCCAGTGGTGGCTTGCCATAAATTCACGAGGGTTGTACTAAACAATAAGTGTTAAATCTGGAATGGCAGTAACAGAGAGAGGTGGGATACTTCACTCGATGTAACATCCCATTGCCCTTTTTCGCATGGTTTACGGTCCCAATACGAAGGGGGAAGGCACTGTGTTGTGCGGTTTGAGTGTCTGCCCCACAATCATTAAGGTTCAAAGTTCAAATCCTCCATCACCAGGAACCACATTTTCTTTGACCTATTTCAAAATTGCTGCTTGCTTTGCTGTGTTCTTGAGTGGTGTCTTCAGTGGAATTTGCTATGTCTGGTTTGCAAATTGGGAACTGGAGTATGGTTCTTTCCGTTCTTTCGATGGTTTCAAAACAACTTCGTTCACCACAGCTGCAATGCAGTGACGATGAATCGGGTGCTTTTTCGTGTTCATTCCCTCAGTATTTGAGAGAGTGTCAGATGGACACTCTCGTACATTGGATGGATGGGGAGCTGCATGGTAGTAAATGGTGGTACCGGGAGCAAGGGGCGACATTTGCACACCTGCCTCGTAACTCTCTGGACACTTGTCGAAGAGAGATCGAAGGCTTGGTATAAAGCTGGTGTCATCCAATGCCAACCACATGGGTATGGTGTCATATGAGTAGCTTCTATTGGCCTCCTAGTACTGGAGGATTACTAAACTAGTATAAGGGAACTTGGAGTGGGTCAACTGCTTTGGATATTCATGCCCAGGGGGCTACCTTGGGTGATGACTAGGAGCATGTAGGTGACCATATCAGGTGTTTCTAGCATGTTTGGGATCTCTGTAAGGCACAAAGATCCTCAGTGGATACTCACATAGCAATTTCATCGATGCCGCAGATGGTCCCGTTAGAATCGGTAGGGTAAACGAGTCTTCGTGGATCACCGCTCGTAAACGCTGGAAGAGGAGGAAGGTAGACATAGTAGATGGGTATAAATTACATTTTTTTTTTTTATACGTAAAACATGACCAACAAAGGGTACTACTAGGTTTACTAGGTGTAATGAAAGTCCTTGTCTCTCAAAATCATTGAATTTATTCACATGCGAGTTGTGACAATGTTGGAAGGGGTAGTTGGATGGGAGAGAGAGAATCATCTTGAGTTCTGCATCAATACAAGCTATATGCTCAGGAGGAATATTTGTGCTGTCATTGCTATTTTACGTTAGAATGGGATTAACCTACGTAACTTTAAAACTTGCAGATAAGGTGTGACAATGTTTGGTCCAATTGAAGTGATCGGGGGTGGGAGTGTGTTGTGTGCAGTAGAAATTGGTAATCTAGAGGAATATGCAATATTTTTATGTTATTATAATGAAAAGGATGTGCTATGAACTTCCTGAATATGTGGGAGTGACAATATTCCGCCCAGCACAGTTCCATAAATATTACCGATTCGTATCTGATTGGTCCACATTTACAAAACAAATCCTAGTTTAGGCTGGTTATGGCTTCAAGGCATTGAAGACTCGCCCCAAACCGCGTGCGGCCATCTGAAAAAATTAACTTTTTGTTGCTTGCAAGTGACGTTTTGCTCGTGTCGCTACAAAATGCAGACAGTAATGAAACGTGAGACCTTAATTGTTATCTTTAGCTGGACCTGAGATGTCCATCGCTGTATCGTTTGTATACTGTGCTGTGGGTATTGACCGCAGCTGTATGTACTGACTGTACACTAGTGTCTAATTACCGACGGTAGCAAGTGTGTGTGTATTTTCTTGGATCGATGGTGGTGTTTAACACTTCTGTTACACCTCATTCGAAACTAGGTCAAATTACCGGCATTAGACGTTTCTTTTTGCGCGAGTCTTCACACCCTTTAAAAGGTATATGTCTATCTGCCTCCATGTTTATATCCTTTTGGCTTTTGCTCTGCCTCCCTATTGTTGCCCTTAATATGCCCATCTTTTGTTTCCGATAACTTCCTGAATAGGGTCATAACATTACATATGGGAAGTAATCGTTTATTGCCCTTTTTCCTGTATTGTCACGGACATAAAAAATATCGGTGACGCAATTTCTGACTTGACATTAATGACACAAGTTGCGTCAAAAATGAATGGATTAAACTGAATGTCTTGAACTAGACACTAATAATTCAGAGGAGACTATCTTCAGTAAATATTTGAGTTCTTCACCCAGACCCTCTGAACTGGAATTGAAGACAGTGCCTGGCCTCTTCCCCCACCTCCCTCAAAACACTTACCCTTCTCCTTATTCTCTTTAGGAGAGGAAGCTAAAGCGAACAAAATTCACATGAAAATAGGACTTAAGAGTAAATATATTTAACCCTTCACCTTGTCTGAGAGGAAGTGCTCTAATATTAGGCAAATATTGAGATGTCTTTTTGCAGTCTCTCTGGTCTACTAGCCTTCTTCCTATCATCCATTACTTATTTTATTTTTGTATTGTATAGTTGACTGGGTAGTATGGTTATTTTTGTTTGGTTATCTTGTTTTGTGTCCCTCCTCTGTACAATAGGACATGTGGTAATCCAAAGCAGTTCCAGTTTTACTTCTCCCACATCCTTGAAGCCAACCATAAGGGTGGGAACAGGTGGAACAGGGTGGGAACAGGGTGTAAGGTGGGAAAGGGTGGGAACAGGTAACAGAGAGATGGGGTCAGGAGGTTGCCCCACAGCACAAAAATATATGGAGCGGTCCTGTAAATCAGAAAAAAAAATAGAAAACCTAGCGGGCCAGTGGGATAGGGTGACAGATAGGAGGGGATAAAGGGGAAGTGGACTACATATTCTCCCAAATATAGTACATATACATATATATATTTTTTATATTATATATAAAATATCAGAATTCTTACCAATTATACCAACGGCGATCATACCGATGAAGTACAAAATGAAGAGGATCAGACAAATGATATCTGTACATGATCTGAAAAGAAGCAATAAAATATAAGTTATTATAATTATGGGTTAATTTAGTATGGATGAAATGTGGAGGTGAGGGGGAAGTGGGTGGGAGGGGAGTGACCATGGTGATCAAAGCTTTAGGCATCTGCACTATGACAACCATGCCCTCCCTCTACAAACCCCCAACGCTTCCCTACATCTGCTACTCCTGTTGCAATCACCAACTATGTTATCAGTATTATATATTGGTCTTTACATACACACACACACACACATATATATATATATATATATATATATATATATATATATATATATATATACACATATATATATATATATTTTTTTTTTTTATTTTTTTATATAAATATAAACTACACTTAGATTACGAACAATATTAAGTTCCAGTTACAGACAATTCGTAATCAAATCACAGACCAGAAAATGCTACAAACTAGTCTTTCCACTATAGGCACCATGCCTTTAGCAACTGCCCAAATTTGTTTTAATTTGGCACCCACTTTACCAGCTGCTGATGAACTTTCTCTGCATATATTGTAGTTTACAGCTGTAGATTGCACCCCCTAGTCCTAGCTGCCTCACACCCGGTAGCAGATGCGTGAAAAAAAAAAGAAATACAGAACAAACCTGCAATTTTACTCAAATCTCACTAGTGGCCATGCAAATCAATATGTAAATTAGCCATTAGTTGTGTTTGTGTTGTAAGCCTGCAAGTTTACACAGGTACTGTAGCTGTTTCCTTACTGTTTCAATGTCCATTTATATGCTTTGGCCACAAAAATTTCTCTCCCAACGAATGAAAAGGACAAAAACATTTCACTAACAAGTTTATGATCTAGTTGCACACTAAACTTAGAAACAATTGGCACCATTTATGTAGAATTGTGTCAACTAACTGTGACAATTCACGAGTATTATATGATTGGCATGCTATTCCCAAGTCCATTCTAAAATGACAAGTTTCAAGGTTTTTTAAAAAAGTTAAGGCCATTTACCACCAAGATCTCCCCAATGCATACTGAAATGCTTTATTTACAGCATAAAATGAGTGTTCATGTCTTTGTTGTCACATAAACTATAAATATCACAAATTTACAATATTTGACCATAAAAACAGCACAAAAATGGTCACCACTTGCGCAATATCTAGGTCTTCTTTAGTGTTACTGTTTCTATTCGATTGGATCTAGCATTGGCATGAAAAAAAATAAATTCAACGGTAGGAAAATAATAATCAAACAGTTTGCTTGAAAAAAAGGATCCTAGTTTGTAATGCAAGGATGAATTGCTATAAAAATAAGACCACAATGACAAAGCCAGTTAGCTCCAGTGGAGTATGACAAAAGTTCAAAGGAAACCATTCCAAATTAGGCTGGCATATTTATTCTCCCGTGAATAATTTTATCAAGTATCGCATCGTAAAATGCGATGCAAATAAGGCAAATTGCTATACAAGTGCCAAGATGAATTTAGCAGTTTTTTTGTACACAGGACAATAGTACTTTACTACACAAAAGAGACAAATTCATTGCCTTCACACAGCTATATGCAAAAATGTGAACACTAAATTGGATCCTGTTCTCCTTTCTTAATTGTCAAACAGCCTTGTTACCTTCAGTGAAAGAAAACCTGTAGCAACGTTCAACAATAATAAACAATACCTCATACAGCCACTGCAAAATAGTCATTCTCATCGTGGGGCAGGGGGGTGGGGGAAGGGAGAAGGGGGAGGGGGAGAAGGAGAGGGGGAAGAATGATGAAAGTAACCACTGGTGACCTGGTATTACATTATTAGACATGTTTTGTTCTCTAAGCAAATTTTGTTTTCCATAATTAGCAAAGATTTTGTGCAATTAAATGGCAAAGATTTACAGCTGGATCCACTGACATAACGTAGCTCATACATTTACATGTATGTATGTCAACCTACTAGGGTGCATATCAGTACTGGACTGCAGGGAACTAGATGTCCAATCTGTTATCACATCATAGAGAGAGGGGAAGGAGGGAGAGAGGGACAAGAGAGGGGTTTGGAAAACACATAAAGAGCAATCAATTAGCTGTTTCTCAAACCAGGAGTACCTGAGGCTGCAACCAAAGGGCCATAACATAGTGACTATATTACACTCACAGTAAGTGAAAGTGCTCGACATAAATAAGCCAATATACCATGATTTATTCTTAAACATTGTCATAGCCATGAGCAGAGGGGGTAGTGCTATGGCTCCGACATATATGTCAGCCCATCCCCCCCCCCCCCAACCCCCAAAAAAATTTGTAAGAGATTTTTTTCTGTTCGAAAATAGGTTATTCCTGCTCTTCCCCTCCCTACCCCCCGTCCTCCCTAGAAGCACTGGATCCCCTCCCTCCTGCAGCGAGAAGTCTAGCTCGCCCCTGTCCTGAATATCTTTGAGGGTCATAATAGGTTATCCTTGCATGTAGTTATACTCATGTGGCTTTATTTATAAATTTCTGAAATTTTACTAATCCTTCCAGGTGTTGCTCAAAGCCGGCCTAAGGTAACAATTAATAAATTAAACTAAAGACAAGATCCAAAAAAGCCACCACACCTCCCACCTCAAGTGTGAATTATTAGGTAATAAAGTCAGTATTCCATTTTCAAACTGGAATTTAATTATATCACTCAAACAGTTTTTTTGTATGTAAGTCTTAAACACAGACAAAGAGCAACGTGAAATGTTCAAAATATCAGGCATCATGTTCAGTTTGAAATATGACTATATACTGTATAAGCTGATGCAGGTTTGATCAAACTGCTTTGCTGTGTCTCATGAGATCAATAAATGAGATCAATAAATGAGATCAATAAATATCAAGTTCATTGGTAAGGTAATTAAACTGAGCAGCCAACATCAATATTTATAGGTTGTTGGTATTTGGCAGTACCTAATAATACTCAAGTACTGATATATAAAGGGTATATTCTGTAATGTTGTTGTGAATATATGTCAAGTATGTAATGGTTATCTACAACTATATCCAATTAATCCTACCCCCTACCCCTCCCCCTCGGGTAGCAAAGGCTCATCTACAATAGGATATTAAAATGGATATTTTGGCACTAACAAAGTCCAGGAAAAAATCTGGATGAACCATTGAATAATTGGAAAGATTTAGAACATTTCAACACTTAAACAACAGACTGGCATAGTTGTTTGTACTTAAAGGGAGTGAAGACTCGCGCACGAAGAAACTTCTGATGCCGGTAATCTGACCTAGTTTCGAATGAGGTGTAACAGAAGTGTTAGACACCACCATCGATTCCAGAAAATACACACACAGCTGGCTACCGCCGGTAATTAGACACTAATGTACAGTCAATACATGCAGCTACGGTCAATACCCACAACACAGTGTACATAGCAGCGATGGACATCTCAGGTCCAGATAAAAGATAACAAGGTATCATGTTTCATTACTGTCTGCATTTTGTAGCGACAAGAAAAAAACTTCACTTGCAAGCAACGGAAAGTTAACTTTTTTAGAGGGCGGCACACGGTATGGGGCGAGTCTTCAATGCCTTTAATACTTCTTGAGTCATGGATTTTGCATTAGCTGGCAATCATAATCGGGCAAAGTTTGGGTAACGTAGCATATGGATGGATACTAAGTACAGTATTATAATTTAGTCGTCGTAGTTAGCGTTTTGAGCCTCCTACTTGTCATCATAACTAATCACTGTTGGTACTCATGCATTCCCCAGTAATGTACTAGTACTGATATATGTCTGCTATATCATAAAATAAAAAAATTCAAGTCATATTGATGACCTAAATTTTTAAAGCATTGGAGTACAAATGCAGATCTTTATATATACAAATGTATAAAGTAAAAGTTACAATAATGCTATATCTTCATGGCTAATGAGATATGATATTAGGAATTCAATCTATGTTTCTTTTTTCTTTTTTAAATTTCCTTGATAACAAAAATTCATCAGCAATTAAATCAGCCCAGAATAACATAAAAGGTTTGTTAAACTTTACCTATTGTGCAGAGGGCCCTTGAAATTAGGTTCAAATGTTTGTGCTTCTCCTGCATGAAGGAAAAAGGGAGAAAAAGAAAAGAAGAAAATATTGAGCATATATTACATCAAAATGAACTAAATATCTGTTTCTCTTTCTATCTATATCTAGGTTCTCCATAATATTGGTCTTGCTGCTGCTCTAAATTTAAATTAAGAAATGAAATATTGAAGCATAATATAATCAGATTTCAAACAATATGAAAATTGATAACTTCTGCATCATTCATGTCCACTCTACACTTCGAACTAATAAATCAAATTAAAATTAATATGCATCGCCCTTGCTGCAACATGAAACATACTGAAAAGCATAATAAATCATAGAACTTAGTTTTCTGTACATGTAAAATGTCACCACCTGCTATAAAATATAAAATTATTGACAGTCTGAGCTAATAAAACACATCCATTGGAAGCAAAAACCAATTTTTTTTACTTTTTCCCAATTTTTAACCTGCACTACAAAATTCCACTCAAGTCTCATTTCAAAGCTGGAAACAATATTGATTTAAGCATTCAACTGCTTTGTTTTGGTTTTTAACAAATGAGACGGCAAATCAGCACTGCTTTTATGTTACCTGCATCGAGTGCTTGCATAAAACTCTGTCAATAGGCATCACCATGACAACATATCATCCAAACCAGTTTCATCATCTGTATCATTCTGCACTTTGTGTACGCAACTCTTCTAAAGGCACATAACAACAGTGGGAGCCTTGTTCACAATTTCGCAAGTGGTGCGTCAATCGGTTGCGACGGGTTGAGAGGGTCCAAGATAATCCATGCGTGAGAGATCGGGGATGGGGAATCAACCGAATTATGCAAATTTAAATTCAACAACATATAAAAAAAAACTGGAAAGTCACTGGAAAGCAAAGTTAACTAGTTATTTATACATCCTATTAATTTATTTCTCTCTCTCTTGTTTCCTCTATTTTTGGGGGGAGGGGGGAGGGGGAGGGGAGGGAGACTTGTGGGGGAAGGGGGAGCAGGCAACCAGGAAAGCAAGAAATCAAAGTGGTTTCAAGTTCTCAAATCAGAAAATCAAAGCATAAAAGAGCTATTATATACTGTATTATAAGTGTTTCTCCCAAGTAAAGTTAAGCGCCATTCACTCTATGAATGGTACAACACAATATCATACGATATCATAAAACATTTTTTAGTGTTCACAATACAACGTGCCATGATCTCATGCGATAAATGTATCGTCCATTTTCATAGTGCTTTGGTCGGAATTGTCTGCAGTTGCCTCTCTTGCAACCAACAATCATAGGTTACATGCCACATGATACATGATAAATGCACTTGCAACTGGAATCCTGTACGTATATTGCTGAGTGGATGCCAAAAACATGAAAACCGTTGGTTTCATTTTACTGGGTATATTAATTATATACTTCTTCAAAGTTCAAACTGAGTTAAAAATTTGAGAATTTGTGGTAGATTGGGTGGATTTTAAGTACTTCGATTCATTGTTGGTGGACATATTTTATACCTACAATTAATACCCCCACCCTCTCGGGCCCACCCCTCTCACTTTTATTTGGACATCACTGAAATAAAACATAGTGAATGATATGGGTATGCATTCTTGTTTATGAACCCACTGCACACTCTCATGCAGTTCTGCATGCATGAATCAAAACATGTCTTTCCTAAGTAAGTTCCTTGAGAGTGGAAAAGGTGTCTCAGAAACACAATATATCGTCTCCCCTGTTAACACCAAATACAGAAATTTATAGGAAAATTCCCTTTTAAGTTTCTACAATGCACGTTTTTTTTTAATGGCTCTAAGAGGGTCATTTTTTTATTCTTTCCCTTTTGTTTCTTTTGTTAATACAATTAAATTGGCTCTTTTGACAAGTTACAGGCATGTTGTTGGTTTTGTGCCACAGTGATCAGTCACACAGTAGCACAGTGTACAATTAAGGCCTGACTGAACAAAGTTCTTAGATACAAAAAGGAGTGATCCAGTGTTTATTGATGAAATCCTAGAAAATTTAATACGTCTATTGTATAAGAATTGAAAACGGTATGATTGAGCTTGGTTTTATTTGTATAAAACTATAGGATATAGCAGAGAGGATTAATACATTAGCCCACATGACTATTAGCTTACTGTTATGATTACAGTAAACATATACCTCATTACAGTAAACATACCTCATTACAGTACTTCAACATATACCTCATACAGTTAACATATACCATAACAGTAACCATACCTCATTACAGTAAAAATATACCTCATTACAGTAAAAAATTACCTCATTACAGTAAACATATACCTTGTACAGTAAACATATACCTCATACAGTAAACATATACAGCAAACATATACCTCATTACAGTAAACATATATACCTCATACAGTTAACATATCTCATTAAAGTAAACATATACCTCATTACAGTAAACATACCTCATTAACGTAAACATATACCTCATTACAGTGAACATATACCTCATTACAGTAAACATATACGTCATACAGTAAACATATACCTCATTACAGTTAACATATACCTCATTAGAGTGAACATATATACCTCATACAGTAAACCTATACCTCATTAGAGTAATTTGTGTAAGTGCACATGTTACAAACTACTTGTCCTAACCAAGTACTGATAGTCACAGGAACATGCAAACCTTCAATTAGTTATATTGTGCTTGTTGAGAATCAATACAGTACGTGCTAAGCATACCTCTTCTGCCTTTCCACCCACCCCCCCCCTCATGCCCCTCTTCTCCCTCTCTCCACCGTAAAAAGAGAAGGAAGATGATACCCAGAAATGAGGAGTAATTAATTGAAACTAGGTGACAATTAACCAAGTTCAATTAAAGGCTTTAATTTGTTTATCCTTCTGCATGCATGGCACTGCTATTTGAACGGAATTTTGATATCGGGCCGATTAATACCTTGAAATCTTTTGAAATTATGTTCTCAAGTGTTCGTTGTGCAGACTAGTGTTGTTCACATACATGTAACTCCCTAGCAAAGTGTGCGATACTCTGGCGATACTATTAAGTTACGTAAACAGGTCAACTTTCACCGTACTTCCCAGCCAGCTGAAGCCAGTATGGTCATATTACACCTAAACTTTGAAGACTTCCTATGAGCAGTACACAAATGCAATCTTAGATGATATTAAGAAACAAATGTTATAGGCTGACTAAGAGTGTGATTTAGAGAAAACATATGTGTGACACAAGTACTTCAAGCAAATCTATGGTAGCACAAGACTTTAACGACAGTATTAGCAGTGCAGCATGCAGCGTTTCTCGTTTACTCAGCAGGTTTTAGTAAAAATTTTAGAAAATTACTGATCAATCTCAAAAAAGGCGTACAATAAATTTAAAAAAATCTAATTTATTAGACAAAATGGAGCCATATTATGAGACAAACCGGTGTGACAGGATTTTTTCCCCCCTGAAAATATTCCCCCCCGGGGGGAATATTTCCTAGGAAATTTTCCCCCGGGTGGAGATTTCCTAGGAAATATTCCCCCCGGGGGGGCATTATTCCTAGGAAATATTCCCCCCAACCTGGAAAAATTCCCCCCCACCTTCATGTAATTCTAGTTAATTATATTTTTGTACACCTATCAAGGATATCTCATCATGGAACTATAATAAGGAGATTTTAACATTTTTTGGGCATGAACTTGGAATATATCATTCCTGCAATAAGGATATTCAGAGGAAATGTCTTGGGTTAGGGTTAGGGTTAGGCCATGAATGCAGTGCCATGAATGGAATGGGACTAGCTCTGATGTTACTGATGTAGTCAAGTATAATCATTGTAAATTGAAACTATTACATTGTGTTGGTATGATGGTTCCACAGGAGGAATCAATGTTTATTGGGAAGGGGTTGACATATTGATTATTGTTTATGAGCTGTGGTGAAGCTCAATGGGATTATCTTAATTCATGGCTTAAGAAACTGATTGAACACCATTGAATTACTCTTTATGCCTCATTAGACAAAGTTACCTGGACTTCCTCGATATGAAATTGGATATTGGGAGTTGGCTACTGATTTTCTCAACTGGCTAAATTGCACCAATCCTTGCAACTAACTGTCCGCTGGCCACTAAAAAAATGTTGCGAATACGTGAAGGATATATTCCAAGCGTTTAATTGCCATGAACAAGCGATCGACCATCTCATCATACACTGAATTTGAGAAATCGCCTATTGGAATATAGGAATATTATGAAATTCATTGCAAGCTAAAGACTTGCAGGTGCTGCCAAGAAAATTGATCATGCTTATGGTGGGGGGGGTATATTTTCAGGGTGGGGGGGAATTTATCCTAGGAAAAATTCCCCCCGGGGGGGAAAATTTTCAGGGGGGGAAAATTTCCTGTTACACCGGGTTAACGCTGAAGTGGCGGTGCTAGACAATACCTCTTATGATCTGCAAATAGATATATATTGCTACTCTTTACAAGTTACCATGAATTTCCATGTGAGGGAGGAGTGTTCAAGTGTACAAGTGGGTTGTTTACTATAACTGCACAATAATTTTGATGCCAGTATATTTAGTTGTTCCACTTTGGGAATTCATTGTAATCCATATTAAAGCAGTTGTTTGTATTTCATGAGAAAAAAAATCATTCAATTCATGTGTACTTTCAACCATCCCCACCAATCAAATTACCCTCATAACAAACAAAAACATAATAAAGATGTCACCCACTGATGCTAGGCCCGGTCCACCTAGAGCTGCGTTTTCAATCAAAATTTCACTAAATATAAGCAGCACAGGGTCATATCCACCCTCCATCCTAGTCAGATCTATTGCAATGTCCAAAGAGCACAGGTATGCGACGTGTTTAAATATCATAAAATGGACCAAGAGCAATGTTAATGTGGTTTATTACCATGCTCGTTCTCATGTGTAAAACATGTACATATATTCTTATGCACAGACACATATGCTATGAAGGTGTTAATACAAATAAAAATCCTGTTGGGGGTAACCACTTCAAAAGGAGAACAGCTTTCTTTGGGATATTTAACAGAAATGCAGCTGTGAAAGCAAACACAACCTAATTGAACTTTATTGTATGTATTCATGTACTATTTGTATGTACTATTGTGTGGTGATAGGTCTACACAACTGCACAAAACAAACACAGACTTCAAGCTTTGGTTTAATGGAAATTCAACCGAAACTTTATACCCTTATGACAATATGGTACTGAATTCCAGAAACAGTGCAAATAATCAACCAAAACTTTATATCATTTAGACAATATATGGTACTGAATTCCAGAAACAATGCAAATAATCTACAGTACATTTACAACCATGTTAAGAATGTATATTATATCTCCAGAAGAGATATAACATGCAATCCTACTGATGTTACAGATCTTCATACATACTGTAAATGTACATAGTACACGACGGTACATATTCTTCAGTTTGTGTAACGTACAACGTTCATCAAATCGGCTCTAGTTTCGTTCATTATTAGCCTGGTAACAGTCAGTGGCGGAGCGTCCATACAGTCAGGGGGGCAGATGCCCTCCCCCCTGACGGACTCAAATGGACTGCTGGCGCCCTTTTCAGCTCTTTACCACTTTTTACTTATTCGCGATTATTGACTTTTTTATTGCGCTCTCATCTACCTATTGACATTTGTCACATTTTGTTGGTATAATTTGGGGATGACACCTATTTCTTCTTCGTTTATCTGCAAATTAGCAAGGCCCGGAAAGGGTCATTTCCGGCAATCTAGGGCGTATCTTTACTCAAAAAATTTCTGTACGCTACGCGCCGACCTGTGGTGGCGCTCCGCTTAGATAGTGTCGAAAGCACCCCTACAGACCATTTTAGCCCCTCCTGACCAATACCCCTAGCTCTGCCACTGGTAACAGTTGTCAAGTAGGCCTACACTTAGGCAATACTCTATGCCATGTAAATGAAGGCAAGATATGACACTAGGACAGTGTAGTATATGTTTTAATCATGAAACTACTGTAGCACTATTAATTAGCTGGGAAACTTCTCTATCTTCTTATGGCACCATCCCTCTTCCTGATATTTTTGCAATCTGTGGTTAATGAACCCAAATCTTATCCTGCTCATCTTCCCTCAAATTGATCTGTTTCAAAGGAGTGGTCCCTTTCTCAAAAATAATCCTCTTGTGTCAGTTAACCAGGAGATCAAAAGGCTCCATTGCTTGTCTAATCAAGATTCATTTCAGTTTAATGTCCAGAATCACTACTGCAGCTATATTAATTAGCTTGGAAATTTCTCTGCTTCTTACAATGGAACTATCCCTCTCCATCATCCTGATTTTGCAATCTGTGGTTAATGAACCCAAATCTTATCCTGCTCATCTTACATCAATTGATCTGTTTCACCCCAAGGAGTGGTCCCTTTCTCAAAAATAATCCTCTTGTATTGTTACCAGGAGATCAAAGGGTTCCATTGCTTGTCTAATCAAGATTCATTTCAGTTTAATGTCCAGAATCACTACTGCAGCAATATTAATTAGCTGGGAAACTTCTCTACTTGTTATGGCATCATCCCTCTTCCCTCATCCTGACATTTTTGCAATCTGTGGTTAATGAACCCAAATCTTATCCTGCTCATCTTCCCTCAATTGATCTGTTTCAAAGGTGTGGTCCCTTTCTCAAGCATAATCCTCTTGTATTGTTACCAGGAGATCAAAAGGTTCCATTGCTTGTCTAATTAAGATTCATTTCAGTATAGTGTCCAGAACCACTATTGTAGCACTATCAATTAGCTGGAAAACTTCTCTGTGGCCTTGTTCACATTTAAGAAAGCATGGGTCATTATTGATATTAAGTCCACGAGGAGGATTATCAATTAAGAACAAGACGCGTTCACATTTAAGTAATCTGAGTGAGTTTCTTAGAAAGTTTGCTTGCAAGATTAACATAATGCGCAGACGTCATATCAGCTTTTTACATTTCCTTGTGGTTTAATTGCCATTGCCACATGTGCCGTACTAATTTGGTACCTACTACTCCGTACATCAATGAGCCGTAACGTTCAATCATTGCACTTAAATAGTATACTGTATTCAAATTCCAAACCAATCCATGCCACTATATACCATTACACATTAACCATACAAACTCTTCAATGATCGAACAATCTTGCTAGTCACTGTTTTGCTGCTGATGTTGTATTTGAGGCTAATCCAACATTGAAGGCATTTAATGTTATGTCTAAAGACCTAGTAAGGTCAATGCATAAGCTAATGTTACTTCATTATATGCTAGGCCATATGTAATGGTTTTAGCCTTTCAGTAACTGCCGTAGCAACCGATTCCAAATTCATCTGTTTCGAAATAAACATAAAATTACCGATTTTGGCCTCTTCAAAAACCTGTGAGTTTGGCGTACAATGAATTGAAGTTTATTAGATTTAAGTGGACTGTTATTCAGTTTGTGTTAGTCTCACAACCTTAACGATGACTTTTCTGCAGTGTTGGTCGAATGGGTGCAAAGAAAAATGAATGGGTTCACGTATAGCGTCGTTAGGTAGTGTTTCGGTTAAGAACGGCAACGGTCTGATACTTGAACAAACAAACACAACGTACGTAGGTATGCCTCACTGATCTATACACTATGACAGATCTATGCCGTAGGCCTACTGCAGTTAAAAAATACCCGCCAAATTTACAACTTAACCGAAAATCTCGGGTCACCATAAGTCCACGACCGTTCACATTACATTTATTAAGAACGCAAGAGGGATTGAAGAAACCCTGGAATTAAAGTATGGGTGCGTTCTTAAAGGGTGGAAGACTGAAGACTCGCGCAAAAAGAAACGTCTAATGCCAGTAATCTGACCTAGTTTCGAATGAGGTGTAACAGAAGTGTTAGACACCACCATCAATCCCAGAAAAGACACACACAGCTTGCTACCTTCGATAATTAGACACTAGTGTACAGTCAGTACATACAGCTGCGGTCAATACCCACAGCACAGTGTATAAACGATACAGCGATGGACATCTCAGGTCCAGCTTAAGATAACAAGGTTTCACATTTCATTACTGTCTGCATTTTGTAGCGACAAGCAGAAAACTTCACTTGCAAGCAACAGAAAGTTAACTTTTTCAGAGTCCGGCATGCGGTTTGGGGCGAGTCTTCAATGCCTTTAAGTGTGAACATGGCCTATCTTATGCAACTATCCCTTTTCCCTCATCCTGCTTTCACACTCTGTGGTTAAATACCAATATTGCATTTATTTGGAATTTTTAGCATTCCATTGTCTGTTACATATTCATACATGTGTATAACTTGCCATTGGTGAAAGAGATTACTGTGATAGAATGTTTAATCAGCTACACGTAATTAATTGAGTAATTAACGTTTTCATAAAACTTGACAATTTTGTTCTCCCAAACAAGTATGCATGCAAACCACACATATTCTCATTCACATTTTAAACTCAACCAGGGAGGTGGTATCCATAACAACTCCCTGACTCAACCAATCAAATCATCTCTTTAACGTAAAGTACTGCACCTGCTACATTGCATGCAGTATAGTATAACGTAGAGAGTAGAGTCCTGATCCTGTATAGATCTAGGCCTAGTAGTATGTTAAGCTAGGCCAAGATTTAATTAACTAACAAACGTTATTCTACAAAACCATGTATTGGCTTTGGGCACTGTGTACCAGGGAAAAAGTTCCACAATGTCGTATGCTAACTCTACGTTGCAGCTGATCATCTCACATTGTGTATTATTAACATGACGAAGAAGACACAAACTGTATAATTCCTGCTCTCGTCTCGTCGAGCACAGAAAAGTAAATGTAGCCTAAGTAGTTTCATCGTGTGCAGTATTGTAGTTTGGACCTCACTAATAATCGTGAGTTCAAAAACAAGACGGCATGTTGCGACTTGACGGTGGCATGCAAAAAAAACAACCCTACCTAGAATCGAGAACGACTTTCAGGCTATATGCGGTCAAAGTGGGTTTCTATTTCCTTAGGCACGGACGTTTTCAATTTCAGTAGTTCCTTTTTATGGTAGGCCTGTCGAAATTTTTTGAGGATGTATGCCAAATGGGGAAACCTTTAAGTAGGAGCTGAAACAATAATTTCTAAGCTATTACTAGTCCTTCGTTTGCGATAATATAAACGGACGTCCATACCGGGTGACGATCATAACTGAAGTAGAATTTTCCAGACTAATTTAAACTGATATTACGGCTAATTCGAATTCTTATTTTGACAAATATACATCTATACAGGTTATCATTATCAAGTAATGACAGTGTATGAAATGCTTACTCCATATGTGCTGGACATATCATTATTATTATGGGACATTTGACCTTACATGACAAATGAGCCCGAATAGGATAATAACTATATGTGGGGACTTGGATCAGGTTTTCAAGATTGTGTATGGTTTTGACAATATATCCTCTACCGACTTTTTCATGTTTACTAACAGTATAAATTGTAACAGAGGTCATTGTCTTAAACTCCAAAAGTCACATAGTAGGATTATTATTCGGCATAATTTTTTTCTTATAGGGTTGTAAATGAGTGGAACGGTTTGCGTATTATTTTTCCCAGGACGAACGTGGGCATCGGCCAATCAAATCCCTGGATTCCAAACATGTGACGCTTTTTCAAAAAACATGTTCTGAATCTTTTTTCCTAGTTTTGACCCCAGATTATGAACGACAATCCTGCAATTTTTTAGAAACTGTATCCTTAACCCACTTCTAAACCCTAACTCTGATTTCAAACGAATTTGTAAATTCCTGAAAAACCTGAAACCCACGTTCGTCCTGGGAAAAAAAAAAACGCGAACGGTTTGCATGAGAAAGTTGTACTTGCAAGGAGTGTCAATGGTTTAAGAATGCTTTGGACAGGCACTTTAAACATTGTAATCGGGTCTGGGGGTTTGTGTCTTCAGTTTTTTTCTCTCTCTATAGGGTCTTTGATGGGGACTTAAGTGTCCCTCCTGATTCTTTTTTTTTCTACTAAACTTAACTATGTAATATGATGGATGATCTCATTTGTCACGCGCAATGACTGATTTCTCAACACACATATACCACAAGCTGGCAAATAATAGCATCCATTACCTTCATCATTCTTTAACTGTGCATGTCATATTTATCATAATGACTTTGAACCTCATGTTTACAATTATATGATGTCTTCACATTATGTTATTAGTTTCTACAATATTTGTGGAAACTGAGCTATATCCTTGACAACCGCACGTAAAAATTTTATATAGAAATCCCCCTTTTTATTATATGTCTAAGTTCATATGCACCGCGTCGTGCACATATACTTAAATCGATTGGTCTATATAGTTACACATATTCCACACACTGGCATATTTATTGAAACCTGGGTAAATAAAGGCAAATTTTGGTAAAGACTTTTATGCTATCTCTGTTCATTCAGCTCTGCATGCATCGGCATAAAGTTGGCACAACAAATTCAATACAAACGCATATCAGTGCGTGGTATACCGGTTTAAAAGAACATTTTTAACATGGATAATTTAAAAAAAGATATTAAAAAATAAAAATAAATATATAAAAATGGATATATATATATATATATATATATATATATATACATATATATATATACATATATATATACATATATATATATATATGTATATATATAGATATATATATATATATATCCATATATATATATGTATATATATAGATATATAAATATATATATATATATATATATATATATATATATATATACATATATATATATATATATATATGTATAGATATAGATATATAGATATATATATATATATCCATATATATATATATGTATATATATAGATATATAAATATATATATATAGATATATAAATATATATATAAATATATATATATATATATATATCCATTTGCGTCTGTTCAACGTATCTCATTCGAGATTCAACCTAAGGATTCACAAATGCTTTCAAGTAAATTATGTTGGCATCGTCTCCATGTGAGGCAAAAATATGTCACCAACTCCGGACTGGAATTGGGAAGCCTTTCGGTTCTTTCTTTCAGACCGATGCTTATCGCCCTAATGAAGTAAGCAGTCCATTATACGCTTTTTGATGACGTGTCTATTTGTAGTGCTCTTTTAGAATGGTCTGTGAAGCATTGGGTGGCAAATACTTCCTTGTGCAAAAAAATAATGAGTGTTTTTGATGACGCAGTCTGAGGAAGTAAAACCTTCAATGGTATATATGCAAGTCACGAGCTGAACACAAGTATTAAAAGCACCGAAACTTTTCAGAAAACATAAAAATAAATGTGTTCATCATTATGTCATCTGCCGTACAAGCAGTTATTTTCGTTATAGATATATTTCTAGTTTTGTTTTTACTTAAATAAGACTACAAGACTTATACGTTACCTCTAACAAAATAATGGACTAAGCTTCAGGTACATGGACTATTTTATAGGGGGTAAACAATTCCTGTATCAAACACAACATAATTGAACATTTAAGGAGTTGATGGTTCCACAATACTATCAACATTTATTAATTTAATAGTACCAAGTACAATTTTAATGTTCCTTTTGATAACTTTATTCTACCTATTGAATGTTTTTTTCTAACATTGACAAACAGTGCAGACCCTACGATTTTAGTAATAGCAACCTTTCTGAGAAATGACGGGCTGCCGCCGCTGACCAAAGGATTTATACCAACGAAGTCTTCGGCTTTGAGAACAGTGTGTCTGTATGTTGCTGTGTTGGACGAATCTTATACCGTAATATAGTAATTACCGACTTTACGATCCACAATATAGTCATTGTCGACTTTGCAATCCGCGGTCCCCCTCTCAAGTTTGCAAGGTTGGTAAGAGTGACTCCATAGATTTCCCTTTTCGGGAAACCAAAGTCAGACCAAAGAAAGCCCCCTCCCACCCCCTTAAAAAAAGCGCCAAACGATATCCAGCTTATAGCATCAATTCGCTCTTTGTGCCACGTTACTATGCAGTGAACAATCACTTAAAAGCTAACAACAACTTGAGAACAAGTTTATCGTTTTTCGTTGAACTGATCAAAGTTTTCAAACTATACATATCAACATATCAGTTTGATAACGGTTTCCAACAATCATCTTTATTGACTTTGTTGTGTGACGGTCATATAGTGGTTATTATCAACAGCAATCGATAAAACCAAACAAAAACTTATTTGTATTGAAGGCACGTCAGCACAAACCATATATACTTTTTCATCCATAAAGTAACCTCGAAAAAAAGGGGGATTTGTTAACAGTTCCGTCGAGTTGTAGTGTATAATGGTTATATAGTTTAGCATGTAAAATCGCGACGTAAGTACAATTAATGCGCACCCCCGGTAGACTAGACATGATTTTCGAAGACACTTTATTAGGCCAAAACATTTCAAAGCAAAAAAAGTGGTCCATACCATTTTTTTCCTTAATAGTTTTCGAACATATTATGAGAGGAGATTCCGGTCGGATGAAATTTGCCTGTTTTTCTGACAATTAATTCTCACCATTGTCGCAAAAAGATGCCAAGTCTGGGTGGGGCGATGATCTATCCAGCTGGATGTCTTGAATAAATTCATGTTCGCCCGGCTAAAGTTATAGCTCTTTGTCGAAAAACTGGTCAGTACCCCAACTTTTCCCCAACCCCAGTCGTCGAACTTAAAGGCATTGAAGACTCGCCCCAAACAGCGTGCGGTCACCTTTAAAAAGTTAACTTTCCGTTGCTTGCAAGTGTAGTTTTTCTCTTGTCGCTACAAAATGCAGACAGTACGGTAATGATACGTGATACCTTGTTATCTTTAGCTGGACCTGATATATCCATCGCTGTATCGTTTGTACACTCTACGGTACTGTGGGTATTGACCGCAGCTGTTTGTACTGACTGTAGTACCATAGTGTCTAATTACCGACGGTAGCAAGCTGCGTGTGCATATTCTGGGATCGATGGTGGTGTCTAACACTTCTGGTACACCTTATTCGAAACTAGGTCAGATTACCGGCACTAGACTTTTTTTTTGCGCGCGAGTCTTCACACCCTTTAAATGACGCCCCTGGTGATAATATGCATATATACGGTTAAGGATTTTGCCTCGGTACATGAACAGCAACATAATACCAACTCTTGCTGTCTATATTTACCCGTAGCATCCTATCTTTAGTATTTGCCTGCTTGAATATAGGCCTATATATTTGCGTTGGTTCAAAAAGATGGGCCTTTTCCTTGCCCCGTCTCCCCCCCCCCCTCCCCTCCTCATTTTTCATTGACTCCTTTTTCCATAGTCCTACCGGTTTCGCAATGAGCTTACTGTAATTATGTTGTCTATGTCAATTGACTTCATCCTTCAAAACAATGGGTTATATTTAGAATTTTGAATATAGCGGCCCAGTGGCGTCATGCATCTTCACTTGTATTTCAGTCTCTTTGGCATAAATTGATAAAATATCAAAACTTCCAAATCAGTCGACTGAGGTTTATTGCCCGGTACTTAAGAATGAGTACATGAAATGCGAAGCAAAGAAAACATCGTTATCATGATATCGTGTATGAACAGGGTATGTCAGTTTCCCTAAATGAGTTTAGGTGTATATTTTGAACAGGAAATATCAACGATATATGGAGGAAAATACAGGCGTACGGAGATTTATACATGCTGTCCGTTATACTAGTACTACCATCTTTGTTAACAAACAAAAAAGCCTCGTTTTTTTACAATAATTACTCATCCAATTCACCGCGATATATATAGTCTGCTTAACAAAACAATTTACTTTTGTCCCTTTATAGGGGGGACTATCCGGGTCTTTCAAGGAGAACAAACTTAGTCATTATAGCTTCCGCATAACAAAGTGGCATTCTATTGTGTGAGATCTGGTATACCTGCAGGGTGCATCCAAGCAGTGCATTTGTGTGGAAGAAGGCTGCGACAAGGCTCAATTTTTGGCACAGTTTGTATGCATGTATATGTGATCTTCCCGCAAGCAGGAACTCGCGAATGAAGCCATGAAAGAAGCCATGGAGGCTTTTAGACTCGCAAGCTGACCGAAGCTAATCTCTCGGCACACATCCATTTAACGTCCATGTCGGCAAGTTGTTATTGAACAACACCCTTGCCAGACGACACACCTTGCTGTCGGCGGGGAATCGACCCGGGGATCTCATGACTGGGAGACGCCGGCGTTAACCACTAGGCTATACACTCCGTCGTGTATATGTCGTGTATATGCATTAATATGTACAATTGTACATGTAACACCCCATAACTGCATGGGAAGTCTTCAAACCCCAATGTTCCTCATAAAGTTCATGGACAGACTTCTAGTATTTTAAGCTGTTTGGCATAAGGTATTTGTAGGGGGTGTGGTTTCGGTTTTGAATTGATCTCTTGATCCTGTTTGACAGCTTGAAGATCATACATACATAGGCCTATATACAACTATATATATAGCCTATAACTCAGTATATACTCAATTGATTTGTGATTTAGCTCGTTTCGTACTTTGAAGAACAAATGCTACCGTTCCTATATAATACGTTATAGTTCTGGGTCAATTTTCGATGATTTTAATTTTAACAAAAGCGTGACGTCAGAGTATATATATTTCCCTGGCGACATCATCAGCATTGTTGAGTTAACATTGCTATACCTAATCTGGAGTAATAAAGTCCTAAAATAGTGACGTCAGCGAAATGGGCGTGATCAATTTCAATCAAAGTTTTGGGGTTGATTAATCAATTAACAAATGATTGTCGTAAGATCCGGGTATAGGGAAAAAGAGAAATAACCATGTGATACTTTTCGTAACTATTCATGCGTTATCTCATACGTTTCTGCATGCTTATAACTTTATCATACATGATTATAACAAGAGCTGATGTATATATGAGTAAATATAAGTTGGCGTTAAGAGGTATACACATGTAACTATAAACGTAGAGCGGTAGGGTAAACCCTGGCTATTTCACTGACCCTCTTCACTGACCAATGAATGCGGAAGTTTACTCACACCCAAAGTGTTCAGACACTGACAAAGTTTAACCGAAGCAAGCAAGGATAGTACATGTTTCGTTGATAGGGATTCTGCGCCTGTATTGACCTATTCCATATGTTATGTGATATCGTTGCCGAGAATACAGTTAACATACTAGACTCATTTAAGTCATTTTCAATTCAAAATTTCATATTTAAACCATATCTGCTCTTCAGGTTGTCACTTTATGACCCAACACATCAGTCATTACGATGATATTATATTTATTTGAAAATTGATTATTAGGCCTATACACTGGGTTAAGCCATCAGTGAACTCCATAAATCAGATTGTATGTAAGGTAACACAAGTATACGTGACGCTTGTCGCTATATGATATGACATGATGAATGAAGTTATAGTGTTTGAAGCATTTTGAACATTTAGATCGTAAACATGGGAATACATGTCTCGATGTTTTTTTTTTAAAGGGGGGGGGGTGAGTGGGGGTTGGGAGGGTTCCTGTATTTTCTAATGATTTACGTGAGATGCGCCTGTCACTATAAATTTTATCATTTAAACATATTTTAACGGAACTTCCATTCATTGTAGACTCTAATTCATATACATTCATACAAATTTGAAAAATTCAGAGAACGAACAAGAACACAACCAAGCATATGATATCAATGTTATCGTGTATGTATTGATGAACCATTTGTTACTGAATAAAAAAGACTTGATGAAATTAAACTCCAAAATTCATGCAAGTGTTCATTTTCATTCTATATTTCTTTTTCGCACTTGTTCGCTTCCTTTCGCTTATCTTTCCATTTGGTTTTTTTGGTGTGAGAAAAACATTTTTTTTTGTAGTTGTAGTATATACTCATCGAAACCATCACCAGCGTTTATGTATGGCTATAGCATCCAAATAACGTTATTGATTGATCGATTGAAACTACCGCATGGTTTATATTCGTATTGGCGCTTCTCACTTGGAGATGCACAGTTGTCTAGAGTTCAACCTGGGGGGGGGGGGGGGGAACAAGCTTTGAGGGACCGGCATGTGACAGGCTAAAGGGCAGCATCTATATTTTCTGACAAAACATCACCCAGCTATATGTATACTTTGTTGATCTCTGCTGAACATTATGTATCTTTTTTCTTTCTATTTGTCCTTTTTTGTGTTTCGTCTGAACACAATTCTCCATTGATTAATATTCAGTTGACTATATATACTACCATATATAGTTGATATAATGGTAATGGTGTCCTTGTGATATCACCTGTATAGGCTCGGTTATAACACTGTTTTAATATAGCAGTATACGTAGTTTCCCGCATTAAATACGAACGTACTAATGCTCAGCTACCACATCGTCATAAAGCTATGAATTATTGATATACAGTAAGTATATACATTGAATTGAGTCATACATGTAATCATTATTTGCACGGAAACTGTACGGGCGACTATATACATATAACTGAAACGACTACGTGTATATAATGTGTTGGTATTATGTGGTATAAATAACATGTACAATAGCTTCCATAAAGATACACAAATATAATATTATATAATTTAATATTATATATGTATATATATATATATATATATATATAATATATGTATATATATATGTATATATATATATATATATATATGTATATATATATATATATATATATATATATATATATATATATATATATATATATATATATTATTGTTATTATTGTTATTATTATTATATTACAGGCTCAGGGCGTATATTGCAAGTAGCTGTGAATATGGCCGGTTTTAAATAATGGCGTTTGTAAACAGCTAACACAATTTGCAACATTAAAGATAGTTTTGTCAACTTGGCCTGAAGAACTGGCTACGTAAAATTTATATTTTTCATGAGTCATATATCACCGTTGCCGGCGGTACGGCCTGACGGTAACCTGCAACTGTTGTAAACATTGGTTCGGGCTACGTACTCCAGTCAGCGCAGTTAATGGTTCTAACGTCGTATGTTATGTTTCGATAGGCCTATACCATGATTTATTTATATCCAGTAATGTGAAATTATTATCGAGTGTAATATGATGATTAAGATACACATATTCAGATTTTGTGTAATTGCCAATTGGCATAACTGGATGATACGTTAGTACATTGAAAGGAGGCTATAGGGCGGTCTCAGTCGAGTCACCGTCAAAACTGAAGAAGAGGACACGTATATCTTTCTCTTATAGAGCAATAAATATTCAATTTTATACCCACTTTTCTTCCTCCCCCATCTTCCACCTCCAACTTCGTTATCCCACTTACGACAAAGGCATTTTCTTTAAAAAAAAATCGAAACACACCATCATTATATATGCAAGACGCTTCCTCCGTTCAGGTATATAAGCTATACCGTATGTCACGTTTACGTTAACCAAAATAAACAATTCTTATTAATAAAGTCACTTACCGTATTTTTTCTCATCCGTTGCATCATCTTTTACGCCCATTTTGTTTTTCGTTACGATTTCTCCGCAGGAAATAGTATCACAAACTCCCCCACACAAGTCCCAAACATTTATTTCCGTCAACAGAGTATAGACTGTAATTCAGTGTTATTAACTGTATTATTATACGGCTGTGCGTCCTCACCATGCAGCAACAATTAACAACTGTAGTATCACTGAACCGCGTTGTGGTGTGTAGCTCATTTTGCAATAATGAACACAAAGAAAGAAGGTTCACGCGAATCGAACGAAGTTAATTCATTGGTTAACATAGTAACGTTTCCAAAGAGCACTTTGGCTGAACTACAGGCATAGCTATTTTTGTATTATTTGTCATAAGGTTCTTTAACCAAAAATAAACAAATAAATCCTAGGGAAAAAATTGTTCTAAGTAACCATTTTGTGCGTCAGAGTTTAGGAAAAGGGAGAGAAAAGAAGCCTGGCAGAGTTAATCAACTCGAAATAGTATACAGGGCGTAGGAAGCTATCAGAGCAAAAGACAAATTATGGGGTAGAACACAACTGGGTATAACTGGGGTTTGACAGGATCATCATCCGTGAAATTTTGTAAAAGCTATATGGTGGCCAAGATGGAACATTGAAAAATTTCGGCTGTTATGTCCAATTTCAAAGTTTTCATAGATTTTTTTTTTTTTTCCACATCATACTTGCTAGAGTTATTATTAGGGACGAATTGTGATCAATTTAGCACTATCATGGAGGTGCATCCCAAGTTGTAAAAAGTGATGAACAGAAACATACTCCTGCCCCCTCCCTCCCTACCCCATTTTGAAACAGAAGGAGGCAGAGGGGGGATCCAACGGGGGTCGCCCATGAATGTATGGTGATAGAAGTAACCAGAGTATACACATTCTGTTTTAAGCGTCTCTTAAAAACACATTTATTCCAAAATTTACAGTGATTTGTCTTGCATATTTGTATACTTGTTTTAAGCGCTTTGAGGCCTTTGCATAAAGCGCTGTATAAATATTTGCTTATTATTATTATTGCTTATTATTATTCACAGTAATGCAGGGCCGTAGCTGGACTTCTGTTTTTAGGGGGCTCAATGTTTTTTAGGTGGGCAGGCATGACATTTTCTTCTATATAAAAAAGAGAGAAATCTGACCGTTTCGGGGGAGGGGGAAGGGGGATTGGGCTGACAGAAATGTGGGGGGCAATGCCCCTCTCTCTTCCCGTGGCGTTACGCTACTGTATGAATGTATCTTCGAACACACACTAGATCCCACTGTATGTATTTGTTATATAGATTCGGAAAGCTGAAACAATTTGAAAGTTTCATATTATTATCAACTATTTGTTGTCCATTTATAGGTCAGTGGAAGGGGCAGGTCGAGAGAGGTCAAAATTAAGGGGTCAAAATTCAGATGAGCTATATCACTTTACTGTTTTTGACAGTGAATATGTAGATTCTCGTGCGATTATATATTTAATAACAAAGGGAGCCCTATAGCTTTTCAAAAGTTTGTCAATTTCTCAGTTTTGTTTATACCGAACATCGCTGAGCGAGTCATTTACTGTATGATAGTTTTGTATTCTTTAACGTATACACAATTTGTTATTCCTTGTCGGTTTTACTTGCTTTCTTATTTGTTTCTTTTCCTTTCTTGCATGGGAGTATTCGAGTATTGTTTATTTTGACTGCTGCATCAATTTAACCAATTACATGTGAACATTGTTGTGAAAGACAAATGAAATGAAATGGGGCTTTATATTATTCGCTTTATATAATGTAGGCTACCACACTTCGTTTTTTGTGACAATTACAGCCCCCCTCCCCCCCTGATCCCAGCATATCATGAAAAGCATGGAGATGGTTCCTTCCATGATGAAAGTAGACTGTGCATCCAGAACGTGTTTATGGTATAAACACGTTTGAGTAGTAAACGAAATTTTACCCCTGATCGACCTCTTGCGAGGTCGATCAGGGGTAAAATTTCGTTTACTATTCAAACGTGTTTATACCCAAGGCACATTAAAGATGAAAAAAAGTACATCACTCAGAAAAAGACAAAAAAGAGACGAGGGCGCTGCGTGCTTTATGATTAAATTCCAAAATGTAACAGGGCGCGAAACGGACATTTTGATATGTATCATACCGTCAAAAACACTGCTGTAAGTACAACTTGTATTATAAAGCCACTTTCCCTCTTTGAGAAAGTTTCCTTTAAGCATCTCAGTCTGTAGTTATTGGACTTCTTAGTCTAAAACAAAACCGAGCATTAGGTCAGCCTCAGAAGCTTCACAGTACCCAGGCTCAATAGGAAAACAGGACTTTTTATTGCCTCAAATAACATACTTATCAATGGATTACAAACTGACATAAGACAAATGGTGTTGAACGTTAACGAAGGGTGCTCTGCTGTTTATATAATTTAAAGAACTGATAAAACAATGGATTGGCATTTAACATTTTCAGCCTTTACGTAGGAGCCAATGTTATCATTCAGCTTATAGAGTTAAAGGCTCTGAAGACTCGCCCCAAACCGCGTGCTGGCCCCCCAGCCCCCCCCCCGGTTCCTACGCCCTTGAGGCTATGGACGCTGATTGTACAGGGGTTCGAAAACGGTAAGGAAGGTCGTAATTTCACTGTAGGCGTCTGTGACATATATAAATATATTAAAGCGCACGCAATTAAAATACCGTATCGTAATTTGATGAGGGATGTTTTTTTTTGTACAATGAAATGTGATAGAAACAAAATCCATCTTTACGGTAATGAGGCGTATCAGACCAGACAAAAGGTTATTATTATCCCAGGCCTCTTGGTAAGTCATCATCTTGGCAGAATAAATCGCGACGCAACATGAAGACACGAATGAGGTCATGACACAACCAGCCCATTATAAGAAATGTATTTTACCACGCCTAACATTAATGTTTACAACCCAGTAACAATATAGTTAATAAAACAGCCACTGTAGTAACTACATACCTCATAAACGTTATAAATGTCTCAACCTATGTCATAAATGCCGAATCTCTGGCAGACACTTGCGGTTCGTTATTGTTGCACTGTGTGTACTTCATATTGAATTTTGAAGGCGATATAGCCTGAAGTAACTGTATTTAGGACGTATGGCAAGCCGTTTTAACATTTACCTCTCTATTCTACTTAAGTAGAATTAATTCCACGTAAGTAGAATACAATTAAGCTTAAGTGAAATGAATTGCACTTAAGTAGAATTACATTTTACTTAAGCTTAATTGTATTCCACTTAAGCGGAATTCATATTAGCTTAAGTTCAAACGGTTTTTGTCTATATCGTATTTTATTTAAGTAAAATTCAATTTAGCTTAAGTAAAAAAGAATGACACTTTTACTTAAGCTAAATTCAATTTTACTTAAGTAGAATTGTATTTTACTTAAGTAGAATACAATTAAGCTTCAGTGAAATTGAATTTAACTTAAGCTTAAAAGAAAGTGGTAATTTTACTTAAGTGGAATACAATTAAACTTAAGTAAATGCAATTCTACTTTTAATCCTTCATTCGGTTCTGGCACTACCATAAAGTTTCAGGTTCCTAGCTTAATCAGTCGGGAGGTGGAGGGCGGGTGGGGGTGGGGCGATGAATTTATTATTTATAAGCAAACCTGCCGTTTAGAGATACTTATAAAGACCTAAGTTGTATTCTAAATATGCCTGAGAATATGCCACTTTCCGTTAATTTCTTTCTTCTGAGGAGTATCCCAGACCCAGACCCCCCCCCCCCCCCTACATGCGAGTCGGCCTCAATAACGCCAGTGCAATCCTCCTCCGATATAAAATCTTTCATTCGCATCTAGCACGTCCAGTTTAGCCCTCTACCTTAATCAGTCGGGGGAATTATTAGTTCCCCTACCATCCTTCCCCCTCCACCCCACGTTTGAAATCCTGTCCACGCCACTGCTGCAGATTGCTCCGAGTTCAACTCTGGTCTGCATGGTCTGCAACACCAAACGACTATACGATCTATACTGCATTCATACTGAGATAAGATTCCGACTTTTTCGAGTTTATCGAGCAAAAAGCAGGGTTACCTCGATAAACTAAGTTTATCGACGATAAACCGAGTTTATCAAATGAGAACTATGTTTTTCGCTCGATAAACTAAGTTCATCGATAATCTCTGTTCATCGATAAACTGAGTTTATCGATAAAATTATTTTATCGCTCGATAAACCGAGTGTATCGAATTGGATATGGCACGCCACATGTGCAATAATTCGATAAACCTAGTTTATCACTCTGTTTTTCGCTCGATAAAATGAGTTTATCGCGAAAAACATTGTTATCCAGCCGATAAACTCAGTTTATCGATCGAAAAACAGAGTTTAACGGCGATAAACTCGGTTTATCGAATTATTGCACATGTGGCTTGCCATATACGTACGTGTGTTAATCGACTAACCAGGCAACCGAACGAAAGACACAAAACTATAGTTTGGAGAGAAAATAAAATCGAGACATCGTCAAAGTTAGTCAATTTATTTAATACTGATACTCCACAAAGTTCACAATCTAAATAATTTTACTGATGTTGATTTCTTTAAAACGTTTAACTTTCCACCTTCATCTTTGACAAAAGGTACAAATTAAACAAAAATTCTTAATCCCCTTCGTTTTGTTAAAATATTCTTTAACCTGACGAGGCGATTGGTTTCTCTTGGGATATTCTCTTCGCGTTGCGTGTGCTATGACCAAAAGTCGTTCCATACCGAAATTTTTGACCTGCAAAATTAAAAATTTAAGAAACATCACTGAATAAAGGAGTTAAGGAAAATAAGCATTCTTTTAGTCGCTTTTTTATATAAATATAATCGATCAGAAGACTTGTATCGTACGTGTATAGTGAAGCAACTTGTTATGGTTTGTAGCATGACTGCTCCTCTCCCCCACCCCCTCCCTCATTGTTACTAAGCACCACTGAACATTATAGTTCTTTAATAATGTTATACCAAAAAAGAAGAAGAAATATAACGATTGTGCGATGGTCATCGATTTTAATCAAACCTCACTGAGTAGTAAATAAGTCTCACTCAAAAACAATATGACAATTGATCTAAAACTTGGACAATCTTTGGTGGCCTAAAGGATCATAAACTAATGAGTAATTACTGCCTTATTTTTTTCAGGTTTCTTCATTATTTCGAAATGAAACATGACAAGTCAATATTATTCAACTTTACATTAATGGGATTTTAATTTCGATAGTATCATTTTCCCTTTGTCTTCTTCAAAGAAAAACGCAAATAGCTGATTTAAGTTATATATACTTTTGCATAGCCGCCGCTGAAGTTGTTATTTTCATTGTCTGCTGAGTATAATTATACCTACTAATATCATATAATTAGTTAAGACAATTACAATCGTAATTTAAGAGAATACAAGGGAAATGTGAATCGTTTCGATCCAATGTTCGACCGCAAAATGTGTCAGAGCAAGGAAAGCATCATTCAAATAAACTACGTTATATCATCCCTTCGTCTCTACGCATTGTATATTTAATCCTGTAATTAATCCATTTATTCCACCTAAATATTAAATAAACGAGTAATGTTAAAGCCATTCTTGCCTGGGATATGTCCAGTGTAGAGAGGTACCAGACCTGAGTCCATCGGGTAAATGACGGGCTGTTTATTTTTGGTACTCTGTACCGCGGGCAGGTACCCATCCTCTGCGGTGCACGACCCATCCTTCTGTTGTGATTTATATGTGTCGGCCTGTCCATATTGCTTCAGTCGGATAATGGCGTGTCTGTTGTCATTAGTAAAATCCAAAAGGGCGCGGTTTGTGATAACCGGATATCCCATGCCGATATAGCCACGTGACTTAGGAACGAAACCGGTATATCCTATGGTCGACAAAATGATGAAATCATAGGAGGCCAATATAACATGTGTAAATATTAAAGTTCAACTTTCACCCCCCCCCCCACCGCCCCAAATACGCTAGAAGTCAAATAATGGTCATATTATGTCGAATTGATTTATAGCACCCTCAAAGCGATGTACAGTACTTTTGAAATATTTTACAATTTTTTATTATCCTAAAACATCCGGCAATACTCGGGTCTTTAGAGGAGCGATAGACCAGTTTGCTAATCTTAGTATTATTAACAAGAATAACTTTCCTTTATACTATAAATATCAAAGAGGGAGCTAGAGAGGACGCGGGGAGGAGGGGGTAAAGTATTTTGTTTTTAAATGAGCTGGAATTGGTTGGCCGTCCACACCGTTTATGTAATAATATAATCAAATTTTTATTTAAACTTTGTACCTGAAACGAAACATTTTCCTGGGTTGCGATCGTCCATGTAGAAGGGTGAAACAGAATGTTGTTTGCACTTCGGGAGGTACACGAGTGGCCCTACATCTTTGACTAAAGATTTCAGAGGGAGGTCTTTCGGTAGATTGAATAGCTGTTGAATATTCATAGATAAATTAAAGACATTTAACAGAACATTTCATTAAAGGTTGCTTGAAGTATTTTCAATTGTGTTGAGGAATGCATTGTGCGAACAACGAGTCGTCATTCAAATGAGAATTTATTTCAAATTCGTGGTTCGTAGGCTATATAGCGATCAAAAATCACCTCTGGTGATTTTCAACATTTCCCGCTGAAGTCGTTTTTTAGTATGATGAAATTTAGGGGAATAATCAAATAAATACGTTAGTTTGATGAACAAAATATCCGGAACTTTGTTGTACGGAGTGAAAAAGTTGTCAATAACATGTTGACTATTTGATCATGTGTAAACAGTACACAGTATAGATCGCTGACCGACCTTTGATCTGATCATGCGTAGTATCTATTCTCTGACTCGTGATACACACCTGACGTAACATCGTCATGAATACGGTAACAGTCTCGATGTCATGAGGGGACTGGGGTTGAGAGTCGAACAAGTTGTTTGGTTTTCTTGCTCAGGCTTTATCTTTGAGGGTGACTCTTCTTAATAAGTAGCTCCAAAAACTGTAAACTTAGACCCGGCTACTTCTTTTGTAAGCATGCCGTTGCAATCTAACCAGACGACTATAGGTTTTTAATGCAAAGTCGGAATTGTTAGAAGGACAACGGATGCCGGACGCTGTTCATACCTTTCGTTCTTCCTCTGTGAGTTTTATATTTCCTTCTTGCATTTGTCTCAGTTTCTGCATTTTTGCTCGGTTTTCATCATGGTCACGATAATCTTTCTCGAAGTCCGATATTGCGTTCAAACAAATTTCGCCATACGTCGTGCCATAGTACTGTTGTCTCCTTGGGATATAGCCTGTGCGATACAATTCAAAAGAAAGGGAATAGTTTAGTTTAGTAGTAAAAAAGGATCAGGAGGGACACTCAAGTCCCCATCAAGGACCCTATAGGAGAGAAAAAAACTGAAGACACAAACACTCAGACCCGATTACAATGCTTAAAGTGCTTGTCAGCATTCTTAAACTCATTCACACTACTAGCAAGTACAACTTTCTCAGGCAAACTGTTCCACTCATTCACAACCCTAATAACACCCAAATACTTAATCCTACTTTGTGACTTTTGGAGTTTAAGACAATGACCTCTGGTACAACTATACTATTAGCAAACATGAAAAAGTCGGTGAAGGATAAATGTGGGATCTTTGATAAAAAGGGAATCAGAGTTAATTGTTTCTTATCCCGAAACATAACCCCATGGAAGGCAGTAACATAGAGGTATAGCAGGATAGGGGGAGGGGTGGGAGTGGGGGTTCTCAGGGATCAAACCCTGTAAGGGACTGACAGTGATGATCGCGACCTCCAAGATTGATTAACTTTTAAAATGCGTAATTTCTTTCTGGGGCGGGGTAGTATTTACACCACAATCCTTTTTACCTGTATACCCCGGAACCATTCGTGTTCCGAGCTTTTGGTCACCGAATCGATCTCCTTCTCTGTTCTTAATCAAGTCTAACTTTTCCTTTCTGAGAGCCTCGTAGTGGTATGTATTTGAAGACGGTTTGGTCACCGGTGCGATGTCGCACAAAACACGACGTCCGGAACTTGCAACCTTTGGATTGGTCAAAAGTCGTGAGGTTGTGCAACCAAAAGTCTCTCCGATTTCAAACTTAAATTGAGGGCAGAATCCTCGATAGCTAAAATATATTAACGAGATAGGACAAAACCAAAACAAATTTGTTAAAATGAATATTTTATCATTTATTACTTAAAACGAGAAAATCCCCTCGCCCAAAGTATAAAAATCAGACGCACCTTTTTTGTTGGGGGGGGGGGGGGGGAGAAGGAGGGGAATGATAGCAAGGAAGGAGCCTAGGAGAACAATTTTTCACTAATTAATGAAAAAGAGTATTAATCATTTGCAACACAGTCGTATAGATCTCAATGGAAGTAATTTAATAACACTCGATACACGTATATTAGAGAGATGATATTAATGATTCATAACAGACAATATCCAAATATCTGTTTAGTGGCCTAATTTTTAGCGTGCCTAAATGGCTGCAATTTAATAATAGTGTACCCAGAGTCTAGAGATGGGCTGTTCGCCAAAATGTGATGTTCCTAGGGGACATTGAGTTGACTCACGTAACGCAATTAATTGTTTCAGAGTATAAAATGCCCCTGTGTGTAACATTGGAGGTAACAATATCTACCGTTGAAAACATTCACGACAATGTTATTGTTGAAGTTTTGCTATGCATTTATGGCTTACTTGACTACCTCCATTGGACGGTGCATGTTGAAATGCTCCGCTATGTATGTGTATTTTTTTTTAGTATAACTATATATCTATATATATACAACAATGCGTTGAGACGGGCACTCCGTATGCAGACTTACCCAGGAGTATGGTATGGGTCCGGTGTCATCAACACACTTTTAACGCTTTTCTTTGATACAGACATCTTCTCTACAAGTTTTGTTTGCTTCTTGGTGTGTTAAACAGCAATTGCTATAACTTTCTGTTAGGGTACAGAAGTTGCTCTGATGATAATATTGAGAGCAATATGTGTTCCTTTCTCTTCCCTGTAATGATGAAACCCACCGGCGAAGCAATAGCTATGGAAACTGAATCATCGTAGTTGCTATGATATGTAAGGCAGTAGGCATATTTACATTCATTATGACGTAATATACTCTGGTCGCGCGAAGGTGGTAATATTTCTAACGCGCAATACAGCGCACATTCTGTGTTAACAACCTTGTACGCTGTTGCGTGCCATGGAAGCGCATGCACGTGTAAATAGCGAACAAGTGCCGTGTAAGTGACTTCTTACCACGGGGCTTACTAGGTTTATTCATTATGTATAATCATGGTGTTTTACCTCCATGGTATAATTGAAAGACGATAACGCCACTGATTGTGAAATGGGGGAAGGAGGGAGGAGTGATTCCACTGGGGATAAGTATTTTAGTTGGTTTCATCCTTCAGACTTGCGGCGATAGTTGAAACATCTGAAAACAATTGGTTAGTTTTGCTCTGCTTTAAGTTGCGCGCCGTGTTATTGGTGATATGGGATTTGAAGTAGGCTAATTAATGGTTACATCAATTACTGCCCGTACAGTGCACCAAATATGCTGTATTGAAACCACTGTCACCTTTTTGTGATAGCGTTTGGATGCGACGCGCAGCGCATCAAAGGGGCTCACGACGCTGAAATTCAAAGCAAAAAGGTTACTTGCAACATTATATCTGTGATGATTGCCGTTTATCTACGGTTTATTGACGATCTCTGGTCACTGAACCCATATCTCATCTACGTGTGGTGTGAATGGGTCTGTTGAATCTCACCACACTGGAGCTTAGGAGGTTACGTGCTGACTTGATTCAGGTTTTCAAGATTGTGTATGGTTTTGACAATTTATCCTTCACTGACTTTTCATGTTCGCTAATAGTATTTGTACCAGAGTTCAGTGATTCCACTGGGGATAAGTCATGGTAGTTGGTTTCATGCTTCACTCAGACTTGCGGCGAT
The DNA here is from genome assembly GCF_037975245.1 of Apostichopus japonicus. Classification (NCBI taxonomy): domain Eukaryota; kingdom Metazoa; phylum Echinodermata; class Holothuroidea; order Aspidochirotida; family Stichopodidae; genus Apostichopus; species Apostichopus japonicus. Next base: position 4,110,007 of record NC_092582.1, read on the forward strand.
AGTTGAAACATAAGTCACAAAGTAGGATTGAATATTCGGTATAACTTTTTTTTTCTAACAGGGTTGTGAATGAGTGGAACGGTTTGCCTGAGAAAGTTGTACTTGCAAGTGGTGTGAATGGGTTTAAGAATGCTTTGGACAAGCACTTTAAGCATTGTAATCGGGTCTGAGTGTTTGTGTCTTCAGTTTTCTTGGCTCTCCTATAGGTCCTCGATGGGACTCGAGTGTCCCTCCTGATCCCTTTTCCCCCTACCAAACTTAACTACAAAGTGTTTTTGAACAGCGGCGTGGTGTGGGTAGGTAGTCACATACGGACAGAGCTGGGTGGTGACACATGTATTATGGTATGTGCTAGATGGTGTGAACCATTGACTTGATTGTTGAAAGCTGGAGTGGAGCTTAATATCCGAATGTATATAATTAACAGATGGGCGGGGAAATGATCTCATTTGAAAGGTAACCATTCTAGGACTGATGCACCTTCATTGTTGTGGTGTGTTTGGCAACAACCGCCGGTTCAAACTTCGTCACCATGTTGTAGAAAGTATGTCGACCTGTTGTCGAAATGTCCACGAGTAGTTCAGCAGCAAGCATCTTTAAAATGGAAGCTTTTCTTCCACTTTTAGTAATAAAATCAATGAAGTTTCATCTTATCAAATCTAAACCAGTGAAAATACAGAATTTGTAAGGCCAGTAATTGATTCCACATTATTGAATTCAGTCTAGGACACATTGAGAAAAGCACCACACCGATTGAAACGGTAGTGTTAATTTATACTGATTCGGTCAAAAGGGATCTCAGATAACTGAGAATGTATTTAATGACAATGGCCGTGTATTATGCACAGATTGAAGCCGACAGTGAAGGGTGGTTTTGGGGTTTTCTCCCACAGGAGAAAAATTAAAATTGTGGACGTCAAATGGTGAATTCTGAGGACTATTAAGACTACAAAGTAGGTCTAAATGCAAGATTGTACTAATAACTACTTTTGAATTTTTGTGTGAGGTTGAAAACAAAGGCGTGGGGGAGGGGGTAGGGGGCGGACACAAACACTAACTTTCTTCATGAAGATCAGATGTGGATCTGGTCTTACCATGAAGCTGGTAAACTCTCGCAGACAGTGATCTTTGCATCAAATATTTGTATTCGACCCGGCAGCTGGGATGAAGGGAGGGGGGATGGAGGGGGGGGAAGATGGTCAGGTCCTACTTGGTAGCCTTTGATTAAAGCAAAGTATAGAGGGACAGTTGTTAATGACACAAACCATGCAAAGTAACATGAAATTAATGATAGGTTATTTGGATTTCCATTGCCTTTTATTTGGTCAAATCTGGAACTTAAGGCTAATTTAACTAACAAAATTCCAACAAATAATATCGCAGAATACAGGTAATGAAAACGTTTGTATAGCTTTTTCCTGAAGCAAATGTTACGCTTTAGTCACATTTCATTGATGGAAACACATGAATTGACAATCTTTGCAGCACACAGTTTGATTTGTGTGATATGGGTGCTTGTCACAATCTAATACTCAGACGTGAAAATTGTACAAATTTATTAAATTTACTTGCTAGAGGAGACTTAAAACCCAAGCATATATTTTTTATTTATATGATAATTGATAAAAGATTCTTATGATGCACGAAAACTCTACCAACGAGATACATCTCGTTCGTAATGTACGATATCAATATTTCCAATATGAACATAAATGTTGATAAATTTTGGATATGTCCATATTTCTGCGACTAGTAAAATGACCTTCTTACAAATATCGTGACGAATAAACAAACATCGAACTTTAATTAGCAGGAACATTTTGATGTGAATTTTGGACTTGTTCAAGTTTTTCAGTCTTGTTTGTAGGAGGCCCATCAAATTCCTGCTATCCCTAAAATACCTATAGGCATTGCTAAGGTGCATCATACAGGTTAATGATGAGGGATGGATTATACCCAATTTATTTTCTCAAGGATTGAAATGTCTTACTTTTTACTAAAAAGATGAAATATAAAACATTTTGTTTATCAACTTTTCTTATAAAAACAAGTGATGTCACATTCTTGGATGATGGAAACTTCTGCTCATTGAATATAATTTTTCACTCTAAAACAGCCTTCCTAAACAGCCATCAAATCCAAACAGAATATGTCGGATGAATATAATAACAGAGTAAGTTTCTTTAAAAAGGTTCATGAAAATTGTCTTTACAGATCTTGACCTTTGACATCAATCGTAAGTTCTCATTTCTTTAACATTGAAAACAAAATGTTCCTTGGGGGTACCTAACGCTACCCATCGTCGATATAAAGCTGTGTAACCTCTCCTAACTACCATGTCTTCTTCTACTTGTCTACTCATCCAAGTCAAGTTTCTTGGGCGTCGGATTAACCAGCATACTCTCTATACATTCAAACACTGTATGCGGATCCTGGTCGGCATTTACGTGTTGTGCGTCTTCGCAGAAGTCCGCGATTTCCTCTGCGTACGCGTAAAACTCTGATAGGCGCTGTCGGACTTCCTCCTCGGCGTCCTTTGGCTGTTGAAGCCCCCGATCCTTTATTTCTACCGTTCGGGGTGGGTTATAGAGGGAGTGGTACCTCTGACCGGTGATCACGTCCAGAGAGCGGAGGGTGAGTCTTTCATACACAGAGTCGTTGGGTACATCGAGGAAAAATACTCTGGAGGGTAAAACAAGAAAATTTGTGAAAACTTGTCTGTTTAAAACAAACGTGAAGAAACATTTAGCGATGTCAATTCAAATTCTGAAGGAGATTACAGCATTTAAGAAAGACACCTACAGGCTGTAAAAACAGTTCTCTTTATTTACATGGCTTATGTGAAGCATGACGGTGAGGCTACACATCTTCAGTTATATCTCAAGGAAAATTTTGTAGCTAATACAAAAACCTAACCAAGTTTTTACAAACCTAATTAGCATAATTCAAAATTAGGGGTACCATTTATTAAACCAGGACCAGTGTTCTTTTCTGCAATGATTCTTACTTGGCAAGTATTTTGTGGTTCATTTCAATTTGAAAATTTTTTTTTTTTTATATCACTGTTAATAACTTTCAGAAAAGTCAGTCAGAAATTTTCAAACTTTGAAGATGGTCTTCGTTACATGAAAAGGAAACATCCAGACTTGGTCCAGATACTGAACTGCCAAGTTATTATTTTGTTGTAATACTATTAAAGTAGTTTCAAAGACAGAATGTTCAATTCATAAACAAAAAAATAGTTCAAAATAAATCAAACAAGAGATCTGTGTTAGAATTGTTAACAAATTGACAAAACACATCGCCTTTGAAATTGGCACAAAATAATACAGTTACCAAGAAAAGTTTCAGAGTGCAGTTATAGATTTATCAACAAGAAGAAGAAAGGAAAAAGCCCATACCTGTTTGCTTCATGACCACACGAGGAGAGGTTTTCTGCTTGTTCCCTGGTTCGAGGGAACCCTCTTAGCACCCATCCACGACTTGTACAGTCCACCTGGCTGAGCCTTTCATCAAGAAGTTTAACCATCTGGTTATCAGGAACTGGGAAATGAAGCAGTTATTCCATTTAGAAACATTATCCTAGAATTATTAAAGTAAATTCATTTATTTATTAAATGATTAAATAATAACGTACCTACTGCCACCTAGCCACCTGGAAATTGTCCAGATGGCTCGTAGCTGATACACCACATATCATATTTTCCAATTTAGAAGACAATTTTAATGGCAAAACTATGGACTAATATTTTATGTTGGAAATTTGCTGAATTAATTATCATGCAAGCCTGCTTTAAAGTAAAGATGAGCCAGTGAGACTTTGCCATATTTTTAGTTCACTTAACATGATACCTGGTGAATATGTTTATGACATATAAAAATCAACAAATATACTTTATCGAAACATTCCCAAAATTTTGTTAGAGAAAAGCATTGTATGTTTTTTAGTGGCATATCTGAACATCCATAACACATCTTGCCAGAGGGGATCCTTCGCGCCTCTCCCCACCCCTCGGGCTATTTGGGGGACATAAGTTATTATATCATTCTTTGACATTTGTAACACATTTCTACATCAGGCCTGGCAGAATATGAATAGGTCACTCTGAAGATATCGCCCAAAAGGAATGCCCTGACTATTATTAATTAATTTCAAGGTATCTACAAAGTCAATTAATTCAGAATGCAAAGAAGGTTTGTGATTTCTGATCTGGTTCTGTAGCAACATCACTGTCCTTTCTTTCTGAACACCATTATTAAAGCTATCATGCATCGAAGATTACAAAGCACATATAAAATTAAAAATGAATGAGATGGCAGGTAAAAAGTTGTAGAAATGGCTTGATTGAATATTACCAATGTGACTTTGTCTGGGGATTGTTTATTTTTTTTTTTTTTTTTTACTCTTACCTAACATTCCTCTTTCAACGTATGGCTTCATAGCTTCTCCCATCTTGGATTCATTAGCGACTGCTTCTTTGACCAACTGACCAGATGAAACTTCAAAAACAAAGATAAATAGGCCAATTTAAATATATTCTGTGCAAAGGTACCCCAAACAGGAAGTAAGCAGTGCACTTGGCTTTAATGAATGCTAAAATTCTTCCCCACACTTCCCTTCCCCCTACACATAGACTTTAGGTTCCAGTGAGAGTGCTTTGTAAAGTTTTGTTGTTTTGCTGTTAGAAAGCAGAATAATTTAATGTATAGCAAGTTAAAGTGTTTGAATTTCTAATAAGTAAAATAAATAATAATAATAACTTTGTTCCACGAAAGGATTTGCTTTATTGCTTTGCACTTGCGTAGCAACTTTTTTCTGATTTGTATAACAATTAAATATGTGATACCAAGATTATTCCTAGCTCACATATCTAATTAAAGTCAAGGATGAAGATTTCCAAACAATACCCTCGTCATTTCTGGCAAGTGTGATCTACAGAGCGACTATATTAGTTATGAAAATGTTGCTTACCATTGACAAGATTATACTTGCTAGCAAGGAGGGCAGCTTGTACCCCCTTTCCACTTCCAGTGGGTCCTAGAAGAATTACCCTCGGAGTGTGAGGTGCCAGTGATCTGGGTTTGCTCTTTAGGAATGTGAGAACTGTCAAATAAAATTTTAAAATAAGTTACATCATAAGTTTATACAGAAAAAGTACGACTTGAATTTATTGCAATTAAGATGAAGCCACCTGAGAATGGTTCGTATGCATACATGTATAAAAACGGAAAAAATATCCTTTCTAAATCCTAAGTTCGTTTTAAGTACATTCTTTTTAGCCTTTCTCATTTCAAACTTTTCTTTCCCACTACATGGAGCTAGCTAGTTGTCAATCTAAGTTGACTTTAATTTTACAGTTGGATGTGGACCGATACCTTGAGCAAAGATGTCAGCCTTTGGCTGGTCGGCATTCACCGATTTTGAATACTTCTCGTAGCATCTCTCGAGACCTTTGGAGAAACGGTGCCACTTCATCAGCCGTTCACCGGTCGATGTCTCGCTGCATCCCTCCGGTGGTTCAACCAGGCGGCTCTCCACGTCAGGGTTGGTCGGAAAATCAAAGGTTGTGTGATAAATTTCTGCAGACAAAAATATGGTAGAGCCATAAGGGAAAGACTGCACATTTTATGGCGGCAAGAAAAACAAAAATTAACTAAACCAAAACATTGATAAAAAATCAGACCAACTTGTGTGCCATTTTTTCCCCCATATTGGCAGATACAGTAAAGTAATGCAAATTTCAGGCAGTCAAAATTAAGAGATTTCAATTATCTTTATAAAGTTTAGAAGTTTTAGGGAGAAACTGTTAAATATTTGCAGTTTTGTGTACTAACAGTGTCAAAAGGATAATTGACATGCAAGACACATGATGTGATCAGACATTTCAATGAAGAGTGAGTCATAGTTTGTAGTTGCTCTATGACATGAGTGAAAATGTTTCATAACAAGAACACAAAAGATATCTGACCTATATATTATATTAACAGCAAAAATTATGGGTGAAACTAAAATGATTACTATATGTGAAGATTCAATGCAAATGAAATGTGGAAGCTAATCACCACAAAGACTTTAATTTATCTATAGTATTAACAAGTATACACAACTATTATACTTCTACTACACTATTAAATTATTTTAATATTTATTATTATACTATTTATTTTTACTATATTATTTTATTATGATATTACATTATTATACTACAATTATACAGTGACCACAAGCATTTTATTCATTGAAAATAATTCCCAAAATCCTTTGCAGATGTTATGCCGAAATTTTTAAACTTGTATTTATCTCCCCTGTGGAAATTTGAACACACAGAATGCAGACAAAGTATATAAATATATACTACACATTATTGTTTACAAACCTTTGGTCTGTGGGTCAATTCTCTTCCCCATTTGTCGTTCAATGAGAACGGTGTCCGGTGCTTCCAGGACCACTAAGATTGGAAAACAAAAACTCTTGAGTGTACTCTTCAATGCAATATATGAAAGATGAAATGTGAAGGGGGCATAATATTGGTGGGAGTGGGTGAGGAATTTGTTGCAGCTGCTTGAGTTTCAAAACTAAACTCTGCTTCTCACCATATTCATTGACGTACCTGTGCAAAGCCACAATGAAATATATGAATGTTCTTGGTCTCAATATATTGCAAATGAATTACTAAAACAGCTCAAACAAAGCTAGGCTAGAAAGTAAAGGCAACACCTGTTTGTTTTAAGTTTTCACTTTGGCATACAATTTGTCACCTTTAAAATGTCTTTCCTCTCAAAAATGGCACATAGAAATTGATCGCAAATATCCCTGGGATTCATAGGAAAACATATTCCTCTATTATCTGTCAAAAATAAAATTACTGCTGGCAATATCCTTTTAACAATATTAAATCAGTACATGATACACGTTGATAGGATGAAGAACCACATAGGCTTCCATGCATGCATACTCACCGTAATGCTTGGCAGTGATGCCAACAGCCTGCAAGGCCAGTGCTTGTTCTCTTGTTTCTGGGAATCCATCCAAAACCCAACCCTTCTTGACACAATCATATAACTGCAGCCTTGCCTGTATCATCTTCACCCACAGATCTGTTGGTACGGGCTAATGTGAAAGAAAATGGAAAAAAAAGGAAGTACCATCAATGATAACCTGCAACTGAAGTTAGGACAATTAACAGTCAGACAGTCAGTTTAGAACAATAACTAAATTGAACAAATGTGAAAACCAATACAAGGTATGAAGCATTTTATTTGTGCAGGCATACTACAGAATTTTTTTGGCACAGGTTGCATACAAGTACATCCCTGTGATAGATCAGGGCAAAAGTAAATCTTTTCAGATGCAGTTCCCAGTGATGGTACCATGGAACAGATAGCCCTACTACATCCCACGCCACTCCTCCCCCACTCCTACACTCCCACGTCCTCTTCTATCATAAATAGAGAAGTATAGAATTGGTGATGGTTACCCACTGCGAGGAAATTCTACGAAACATTTTTGTTAAATGATGCATATAATCATCCTGTGAATAAAGCATAGCAAACGTTTAATCATGATTTAGGTTCGATGCTGCTGTATCAGGGACTTGTTCAAATGTTCTGCTTCATCATAGCTGCCTATGATGATGATCACCCCCCATCACCCCCCAACCCACACAGTGCACATACATAATTTACACACTCTCTCTTTCCATCATATTTAGAAAACACTAGCATAGATGTCAGTAACTGGAACAAACTGGGAGTAAAATAATATATTTTAGTGTTTTTTGTCCATTATTATTATAGCAGTAAAGGCTTTCTACAGCTGATTGACACTGTCACATTTAAGTTTCTGTCAGCCCCCCCCCCACCACCCCCACCACCCTCACCATCCCCACCATTTGATATCACAATTTCTAAAAAATATCAGCATGTGATATTTACTAATGGCAACAGAATCAACCAAAATAACCATAATAAAGCAACCAAAGGTAATTACTCTTCATTATCATTCAAACCAAATATTTCTGTTTTATTCCAAACCTCGCCCATCTTAAAAGGTTTGAACATCACCCTATAACTCTTCAGAAATCATTTTTATGATTATTTTATAGAAATTCTTTGCATTTTACAGTGAGCCTACCTGGTTGTTTTGCAGATGTTTCTTTGCCTCTGCAGCGTTTGCAGATACGTCATCGGCCAGGAGGCTGTCAGCACTAATGTAGGCCGTTCTCAGACTACTGCAAACCATCTTCGAAATAGTAGTCTTCCCTGATGCGGTTGGTCCATGGATGATGATGGCTGGAACTGTGACATATAAAGGCAAAATCTTTTTTGAACCAACAACACAATTTGCCAACATTGCTATAAAGAATTCATTTGAGAAAGACTGCAGCACGCCAATGATATCTATGTGATAACTTTTGACATGTATACGTAGCATTAAACTGCCGATCTGGTGTTTAATTTTTATATTTTTTAAACACCAACCGTTATTAAATCAGTTATATTTTGGAGTGACAAGTTCAAAACCACTAAGGTATAAAAGTACAGTACAGTTGATACCTTTCATTAAATTTAACATTTTATAATAACTCACCATCATTATCATCTCTCTTTAGTTGTTCCTGTAAGAACTCAAGTGGATCACCTGGTTTGTGGATAAGCAAATCTTCAATCAATTTCTAAAAATGTATGAAAAGGAAAACAATTTCAGTACAAACTATAAAACTAAATCTGATAATGATAGACATAACAGGCACTTTTGATTCTGGCACATAACACACATAGCAAATAACTCACTCTCTCCTGTTTTAGTTTCATCCTGCCTTGGAAGAGGATCTTCCTATGATTTAAATGTCATGCCCTATATAAGTCTAACTATTATTCAGTTTGAAAACATCAACAATTTTAACAAGCTGCACATTTCCTTATCGGATTATTAAGAAAGAATTCAGGAAACGATATAGAGCCTAGGCCTAGCTCTGAATTATTTTGATGATATTTATACTTGTTTTGCTAGTCTTAATCTGGGCTATCATTCTTCTATACCATACTGTGTGAGTAAGTGAACTCCCTAGAACTCTCTCTTGTTGTAATACATCTTTCTTACAAACTTATGCCTTTATGGTTATGCCAAGCTAAATTTGTTCTGCACTTGATCGAGGTGGTATTCTTACCCGAAACATTTCGAAGAGATTGTGCTTTTCAGCATATACTCCAAACTGCGGTGGTATCCGCAATGGCTTCTTTGTAGCATCCATCGTATTTCAGTCTCCAGATGGCCTAAAAGATCAAAACTATGTAGGCTAGGCCCTTGTGAGTTTATGTTGTTATCCTTAATTAGCTAACGTAGCCTATGTATAATACTGATAGTGTTTCACTATGAAATTGTCAGTCACTGCTAGGATAAGTGTTGGGTTGGGTAGGAGTGAGAGATCATTGCCTAAATAACTTAGAGATAAATCAAAAAGAGCGAAAATGCGATTATTTCTTTCTTTAACCTCAACAGATACAATCCTGAGCGATTAATCAAATTCTTTGTTTCGTGCAAGTAGCCCAACTACGTACAACGTTGTAACAAGCTTTCCTTGGTTACTATGGCGAAAGAGGGTGCACATTCATGTTATTATTAATCTATTCGATCTCAATCTTGGTATTCTCAATACTAATTACACGAAAATGGAAAAAAGAACCAAAACAACAGTGTTCTTGATTCGAGTCAAATTTTTCTTATCTTATGAAATGACTTGATTTGAATTATATTTGACATCTTAACATTCTTAGAGTTGACAATGTTGTTATAATAAAATGGGAAGAAACACCATTTACGATTGAAAAAAATCTACAGTTTATTTTTGTCTGACACAATTATCATTCCACTTGCAAAGTTAAACGCATTATCTGCAGGTGTTATAACTAAGATTTCAGTATCGGATCTTCAGAAAACTTGGCATTGAGTCATTGTCACTAGCATATCATCCAGGAACCCTTTACTGGACCAAGTTATGATGAGAAAAGGAGATTTTGAAACGATATTGCATATTTAATACATAAACATACAATCTACAATGCTTGAGGCTGGCTTTGTAATACTGGTTCTTTTAGTACTTTCAGCATAAATATCAAAGATTGTAAACCAGTGTAGAACACTGTGGAGTTCGGTAGCCTATAACTTCAGTTGGAAAAAGCTATATATGAATTGACGACCACAACAATGTTCTCATAGAGACATATGCAACCACCAATGTGGAGTCGCCGATTGTATTTGTCTTATACGTCAGACAAATTGGCCCGAATCACCGAAATCTGTTTGTTGTTTTTCTCGGAAGAAAATAATTTCTTCCGCGAATAAACGCGTCATACATTATAAAGAATAATGATTCTGCTCCATTCACTTTGTTATTGCCAGATCCAAAAAGACACCAAACTGTATCGGAAGAAGAAGATCTCTATAAGACATGACTGTTGTGAGCGACACTGGGGCACAAACACACGTAGGTGTGTTTGTGTGGAGGGGCCCGAGGGGGGGGGGGATAAAATCAAGAGGGACAAACCCTCTCCCACGATATTTTACAAGAAACATCCTAGTCTACATCCTAGTACATAAAGATATCAAATGTATCATGGCAGTACAATCAACTAGTCGAAAATTCCTCACATTGTTTCAAAGGTTGCAAAATATGTCTATGTTATAGCACTACCAATTATTACAAACATTTACTTGTTCATTTTAAGCGCTTTGTGATTTGTCTATGTAAGGCGCTATATAAATATTTATGATTAATATTATTATTATTTTTTTATTATTATTATTATTATTTATTATTATTATTATTATTATTATTATTGCTATTATTATTATTAACATTATTATTATTTATTTTTATTATTACTTTCTTCTTCTTATTATTATTAATATTATTATTATTAACATTATTATTATTATTATCAATTATTTTAATAAAAAATGACAAATCTTACCAGGGTAACCTTATCAGATTACACTGATTCATTACAAGCGCCGGGTTCGCCAGTTTGGAAAAGTTAACACCAGTAGACTACACCACTATAGAAAATGAGTGAAGAACTCATGGAAGGGGAGGGGAGGGTGTAAGGTGTCGTTGTTAAGTTTATAAGGGTCCCAGCGACACCTCCTGATATATCAACTTAATAATAACTATACAGGTTAATTGAAGGGAGCAACGGGATACTGAGCTATGTTTATATCTTCTTTTATGGTTTGATTTTAGAAAATGGACAACTTACGTATAGTATGCTCTTGCTCTTGTTGTAGGCTTCGATGAAATCGTAACCTTTGTAGTCATGTAGGCGGATGACTGTGTGCGTGTGTGTGGGTGGGTGTGTGTGACGCCAATTGCTTGTAAACAAGGGCGTAGGAACCGGGGGGCTGGGGGCGCCAGCCCCCCCTCCCAGTGAAAAATATGGGGGGCCGAAGAATCATTCCGCCCCCCGCTTCGCAAGTCAGAAAACCCCTCTTTCATTTCCAAATGAGAAAAAAATCTCATTTGGAGCACCAAATCGCATCTAAGGCCAGGTGAAAATTCAAAATTATTTACAAAATGGAGTGGGTGTTGAAGTGTGCTATATATTGCACCAAATTGCATCTGAGGCCACCTGGAAATGCAAACAAAATCCAAAGGGGAGGGGGACACCCCCTCCCCTTAAACCCCTCCCCCAGACCGGCCATCAGTCTTCAGCCCCCCTCCACTCAAAAGTACCTTCCTACGCCACTGCTTGTAACACGCGATATCTCAAGAAGGGAAGCTTGGACCCAGCTTATATTTGGTGTAAAGGAGTACCACATGGAGTAAACAAAGGCTATTGCTTTTTTTTTTATGTCAAATGTCATTTGGGTCCACCAGGGGTCAAATTGTGAAAACCTTGTAAACACGATATCTCAGGAAGGGAATATTAATCAATCTCATATATAGCATGTAGTTGTGACACGTTGAGTTGAAGAAGCCTATTGCTTTATGTGGAGGTCAAAGGTCATTTGGGGTCACTAGTGGTCAAATTGTGTGCAAAAGGTGTATACTCTTTGTACATACAGCGTTGCATATTGGAACGAACGATATCCCCGAACCATCGGTATTTGCTTTCTTTGTTGCAGTTTTCCGTCGTATTTCGCAATTGTCGAGATTCACTGCCCCCCAAAAAACCTTCAGGCTTAGATGTGTAGTTACGTTGTGGAAAAGTCTAGGCGCCGTTTATGAAAATGAACTGTCGCCTAGTTAGATTTTTATCAATGACCGACCTCAATGCGAATTAACTGTGTAAGAATGGTTCGCTATCTGCACGTGCATTATGTAAGGGAAGCTTTCATGTGCGGAGATACAGCGAAAGCATAATTAAAAATATAAAATATCTATTTATTAGGGAGAACGATTTGAGCTTACGAAGTACGTAATGTGTTTTAAAGGCATTAATAAATATGTTGTATTCATATATTTATTTCTCAACCAATTAAAAAAAATATATTAACCGTCGATATCATGACGGCTTGGTTATGCATGCGCAGGAAATCCCTGCACAGTAAAGTATATGCAGGTAGACTACAAACAATAAACATTGTTAAAATTGTTTCTTGTCGGAATACCAATACACTTAAGGTGGCCAAGCATTTCCTAAATTATTTTTTAAGGCATTTCCTACACGCCATCAGTCATAATTCGCAAAATATACAGGAGTTCTGAGACAGGTTTGTTGTTATTGCTACTAAGATTTTTTGCCAAGATTTTCACTAAATACCAATTGCGAGTTGAAGATAGACGCTCTGTCAACCCAGTAGATTTTCAGTGCGTACAAGATCGCTTTGATTTAGAGGCAGTGAAATTGATCAGTTATAGCGATATTTATCGCGCACAAATCTGCAGCTAAAAAAAAAATGTAAATAATTGGGAAAATGAACGAAGTCGCGCTAATCGACTGAGTAGCGGTTCAAAGTAGCAGTGAGGTACTGTAGGCTTAGGAGTCACAGAAAGTATTGATGTTGTAAATCTGTACAATGGAGACTTGAACAGTAATCGTATACAGTGCCGAGTGAATTTTGCGTTTTCGCGAGCATATTTTTAGTCACGGTCCCCAAATAGCGAGTACTTTTAATAATATTTGTATAGGCTTTAGAAGAAGCCTGTTGTCTTGGTAGACATCAATCTGTATGCTGAATTCAAGAAAAGTGTCCATCTCGGTTATCAGTATTGGCTATAGTCAATGTGAATATTGTTTGTCATATCTCAATGGTTTTTTTTTACTGGACTATAATTTGAAGTATGTTGTTCATCCTGGCTATACGCTACAGCATATAAGTGTGTCACATTCATATAAGATTATTCATGTAGCATCATCAAAACCACACTGCAGTTTTGCTGTCTGGTTGTCTTATAGGCCCACACTGCGGTTCTCTTGTCGATTTGTTTACTATATGGAATCCATGTCATGGGGGTAATTGTGGCCACAGCGTGGAGCTGAGTGTTTTACCACAGTAAGGTTAACAACAGCATTGTGGATCGCACCTATATCATGTATAATTTACCGTTCGCCCCGGAATTTAGAAACTCGTAGCGCGTTCTAGTTTATTTGTATCAAGTTTTTTTAAGCTAGATTGTCATGGACTCATAGCATTATCATATTTCCATAAACGAAAAAAGTGTGACGGCAATACCTACACTGATACCGAATGTTCAGCTAATCGGAGAGAACATTTTGTTTGTATCACAGGAGAGTATCATAAATATTAGTAAATGTAATTTTAATGCATGAAGCTAATAATCTTATTATTTTTAAGGTGTAAGGGAAGGGGTGCTGGGTATTTTTACGTCAAAAATTTCGTCGCCAAATTATTTCGAATAGTCCAATGGTCATAATCATATTTTATCAAATTTTGGTGTTGCCGATAAATTGGTAAAATAAAAATGTGTTCGTGATGTTTTTTTGGTTTGCATAGAAGTTATGGAAATGTTGAGTACAGTGCAAGTACTAAAACTAGCATATTAAGTTCTTAGTTTTTAGAATCTCAATTTTGCCTTTTCATTGTTGCTACTTAGCGCCCCCATAGCTTGCACTCTTTTGACATTCCTATTACATACCCGCCATTTTGGATATTTCCAAAACCTTCGTTCCTAGAAGAGAAGGTGGAAACATCCCTTGGAAACTTTTTCATCTTGAGGTTAGAAGAGACTGCAAGGGTCTTGGCAGAGAGGAAAAGAATCTTAAATTACAAAGGTGCTAACATTTATTGAATTATGTACTATCTTAAGTAGTAATAGCCATTCCTGTGTGTTGTTTATTTCTTCCGGTGACCCTAGTTTCCTCTTTCTTTGGTTGCGTATTACACTGTACTGTAGATGAAGAGGGGCATCAAGGGATGCTTTGTTCGCACAGAGACAATTTTTCTTTCGATCGAAGAGCCTGTTAAAAAAAGAAGTAAATGCCATGGTGCTTTTTGCTATCAACTCTTGTGCTCATCATTATGCAATCATTTAACTGCATGAAAACTGTGGAAATATGCTAGGCCCATTGAATTTTTCGTTACAATATCGCTAAGGATTTTTGCGTTAAAATTGTTAGGCTATGTTATGTGCATGACCTGGCTCAACCTGTTTCTGACTTAACTAGGCGGTAGTCTTTGCCTTCGTTAGGTTACACTAGATTTGTCACGTCGACGTTTTCAGACGTTTGCAGAAGTATCAGTAGGTTTGTCTTACAGCTTGTAAAGCAGTCCTGATATTCGTTAGATGTGGGCCAAAGAACAAAGTTATGCTAGGCATACCTTAGGTTTATTCATTGCTTTTAAGCTTTTGTTGCTTAACTATAGTAGGCCTAGTCCTACGCCTGCTTTAAATAGCCTAACATAGGCTAACCTAGGCCAAAATTGGGCTAGGGTAGTTGTTGGCCAAAAGTTGGGCCTAATGAAAGGCTAAAGATAGTGCCTCGCTGCTGTAACATATGAACTGCATCATGTAAATGCTTGAATTTGTGCTAACTTACCTCAGATCACCCTGTCTACCTGTCAAATGTAGGCGCAGCCTAAGTTACACCAAAGCCTAACTTGCACACGTATGCCACTGCAAAGAATCATACAATTTTGTATTATGCACAATGACCTAGGCCTTTGTAAGGTCCATGTTGACATAATATAATATGGCTGCCAACAGTTTAAATACAAATAATTGGAACAAATGATTTATTTGCCAAAGTGCCAGGCCTAGCAGATGATGCACCAAAAATTTACTACCAGTATGCATACAATTTCCTTTATTGATTTCAGATTTTTCGGTATCTGTGGTTACCTTCAAGAATCTTACATAAGAGTAGCTCACTAATTACCTCCATGTCAGCATTGTCCACAGGATGTCTGACAGGCAAGGGACGGCTTCAAAGGGGAAAGATGGCAAACAGAAATACTCGTCCCTAAACCTTTTTGAGACTTACAAAGGAAAAAGTGTAGAACCGCAACGTGCAACATGTAAGTAAAACAGGTTTCCACAGTTGAAACTTTCTTTTGTATTTTTTTTATTCTCAGAGTGTTAAACCTATTTGAGGCAATTAGTTATGTACTGTAGGGCTGTGTCATTCCGGTTAATTCACTAACCGGTTAACCGTTTCTATTAACCGAACGGTTAACGTTTAAACGTAACCCGTGTTGTTGCCTCAAAAGAAGAGCCGAAAATCAGAGTTATATAGCTCAGATTATAATTCCGAAAGAGCGCCACCACTTTTGATGCGGAAGTACAGTCTCAAAATAGCGCTGCAAGTATCGTTTTTCCGTAACGCGTATGTCAAGAATTTGGTTGTATTTGCTTAGTTTTGACGATCGTTGCATTGAAAAAGACGAATCGCGCGTTTTCATGAAGTTTTAAACAGATTTTTGTTTCTCTTTCAGTTCATTGGTAACTGTTACAGAGATATTTGAAGCAAATATTTCTTCGTTAATTGCGTAGCCCCTACTGTAATAGCGCAGGCATTGTATGGCAGTAATAAGCCTAATATTACTAGGCCTACTTAATATTGGCATTGTGTATTGAAGTTCGCGATCATATGGAGTGTTAGACTACAAGGCTTTCACCAGCTAGGCCAATGTTAGGAAAGTCGGTTGTTAGGAAGAGATTACTACAGAAGTGTACGGTAGTAGGGCTAGGCCTACGCAATTACAAGTACAACAATGGGTCACAGATATATTGAAGTTGTGCATTGTGGCGGGGTAGGCAGAGGGTAGGGGGGAAGTGTGGAAAACATTGTAAAATTTCCCGCGAACACCCTGTCGATTTACCGCCGGAGTTCGCGCAGCAAACACAATTAGCACGCGTAGCATAATGGCGTGGGGTAGCCCCCGGTGGGGTCATGTGGTGGAACCCCTTGTGGGGGTCCAGGGGTTAACGCCCCGGAAAATTTGCCGCGTCTGGCGATAAAATATTCGCAGCTGTGGATGCAAAATACTGACAACTTTTTTAATTTAAATTGTCACGAAACTGATGAAAATTTTGAAATGACAAGTTAGAGTAGCCATATTTTGTTACAAAATGAAAAGAGATCTATCTGTCTTACAATCGCTAAAAAGTTTAACTTAAAAAAAACATGCGATTTTATGAATCAACGTTCGGCAAAGCCCCATTCCTAGACTGCCTAACAATAGCTTGCACTATACTACAACTACGGTAGGCTACATTTTCCAAGGTACCTTGCCAAACAACTGTGAGCTCATCCCCTGTCTAACACCTGTTGTTAACAATTTTTTGGCATGTTGCCAAGGAACGTTTCATGGTCTAGAATTAATAAGGTCAGTCAGTGAAGGTTCGGTTAAGTTATGAGAATTATTATCTTAGACGTTTAAGAAAAGTAGGTAAAATATGATCCCCGTAACAGCTAGGTAAGTAAAACAGGCAACTGACTCCTCCGCATGAACAAGACAATCTATTCCACATGATACATGAAAGTAAACCTTGTAATCACATGTTTAAGGCCACTTGGCATGATTAACTAAATGCTTAATATTGTTTCCATGTTCTTGTAGAAAACGTAAACTTTGCAATATACAATTAGTTGTGTTTTTGTAGTTACGTGAGATCCGTAACCGACGAGGTGGTTAGGCTATTTGCTATACACTAAACTATGGTAGGATATTATTTTCTCCGTAATTTTGGAAATTCTAGAAAATACTTTTTCGCCGCTTAACACCAGATGTGTTCTTACGTTTTATTCATAATTGGGTGTACTAGAGCCTTGTTTACTTGACATTAGTTGCATTTAGCACGATATGCCAGTTTCGCGTGAATTTTTCGAAAGTTTTTTGCTCGATCTTTCGTAAAATTTGAAAGGTGTACCAACTTACTTTTCGTACACAATTGGTTATTTCCCTACTGATTTTCAGAGTTTTTTTTACAGTCAAGTGTATACGTTGTGCATTGAGTATAAACTCATCGCGAATGCAAAAAAACTAGTGTTCGACCGATTGTATGACAATCGGTTTTACCGATTACCGATTATTTCCTGTGACAATCGGCCGATTGCCGATTACCGATTACCGATTATTTCAAAATTTTCGTGGAACTGGCCTAATGTATGATTTAGTGTTATGCATGATTACCAACTTCTAAGAACACTGTAATACATACATCGGGCGATGTACGATTATAACGAGGAGTCGCAATATTGCAATCCCGCCACAACACAGTACTGTACAGACTACAGAAGGGGGAAAATAGTAGCCATTAGCTACGAAATGAAAAGCAAAAAAGTTAGGGACAGGTTTTACAACTGCTATTTAAACCATTATCAGTGTTGCAACTCCAACGTAAATAAAGTAAAAAGTATATCGCACGTAAATAAAACATTCGTTATTTCGTTAGCTGATATCGAAATATATAATCTTATATGAAAAAAAATGTGTAGGCCTAAGAGTAAGTTGGCCTGACGTTTCGATCATAGCAGGATCGAAATGTAACGCCACATTATTTGTAACATATTCTTACACAGGCTCTTTAGTGGATAAGCAGTTTGCTAACAGTTTTATTTTATTATGAAAAATAAAACATTCCCGAACGTTTGCTTCAAGTTTTCAATGATTACCATCTGCGCGGTAAAACTTCCGATCGAACGAACGTTGTTTCAAACGATCATACACAGTAAGTCAATGGCGCTTCTCAATTGACTTAACTACATGTGGGAGAAATCACACACTAAAGTCCCATTGACTTTGTCGCGGCGTGTCACTGGAAATCAGACTTGCTTTTAGTCGGTTGCGGTAAGGAGTTTAGTTACTGTTAGCACGTATGGGGCATAGGAAAAAAGTTCATCTGGTTTTTCGTAAAAATATGCGTAAGAATGTTTGCCTAATCACAAAATAATGTTTTGCAGTAGAACCTCTGAGGAATGTCGCCAAACATGTTTATGGATATTTAGGTGTATTTGGAGCCTTGATTTCATCATTTTATGCCATTTGTAAAATCTTGGGCGCATTTTCAAACTTAACAGTTCTGAAGCTCAACCGTTCTTCAGCCAGACTAGCCTAATGTACGTTGTTCTCACAATGAACAAAGCCTAATGTTATTGTTTTCACTTTCCAGTTTTCACCTACGGTGAAACGGGCAAAGTGGTTCAAAAGTATACTTATTTGGTGATTATATTTAGTATAGACAATTTTTCTTTCTTATCAATCGATTAACATGATAACAGGTGGTTTTGTTAGATGCAACAAGCGAAGTAAAAAAATACGTCGTTCCCCTAAGGTTATCGCGGGTATACTGCATGATGTTAACTGCCAAATCTGGATAGTGTATCGAACAGCATTTGTACAAACTCGCGCGAGGGACTTACGATACCGTTACACCGTAGATTTGGGCACCTTCCCCGGCTATGAATAGCTTCGAATTGAATGATCAAAAATTTTTCTCCCGGTGTGGTTGTGGTGTATCAAAAGCGCGGAAAATACAATCCTTTATGTGGAACGTAATAATCGGTTCCAACTAATCGGTAGCGCAATGGATTTTGCCGATGCCGATTATTTACCGATTGTCTGATAATCGGCCCGATGCCGATTGTCTAACCGATTATCGGTCGAACACTAAAAAAAACGATGCGGGGATTTCCAGCAGACAAATGTTTTCTTTGTGGGATTACTGAGTCTGTTGAATGGAATTCCGCACCTTAGAGGGAACACTGAACTGAAATTACATCACAATAAAGAAAACGTTTACTGCTTAAATACAATATAAATTTGAAAGGATTAGATGCAGACTCGCCACGTTGTCGAACGGGGTAACAATAGGCGCTTCGCGGGTCGCATACCGCGTGGTAATCCCTTCAAGCGTACCGCCAATCTTAAAAATCTTTTGTATGGATGCGTGAAAAAGTTTGCAATTGTTACGTGATTTTCGGCAAGCAAATGTTGCGGTCTATTTCGGGAATAAAGTGATGTGAAGACGCGCCGTTACGACTGCGTAATTGGCATTACACGGTTAAACTTACACGGTTAAACTTATACGATGTAGGCGGACGTTTATCCGGCCGTTCGGTCGGTTAACCGGTTAACCGTTTAACCGTTACAGCCCTAATGTACTGTACAATGTAATCTGAATTTGATGCAAGCCACTAGTCTTCCGTTGGACGACCACCAAAGCTAGTTTTGGATGTAAAACAGACTTGGTTGTCTCAGGCGAATTGACCACCATTAAAAACTGTGATGGGTTAGTAAAGATTAGTTTGATACTGCACAGGGCTTGAAAAAGTCTATGCGTCTGGTGCTTGAGGCTCCTTATTACTGTATTCGGGCTGCCTAACTTCATGGCTGAAGACCGGCCGGGCTTAACAATTAAAATTGTCAACTTTATTCGTCGCGTAGAAAATCAAATTACACTAGTCTAATTCTGTATTGTACAAGTGCAGGGTTCGCAGGTTTCTTCCGGGGGTGGAAAAAAACGTGGAATAAACCGCGGTTTATTCCACTCGGAAGAAATAGGTTTCTTCCAGTTTCTTCCGGACAAAATGGAAGAAACTCATTTTTTGGGGAAAAACTGTTGATAAAGTTTCATAACAACCTGCAATGATTTCTAACTATGCAATAAATGGACAAGAAGCACTATAGTGTCATCTAGGTAGTCTACAGTATATCTAGGTTTGGAGCACATGACCTGCTTCCAGCATATACTGTACACAATATAGTACTAGGCTACTAGCATTGGACAATTCAGGGAACAACTATGGGCAAGCAATATTATGCAGACCAGAATGGTCCTGATTATAGCCCACTTCTTAGTTGAAAACTAGTTTCTGAGTGGAGGGCAAGTGTTCCCTGGAAACTAACTAGTGTAGGCCTACTACAATGCACACTCATTAAGTACATTGACCACTATGACCATATTTTGTGGAGATTGAACTCAAGACATGAGGGTTACAAATTCGACTGGAAGTTGTAGTGTGAAATGTGGGCTGGCTCATGGCCAGCTGTGTTTAATTGTGGATGTTTGATCTTTTTGCTGTTGGGATGACAAATCCTCCTGTTAACTACTAGTTGAAATTTAGGGAGTTGCAGAAACTAAACTGTTGCCTAAATCTAACAGATATTGTTTGGCTATTTTCTTGGTGTTCATTAATTAAATCCTCAGTGCATGGGCCAATCCAGATGAATCATTCATACAGTATGGCCAGTTATGCAATTCTGGTTGATGGGGGGGGGGGGGGGATCGCGAGATGATAAGTAGTCCTTCAATATTGTGATTTATAAGCAAACATCTTTTGGTCTAGAAAAACAACCCAAAATTATAATCAAAACAAAAATATCATATTTTGATGGTTTCAATGGTAGGCATTTCAGTCAGATGATGGTGAACTATTTGTCTCTTTATCATGTATGTGGGTTGTGCTGCATATATGCCAATTTTCACAGTTTTTTCCAGTTTCTTCCGGAAGAAACTGGAAGAAACCTGGAAGAAACAGGTTTCTTCCGGTTTCTTCCACGTCCCCGGAAGAAATAGGTTTCTTCCGGAAGAAACCGAACCCTGTACAAGTGGATTCATCACAGTTGCAGATTACCTGGCTGACACAGTGATACCTGCAAAAATTCTTGCCAAGAATCAGTAATGTTACTGAAGAAAGAATACATGTTTGCGTCCCAGGGATGCAAGCCCCCCCCCCCCCAAAAAAAGCTTGTATCTCGTACAAAAAGCTTGTGTCCCGGATCGAACACCAATAGCGTTTACTGTATGACCTACTTTTAGTATTGTAGTTGTAAAGATCCCATCCTATCACTGCCTATACTTTGTGAATGTTCTACACAATGTATAGGGCACATGGCCCAGTGTCCTAGCTAGGAGTTTACATGGGGTGGCCATCCCCGCCCCTCTTTTTGCCCGCCCTGCCCTGCACTTTCAACCAATTTTCACCCCCTAGCCCCTCTATCATCCGCCATTGCACTACCCTAGTCACCTCCGTAGTAGCTCCATGCTTTGACTAGCGATTCTAACAACCAACTCTTGAAACATCTCTGTACCTATAGTGTGCATATCTCTCGCTAAATTGCTCACAGTTCACTACCGCATGTACATAGGCCTGTTTGAACTTGGTAGTTTCAACGACAGATGCGCAAATCCACAAAACCTGATCCAACATTTACCCTGGGCTCTTGTAGTGTTTGCAAACAATCATCTCATATATTCACTACGGATCATCTCTATAAATCACATAGATTTATGATAATAATTGGTGTCTCATTAAGCTCCTTAAATTTAACGGTGGAAAATATTGAATCACGTGAATCAAATGAAAGGCATGCTGCAGCAGTCATAATTAACAATCATAACAATCATCTCTACGAAAATTATCGAAGGCCTATGTGAATAGTTTTTAACGCAATGTCGATTATAAAAAAACCTTTAATGGCTACTTTTGATGATGCACGAAGTAGTAGTTTACACATGAACGTTGAACCCAAAAAATTAACTGAAGCGCCTGGTCATTGGGAACACGATAAAATTTGCAACAGAAACTATAATGTGGTATGAATGCACATTTTACATTAGCAACTCTCAATGCGGAGAGAAGAAACAAACTGTGAGATCAAATATTCTTCTCATGATCAGAGATGTTAGCTTCCCACAAAATTCATAGATTGGCTCAACTCATAACATTTTCTGATCAAAACAATGATGCAAATATTATGTGATAGTCTCAGAAACAATTCAAGGACACCTTCGTACCTCAAGCGATTGTTGTCGAATAGTGCTGATTGACACAATATGTTAGTTTCGTGGGAGTTCATGTACTATGGAACTTTGGCAGATTGCCAAAATGTTTTGACATTAACAGGTTTGTACAAAGCGATACGACAATTGAATAGCGTAGGTGTACTCACGAGGTGACGTTCATTGGGAATTTTTTGGCGAGCTCACAGTGAGAAAGAAGTTGAGTAATCAGTGCGTGTAACAGGCCCTAGGAATGCGGCGAATGGGTTGGGTTAAGGGGAACACTTATCCCCTCCAGGAATTTTCTAATTAAGCATTTTTCAATAATTTAAATAAAAAATTGGTGGGGTTTACACGTAAGAAGTCATTCCTTAATTTGTTTTATTAATTAATCGAGCTAGAAGATGTAGAACAGTGCGACGCAGAGGAAGAATGGCAGGTAGTCATTGGCAAAAAGGTGCTGGTCCGGGACGCAATTTTTTGTCCAGGGACGCAAAATCTTCAAATTGCTTGCGTCCGTTGGACGCAAATTGTTTTTTGAGAAAAGAAAAACCCAAATACACACCCACAACTAGGTCAACGAAAAACATAACAAAACACATTTTTGAATGAACATCTTTCATTATTTCTGTTCAAAAAACCACAAATTCTTCTGACAAGAACCAAAAGTTCTCCCACTCCTACAGATCATTGAATTTTTTTGAAAATGAATATATCATAGATCAACTGCAAGGTACAGGGTTAACAACACTCCATTGTAGTGTTCAAACGATTATGCATAACAGAAAATACCGATTACCGTTTATTTTTTTCATAATCGTACCGATCCGATTATTTGAAAATGAGAAAATATCCCGTTTATTCGAAAAATAAAGTTTGTGATAGAAACAATTATTGTTGTGCTTTTCCCCTGTTTCCTTTTGCTTCGTTGTTATACAAGGCTCTAAGGTATCATTTTGTATGTACCAAATTACCTCTGGAGTTTCTCGGAAAGAAAAAAAAAGATTTTTTTTTTAAATTTCCAAAATACGAAAATATGACATCCTACCTAGTCAGCACTGTGCTAAGCGGATGGCCTTAACACCTCGACGTGAATGTCACCTGTTAATGGCTTGAAATGGGCTAAGAATAGTTACTCAAAATATCCATCTCAAAAAGTATCTCAGACAAAACCATCCATCTTCAATCTTTACCAAAGTGTAAATTTTAATTACATATTGCCTTCATTCCGACATTATTTTGTACTTATTTTCAGTAATACCGTTTATGAACAAATAGAAATGTTACGAACTTGAAGTTAAACATACCTATTGGTTACCTATTTAACTCCATTCAGGTTCAATTAGAAAATGTAAACTTAGGCCAATCAAACTGAAAAGCAAATTGTACCATCGTAACTTGTTTAAAATAACTGTAAAATGTTACCAGATTGATGTAAAGAAATAATAACAACTACTGTAGAAACTACTCCAATATAAAATATAACATTCCCTCTATAAGACATAGCACATACCTTCCAAACAAATGCCGATTTCCAGCAAATTGAAAGTTGTAAACTAAGCTACGCATTTTTTTTTTTTTGCAAACCAATGGTTAGGCTACATTTCCCATTGACTTAGTGTGGTTGTTAGGCTAACATGTGGTCGAAGATTGCAGTTTACATGGATATTTTTATTTTTTATTTGCGACACAACTAGAGCGAATAAACAGATGGCAAGGTTAGATTTCCATGCAGTTGACTTAGTGTGAAGTAAGGCTACCATGTGGTCGGAGATTTTTTGGGGATTTTAGGTTATTGTCGCTGGTACTGAAATTGCTTCGTGGGGGCCGTAATTTGCCTGTCACTCTGCGGGAAAGTCCCGGTGATTGTGCGCGACCCTCCCGCACTGCTTCAAATTTGATGCGGGATGTGAGAACTGTTTGCACGATTCGCGCTGCAATTGCAATTCCTAATTCACGAAATTGGTATTGCTGCCATGATTACTGTGCCGAGAAATATGAAGTCAATAACAACAAGGGAAGCAAAATCGGTGACCCTGGCAGTAGGGTTGTGCGCGATCCCAGTAGTCAAGTGAATCCCGGTATCCCGATCCCGGTATTGACTAATCCCCATCACAGTGCAATGTGTAACTACTACCGGTATTGGGAAAACAACCGGTTATTACATTCGTTTCGGTATCATTCCCGGGAATCCCGGACATAATAAAAATATCTACGTGTTACTATTTGAAATAAAGAAAACAAAACACGATTTTTTCTGGTTTCTGTGTTCTTAGTAAGGGTTGGCATTTTCCCGGGAAAAACCTGTTTTTCCCACTAAGCGGTAAAAACCAGGTAAAAACCGGGAAAAACTGGTAAATACCGGTAAAAACCGCCTCCGTCTCGAAAACTAGTATTAATTGTCAGTAAAATGCAGGGTCATCAGTAGGCACGATATTGTTTCATGACAGGCATATTTTATTGAATATGGGAGTTTCTTAGCTTCATTTTGAGCTATTTTATCACATTCTTATTCTACTTTTTGTGGAAAAAAGAGTATTTTTCGTATTGCACATGTATAGTTATTCTGTCACGATCTCTTTAGCAGTATGCATTGCCTATTGCCCAAACCATTATAGGTCTACACTGGGACATTCACCCCTCCTAAATTCTTCAGGCCTATTATGTGGCATGAACAGCGGAGGATAGAACGAAGTGGCGAACCATGGCATCCAAAGCCTCAAAGGGACAAGGAACCATATAATAATATAATATTATGTGCTCAGACAGTTCATTCCATTCCATTAATACAGTAGGCAACAGTCTATTGAGGTGAACTTCAATCCAGGGGGCTCAATAGAAACTGCTTTGAAACTTTGTAAGGCACATGGGCCCAATTAAAGTATTAAACGCACAATGGCCCTATGGAGCCATTCACACAACCAAACTGTTTACCTTGATGCAGACATGGTCCAATTATTATACAACTTCATGCATGAGTGATTAAACACTTTGAGGTGGACAGGTGAGGTGATACTGGGCACTTCCTGTGTATAGGCTAACTGAAGAGGTAGGAGTATCAACAACACAAGTAACTGTTCCAATTGTTACTTATTCTCAAATTAGTTGATGTCACAACAGTCACTTAGTACAGTGCCTATAAGCAATATAAGCATAGTACAGTGCCTAGTGCGAAGTGTGAACAGAGTACAATTTATCGCAGACATGAAGTGATCGTTCTTGGATGTGAATCATCATTTGGATCTGAGGGGACTAATGTGGCATGTATAATATGACGAACCATAGCCCTAGGAGGCACCAACAGTTTGATACGAGTCCATTCTCTAGATAATGGAATTATGCATCTCGATAGGAAAATAAAGTTGGTTGATTTGAGCATCCAATATATTATTTATTTGAGTTATTTATAATAGTCTAATCGGTAAACTCACAAGTTATAGATCATAGCTGTTCTTTGGATGTAACCCAACCCCCTACCATAAGATGCCATTTTTTTGTAGATTCTATGCTCCTCCACAAGTTCCACATGAGTTTTTAGGAATTCTATATAATTTGAGGTTTTCCCGGTTTTTCCCAGTTTTTCCCACTTATAGGTGGGAAAAACCTCCCGGTAAAAACCGGTAAAAAACTTGTTTTTCCCGGGGCGGTAAAAACCGCCCGGTAAAAACCGGCCAACCCTGTACAGACTTAGTTTGAATAATATCTGATCAACTTACGTACTGGCCTAGACTAGGCTATATATTAACAAATCAACTTTTCACGTAGTAATTTGGACCTAGGCTACAATAAATATCGAACGTTACTTGCGCTCAACATGTTACGGGACCTCAAAGTTATTCTGAAATTTTCGTTATTTATTCTTCCTTCAAACGATGATTGTCAAGGTTCCCATGTACAAAATCTTACCCTTATGCATTTCACCTCATTTTGTTATAATAATTTTAACGATTTTATAAATTTTGAGCCAAAACCGCAGGGAGTATATCCAGTTTAAATCCATCTTCGCACGGGACTGTATATTATTATAGCCTAGGATACGGTACTGGTACACAGCAGTGCAGTACTTGAGATTTTTATGCTGTAATGAAATGGATTCGTTTATTAATACGGGGGGGTTCCACGATGTCATTCATATTTATCTTTCGCTACTTTTTTAATTTTTAAGAACTTTTGTACAAAAGATTGATATTGCACGTATTCAAAGTATATGTCCTGGAGTAAACAACAGCCGATTAACGATAAAAATAAATCTGTACTATTCTTATGTATGTAGTTTGTAATCCCGTATTTACGTAGCCCCTATGTTATATTCTAATTGTCTGAAGTTCCAAACACGTGGTGACTTGTTGATAGTTAAAAACTTTTCATTGTGAACTTTTGAACTTGAAGGGGTTGCCCTATTCCAATATCATGGAATAGTGGGGAAATTCCAATTTATGTTTGTGTACGGATTACAAGTTTAATCCACGTGCGAACGTGTTAATCTAATATCGTACGTCGAGTATGAATGAAGGATGGTGTGGGTTGCTTTTTTCCAAGGTTTGTGCTTTTCTTTTGGAAGTGTATGTTAAAAAACAAAGGCCCTAATATAGCGTGTTATTTTTTTAATTTTTTTTTATAAACGTGCGTGTAAGAGTATGTACATAGCCTAGGCTATGCATATTGAATGTATGACATTGACAGTCTCTTAACTAAGTGCTTTGAACCGTAGATGAAAGTTGAGGAAAATACCGGTTGTAGTTACGATACCGGTATTCATGTTGCAACACTACCGGTTGTGTGAAATCCGACTACCACACAACGCTACCTGGCAGCCTAATTTGATGAAATTACATTGTGAAAGACGTATAGAGGGTGTCTTTATTTTAATATTTTGTAGTAAAAGAACAAACCTAATACATCAGTTGATATTTTCTACTTCCATATGTTTTTGAATAATGATATTTTCACCTTCCATATGTTTTTGAATAATCGGTATGACATAACTGGTATTCCACGTAATTTTTACCGATTCTGATTATGTTCCGATTATGCAATAATCGTACCGATTCCGATTAGGTTAATCGTTTGAACACTACTCCTTTGTGTAAAAAGCTATTCACATAGGCCAACTGTCATTTTTGTATAGATGATTGTTTGCAAAGAGCTCAGGATAAATGTTGGATCATGTTTTGAGGATTTGCGCATGTGTAGTTGAAAATGAAGTTCGAACAGGCCTATGCACATGCAGTAGTACAGTGAACCGTGTGGAATTTAGTGAAAGATATGCACACTGTAGGTACTGGGATGTTTGAAGAGTTGGTTGTTGGAATCGCTGCATGGTCAAAGCACGGAGCTACTACAGAGTTGGCGAGTAAGGAAGTACTAGGGTGAATGAAAGAGGGGAAGGAGGGGCTGGGGGTAGAAATTGGTTGAAACAGCAGGGTGGGCAAAAGGAGGGGCGGGCTGGGCCCCCCCCCCTGTCAAACAGCGAAGCTAAGGCACTGAGCCATCCGCCCTATATATTGTGTTTAACATTCACTAAGTACAGGCAGTGATACGATCGCATCTTTACAGCTACACTAGTAAAAGTAGGTCATATAATAAACGCAATTGGTGTTCGATCAGGACGCAAGCATTTTTTAACGGGACGCCCACTTATTGGGGGGCTTGCGTCCCTGGGATGCAAACTTTTTTTTCTAATAACATTACTGAAACATTACCAAGTCCAATGTGAGTCGAGGTATATAGGGGATTTGTAACTTAAGCATGTTTCTCACAACGTTTTGAAGTAATTTGCAAAAGTACTATGTGATTCATTGAACATGAAATTTGAAGTGGTAACCCCGACATTGATAACTGTGCGAAGTTTTTGACGTAGGCTTTGTGCAGTACAGTAGAAATCACCACCGCGTGCATTTTCTCCAGCTTGACCAGTTTGACCTGGCACCAAAATCTTAATACGGTATTGTAGTCAAGCGAAAGACCTACGCGTGTTGTCATGAGATTTTAGCAATCGAATGACACCCAAAGTTCATACTTCCCCTTGAACAAGTTGAACATACAGATTCCACCTTTTTTTTTATAGCCAGGGTTTTAAAGGGTATTGTTTTATTCTTTTGGCAGCATCTACAGTATCTAGATGAATATGAATCTGGGATTATTAATTATCTTTCTTTCTTTGCTTCATATGTACAGTAAGTCATGGCAAAGGTTTACAAAGTCTTGGAAAAGTTGGCTCAGTACGGCGTATGCCACCTCCAACTCCCTTACCAAGTTTAAGAAGTGAGCACCAAGGAAACGACCCTAATATTAATCTAGTTCCTGCCAGCGGCCAAGGATGGGGAGGCAGCGAAGGAGAGGGGAGGTGAGTAACTTCTTGCTAACTTCGTTAATAGACACGTTAATTGAACAGTATGTTTTGAGCTTTGAGGCAACGGTCTGGAATTATGGAAACTGAAATGACATCCAACATACTAATTAATATGTGACTTCACATAGGAGTTTTCCACAGTTCTGAAATCCTCACTTAGCATTCATTAATGAGTCAACTCTGAAATAAGCTGGAAAAAGTTCAAAATTACTGAGTTAAACGAATGTTTTACAGTTTGTGTGGATTCTACTTGCATGCTTATTTTCAAAGTTACATACAGTTATTGAAGGAGAAGTCTGTAGTTGCCATAGCTATAAAGAGAAAAGATAGTGTAACTAAAACTAATGTTTGATAATGAGCTATTCCGTTCAAAGACCCACGAAAGTTTGGGAAAATGTTTGCCGGTGACTGAGTGTGCAGGCCGGGTTATAAGCCAGTCAAATCGTAAGAAATTGTGTTGTTGACTATTAAGGAAGTTGATCTCTGTAGTACAGATGTACAGTTAAGCCTGTTATGTAGGCCTACTGTTCATGAGCTGATGTCATGTTGTCAGACAATGGTTTGATATGGTATTCGGTTGTTGTGAAGAAGTGTCACAAGCAGGACTATGTAACAGGTCTTTTGACTGGCTTTGAATCACCACTACAAATTGCACCCAGAATATTCCCATATTGCAGGGGTTCAAAGAAATGCTATTTGGCAAGCAATAGATGCCCTCCTATTTTCACCCTTGCATTATATGTATCTTTTAAACAAATTTACATTGATCTGTCACGGCTAAGTAAAACAATTCTCTAGATACTTGGATGATATGCTTGGTTTGTCCTTAACAACTAAAAGGAACTACTTAAAACCAGCCAGACATTTATTTACCCTTTTGAACTTTCTTCTTACCTGTTATAGCTATGTTACACTGTTTCACTTGTCTAAACAGGAAGTGACTGTAGTTCTTAGCTAAGGAGAGCTGGTTAACTTGGTTTTCTACTTTCAGTGTATGTTGCTGTTATCTGTAGGCTACTACAGTAATGTATTTTCAGTATTTACCTAGTTCTATCCAGAGGTCAATCTTTGTATTCAGGTACCTCACAGGTTTGGTATTTTGCACATAAAGTGTTGGTCTCTACTGTAGCTGCCAGGTGAATCCATGTATGTAAATTATCCTTTTTCAGTGGAAAGACTCCCTGGGTCACCTTTCGAACGATTTCACTTTGTACCACCCAAAATGCAAGAGCAAGTCATAGAAAACGGAAAACTGTCTTCCCTTTTTTTTTACCCCCTCCCCCACCACAATTTTGTAACTTATATACCTTAATAAGGAATATTAGTCTCGACTTCTCTCAAGGCATTCAATCATGGACAGCATCATTGTGTTTTTGTATCGACCATGATGAGCTACATTATTGCAATTTGTTTTGTTTACATATATATGTTGGTAACCCATGAATCGAACCTTTTCTCACTCTTTCGTCGCAGAGGCTCAGATCAAGAGAACGCTCCTACACCTCCACTAGCAGCAGCCGCTGCTACAGCAGCCCCACAGCCAGGTGGCCCACAACCAGGTGGCCCACAGGCCAGAGAAGAACAACAGCAGCAACAGCAGCAGACATCTTGGGTACCTCCTGCCCAAGATGCAATGCCAAGAAGTATGTTACCAACCATTCTTGTTCATTTTTTATTTTTATATTTTTTAATTGGTTCTATATATTTAAGATTTAGGTTTTTGTTACTATTTGTTTCCAGGTTTTGTAAAGCGCTTTGAGCAGCTTTGCTGATTATGCGCTATATAAATATTACTTATTATCATTATCATTATTATTATTATTATGATTAATTACTGTACCTGTCTCATCTCGAAACATGCGCTTTGCTCTCCGCCTCACAAACTGTCAGGTGACAATAACACTGCCTACTCCTCGTCCCTTCCTCTTAATCTTCCATAAGTTGTAGTAGTATTGAGCCTACTATTTCATGTGTATCTTTCATATATATGCAAGAATCCAGTTGGTTCTAGCAGTGTTGAAGATCCCAGCAAGTCCTGCATGAAATTTCCGTCACTCTTCACCAGCACTGATTAAAGTATCATTTAAAAAAATATGTCAGTGTCTTTCATTGGTGTAAAAATTTATTTCAGTTTTTGCCCTGTTCTTGTTGAGGTGTCACTTAAAAAAATGGGAGAGGGGGGAGACAGAATGATTAATAAACAAAACCAATAAATATCTTCAAAAGGAAAATCTAAAAGCAAATAGGACAGTGTAAGACTAATACTTTCTGCAGCAAAACAAAAGGAAGAAAACATGAACATGATAAATGCAGTTATTACAATAGGTGATTCGTTGACATCTTCACACGTTCGTTAATATCATTTAAACTCATATCGACACAGGTTTGCTTACCAACACTGAGTTTTGTGTACATACCTAAATCACACATTTCGCAGCATAACAAGTGGTTTTAAAAAAAAATGTATGTATGCATGTATGTGTGTATCTTTGTTAATATATATTTTTAAGTTCAACTGTGCAAAGAATTGTAGGCATCAACTTGGCAACCAACATTCACAACTTTTAGGTAAATCATTTTCCTGCTACTTTCCTCAATTTTCATCGCTATTTACAAGACTTAATCCATTGAATTGACACTTTCAAAACACCACCCACTACTTGAATAATCCGATAAGTTTTGCGATGGACGTTTTTCCGTCCACAGTGGACTTATCTTTTGTTCAGGGATTATCCAACGTTTTGGTTAGTGCTTCTTAATCCGTAAAATAGGGAAGTTGAATGGATGATAATTTGGACGAATTGGACACTGAGAATTTCAGAATAAGCGAAAGTTACTGTAGTAATATTGTCTTTCACCATTGTAGGAAGTCCTCCAAATTCATCAAGGTTGTAGAATAAAACCAGCAAACTCAAGGGTCATGTCCAACCTTGGCTTATCAGACAATGTAGTTCTTCATGAATACATTGTGTAACATAGCAACTTAGTAGTTTATGAAAGTTTGTCATAAAACAGTGAAAATGACTTTGCATTTGGACACAATGTTGCCCATCTTCATAATGATGTAGCGGTTAGGCTATTTGTGTAGTGTAGCATTGTGCTAAGTAATACCAGATGAATTATCTGATCTATTAGACCGTGTTACCTCACGACTACCGCACAACTGAATTTAAACATTGTCCCTCCGGTCGTGATCTAACTTTATACAGTGAATCCCGCTCATATGAGACAACATATGACCCCCATGGACAGAGAGTTTCCCACACTCGGGGCTGGGGACCAACAGGAATCTGGTCAAGAGAACAGAGAAGGCCAGCCTCCAGAAGCACAATATGGACCAGGTCCCAGTTTAAGACCACAGAGTGAGTTGCTGTTGCTTTTCCAAGAGTTTCTTATAGCTATCGACGAGGGCAAAAGTCCAAATGGGAACTGAAGGGAAAGAATGTCCACAGTTTGCTAAGATTCTTGGACAGATATGTTAAAACTTGCATGGAAAGGGTTTTAAAAGAGTACTAAAGGGTTTGGCTATGGAAGTTTGTGGAGGTTGCTGTTTGTTAGTTCAAGCCACATTACAGAGCACACATTAAATATACAACCAATGCTAATAGAGGAAGGGTTGGAGGTGGTGAAGGTTAGCAACAATCCTGTGTTTGTGTGCAAAACTATTTTATGCTCTGTTCAAGACAGTTCTTTTTGTGTTGTCTTTTTGTTTCAAGTTACTGTTGAGCTACTATATAATCTTACTACTATTATCTAGCTACTCTGCTACTATTATCTGCTTTACTGGTATTCATAAGCTCAGTTGAAATTGAAGAAAAAAAAAATGACTATTTTGCAGACGTAGCAAGTTGGAGAGAAGGAGGTGGCTCATTGGGGAACAAGTCAGGTGGACAGCCTACAGAAGGAGAAGCAGGTGCCGTTCAGGACAAGGCTGAAAAGGCACCGCCCATGGTCCCGGCTGGGATGCCTCCACCCCCTGTACCGCCAAACAGTATAAACGGTGCGCCCATGAGAGCACAGATGATGCCACCATATGCTATGATGCCAGCATTTGTGAGTTGCTCTTACCTAACTGAAAAAGAAGAAAATGACAAGAGTAATTTTAATCAGTCACTTCCAAAAAAGAAGTTTTGTTTTTGAATATGAAAGGATAAAGTCTGAAAGAATGCAAAACTTGTCATTTTTCCTGATATCAATTTTATGCAGCAAAATTGGTTATTGAGAAAAAGAAACTCATTTATCTTTGACTGTCCCATCGGAGAGACTAGCCATGAGAAGGTTTTCTCTGTTAACAAAAATGTAGAAATACTTGCTTGAGGGAGGCTGCATATGAAGCTCTGCTTCAGACCATCCAATCTGTCATTATTATATGTAGTCTCTTTTCCTCGGTCAGATGTACAGAGGTTTTCCGCCTGGCGGTCCGAGGCCCCCACCTGGAGGTCCTCAAGGTCCATTTCCACCAGGAAGACCACCATACCCTGGTATGCCAATGGGAGCACCTGGGCCAAGGTTCCCCATGAGACCAGATGCTAGGTAAGATATTGCTTTAGGCTTTAAAGATTGCGTTTCAATCTAACAGGTAGCTGTTTAATAAAAGACCTAATTCACATCAATGTTACAAATTTGCTTGGGTTTGAGGAAGTTGGGGGAGGGAGGGGGGGGGTGTCTATTGCAAAACTTCAAAAAATATCATCGTTCAATTTCTGATCACAGTGATAGAGCTTCAGTCGATGTGTAGGTGCCGGGGGGTATGTAATTTGCTAATTGCTTTCAATCGGTGATCACATCATACAGGTTACAACAACCTGGTCCTGGGAGAGGTCCAATGGGTCCTGGTGGTCCATCTGGACCCAGACAATCCGGTCCACCCAGCGATGAAGGGAAACATCCAAGGATAGTTGACGAGCAACATCTTAAAGACATGGAGACTTTGGTGAACAACGACGAAGGCTGGGCCAGCATGCAAGACGAGGTGGATTATTCCGAGAGACTGGTTTTCAGCGATGAGGAAGAGTCTGGAGATAAATCAGGCGGCGATCCATCAGCTCAGTATGTGGTTGTGCTCATTGCTTAGCAACAACAGTAGTGGGTGGGGGGAGCCCAAGATACAGCTCAATGAAAGCTGGAAGTTGGCTCATATTATCTCTGGGGCTAGGGAAGGACTGAGAGGTCATTAAGTACTGAAGCCATATTTTTAACCCTTGCCTAGCATAATGTTCATTTGAATTTGTGGATGTCCTCTTGTAATTGAGATAATAAAGCTACTGACTTCTTTTTATTATTTTAGGGTCAGGGATAGCTTTGTTTTCTGCTTTATTTAGCTCACATCCTTCTGTAATGATTGGAGGTGAAAGTATGAACCTTTTCCTTTTTTATTTATTTTTAACCCAGCTAAACATTTGTTTGTTTTATTACTCTGTTGCATAATTTCTGAACGCCCTTTCAATTTTGTAAATTGGAATGGAGCCACCAGCTCGTTTTCAAATCTATTTTGGTCCTGCAATTTAGCGATGGGTAATCAAATTGTTAAATTACCCTGCCCTTTAATCTGGCATATTAGGGCATCTAGGGCAGCTTTTAGGGCATTTGTCTAAATCTATCACCATTTAATCTCTTTCATAATACAGACGTAGAAGAAGAGCGGAACACAGGAAGGAAGAACATGAGCCGGAGATACTACGAGAAGATGTGGAGGTGGAAAGTGATTTGCATCGGCCAAACCACGAATCCAGTGAACCAGAGGTGAGTTGTTTGGAATGCCTTCGGTTTCCTTCCCATGGTTCGATGTGTCGGTAATTTATTCTAATGACCTCTCAGAGTTGTTATTAACAACCCTTTGTGTATGTTTGGTGACCTCCAAAAGCTGACGTTATGAATGTTGTCGTAATGACTTCATTAGAAGGAAGTCAAAGCCATTAGCCATAACATGTGCTCTGAGTGAATATCCCAAGCTTTATAACTCAGCCAACATAATAACATGGTAAGGTTGGAACATCTGTTAGATGTGTATCATTACAGAACTCATAACTCAGGTATATTAAGCAGTGAGAGGTTCATCTGTCATTAGTTTTTACCCCGTATTATATCGAACCGATGTCCTGTTTTGCAACTAACCTTCTCAAGAGATTATTTGAATAGTATCAAGAAATGTGTTTTTTGGGTTTTACAATAAATTCAAAATGAACTTAGGTAAAGACTTTGTCATGATACAAGACGTGTGAACCAGACACATGCATGCATTGTGTTGTATAAGCGTATCGTTCACTGAGCAGTGACGTACGACTAATCGGTAACCTGTATCTGTTGATTTTGTGCAGTAGTGCATTATGAATGATGATAATTTCCTGTTGTTAAGTTTATGATTGATATACAAATAAAGTGTAAGGGCTTTGCCTAGCCAATCTAGCAGCAGTGTGTACCTGATTTCTAGTCACTGTTTCATTCCCCTAGGATGTTTCATATTAGTAGATAGTCTTGAGTCAAATGATGTTCTATTGATCTGAGTGGTACATGCTACTATGCTGACACCTATCCACCATCCTTTGACTGATGACTCAAGTTTTACTTTAAATATTCACTGTTTTTTGTTGTTGTTAATTCCTTACGGAAATATTATTATATTAGATTCTGCAATTATTACCTTGCATTGCTACGAGCTCCTTAGCCCGACCCCTAAATTGATGTTCTGACTTCTGCTTTAATTAAACACAAAAACTTAACAAACAAAAGAGATTTTTTTAATTTGTTATATTAAAGTCTAAACAAAAAGAAAATTCAAAGTTTTTTCAAACTTTGATTGGTAGTAAAACCAAAGGAAATTTATCATTGTTATTATGATGATTATGATGATTATTTTGATTATGATGATTATTATGATTATTATTATTATTACTACTATTATTATTATGATTATTATTATTATTATTATGATGATGTTCCTGTCCAATTGTTTCCAGGAGGAGGAGAGAGCAGCTGGTAGACCAGTACCAGGGCAAGGACAAGGGCAAGGACAAGGGCAAGGGCAAGGGCCAAGACCAGAAGGCATGGGACGTGATATGAGGCCTATGCCCATGATGGGAAGGGGTATGCCTCCAATGGGACACATGCCAATGCACATGGATCAGCAGGTAAACTGGCTGTCTTAAATATGTACATTGCAAAAGAGAAAGGCTTTCGTGGTACTCTGATCCAAATTCATACATGGTAGCGTTTCTTTGTTGTTGTTTTTTTTGGGGTGGGGGTGGGAGTTGCAGAATTAAATGGTGTCATGTTTGTTTCTTGATTGTCAAAGTGAGAAATATTTCCATATAATGATTATCCTAGTGTTATTGGGATAGGTGACGCTACCTTCCATTACACAGTTACTCTCCGAAAACCTGTGACATCATATCATGATGATTCCATCACTTCATTGAATCCATAGAAATTTAAATTACATCGGCAGTTAGGCATGAATTCCCCGAGTTTTGCATAAAACACGCATTGTCTGTTTACTTTCTCTGGTAGAACTGGAACCGAGGCCACATGCCTCCTTTCGATCCGAGAAATCCAATGCCACCTCCAGGACAATATGCCAGGATGGGACCAAGACACTTTCAGAGACCACCACCTCCTCCTCCTCCTCACATGGTGCCGCCTCCTCACCATATGGCTGTGCCACCCGGTAGTCACCCCGGTCCACCACCCCCGGGTCCACCACAACCGGGTCCACCACCTCTGGGTCCTCCACAACCGGGTCCACCACTCAGTCCATCCCAACCAGGCAAAGAAGTAAGTCACACCCCTACCCTATCGCAGAAAAAAACACAGATAGAAGCACTTGAATTGTTTTAAAGCAGCATTTTGCGTTCTTTTCTATGGTTTTTCTCAACCTCACTGATTCCACGATGCCATGACGACATACATAACTAGCTTATCTATTCAAATCTTACTTCAAATGGTGGCATAAAAGTCGAAAAATTTACAACTTTCAACTTTGTTTTTCTCAAAGATATTTTTGAATATTTAAAAGCTACGAACGTCATTGGCCAATACGTAATACAACACCATGCTTGATTTGTGTAGATTGTCTATGGCAGTTGTACCAGGGAGCTGTATAAGTCCAGCTCGCTGGTTGAACCAAGTTACCAACTCGACGTTTGAATCTATTTTTAGCAACGGCTCATAACTAAACCTGCATCTCTGATTGGTTGGATTCAAACTAGTGGGTTGGGGGAACTATGCAATTAATATAAAATGTGGAATTTGTCAGTGGACACTTTTCTCATTATCTGCAAATGTCCTTAAAGCAGCATTTTGCGTTGAGTCGCCGTTTTTCCTCTATTTTTCCGTGTCTATCAAGTTTTATCAAAACTAAGACTTTCTCATACTTTTTTCCCCACAGGGAACGTTAATTAGCAAGTAGTTAAGGCTTTTATATGATTCTGAGATTTGTGTCTCCCTGACACATCGAATCATTTAGTATTTATCACATGCAGTTCTACAAAACCGCCTATTCAAATTCAACCAATCAGTGAAGAGATGTTTATGTATGACTTGGCGCTAAAAATAGACTCATTCATTGGCATGATAATCCCTCAGCGTTGGTACGCGGTATTACATCTAGCCAATATGCCTTATTGCATTCCCTAATGAGAAACGTTACTTTCCTCTCCTGAAAAACGTTATTTTCTCCCATGTTGTTAGAGGAGGAAACAAAGATTTTTCAAGTAAGGAAACTAACAGGTCCGGAAACTAACAGGCCCCATTGCACTACACTCATAG
The DNA here is from genome assembly GCF_037975245.1 of Apostichopus japonicus. Lineage (NCBI taxonomy): Eukaryota > Metazoa > Echinodermata > Holothuroidea > Aspidochirotida > Stichopodidae > Apostichopus > Apostichopus japonicus. The sequence continues at coordinate 4,147,309 of NC_092582.1, forward strand.
CTACATTGCTTTTAGTGCACAATGCACAGCGTGTACATAACGTTATTCAGGCATAACCAGTGTAAGTCACACACTGATTGTACTACAGTAACTAGCCTATGTAACACCGAGTAGAGTGATACAATATCGTTCTCGCGAATGTTACATACCGATCGGGTTCTTCTGGTTCCATGACTTTCTCTCTTATGTATCATTGCTGTTTTATTTTCGCGGAGCGACAAATTTTCTTGGGTTTTTAGGGCATCGTATGCAATGAGATATGGCGTAACTGTCCCTTCGCGCAGTACGTACATCTCCTCAGCTGATTTTTGTTTACTGTTTACCTTGCTATGCAAAGTGCCTTGTCCGTTATACATATTCACAAAGTTCCTTTAAGTGGGAGGAGTCTATCGAAGTCAAAGATTCAAAATACGAAATTCAGAAAATGTCATATTTTTTGCACTTTTCGGGAATAGTTTGAGTTGAAACTTTACAGTTAGCTTAGTTTACGTCATTGGTATAGTATCCTAGTATTGGGAAATCTCGAGAATCAACGCAAATTGCTGCTTTAATTACTCGCCAATTAACGCTTTTGGCAGGGAAAAAACTTGGCTTATATATATCTTAGTTTGCTGTTTTATGATTGATATATGTAAAAAACTCGATGGACTTGTCCAAAAAGTGGAAAACGGCGACAAAACGCAAAATGCTGCTTTAAGATTGTCAAGACTAAGAAGCAGCAGGGACTCCTATACCTTTTTGGAAATTGCGATTGAAGTTATCACAAAGAGTGCTGCAACGGGAGAGGGAGTAGGGAAATTAGGAAAGAGCACGAAGGTTGATGGGTGGGTTGTCTGGGGTAGGAAGATAGCTTAATTGATAATTTGGTCTCATTACTTTCATCAGATGATGATGGTGGTGGTCAAAACATGTCTGCGGCCAAAGTTTTGTTTATTTCTTATTGATCGTCTTCTCTTAAACTTGCGTATTTACTAGAAGTAATGATTGATTTGTGAACAAGACAATGTCACAGTCTTGTTTGGTTTTGTTTGCAATCATTTAATACACTAGTAGAACTGTACTTTGAGTCAAATGATGTTCTATTGATCTGAGTGGTTAAGACTACTCTGCTGACACCTATCCACCATCCTTTGACTGATGACTCAATTCACACTTCCCACGATGCATCTTGTTCCAATCATGAGGATAATGCTTGATACATTACTGCATTGTCATGAGGAGTCCGTCTGCGGTTATTAGACGCTAGAGTGAGCCCGTTAGAAGCTGCTTGTTATGATTTCTGCTCTCATATCGTTTAAGTTTTCCATTTATTTATCGCCAGTATAAATGTAAATTTAATTCATGCTGATATGCTAGTGAATGTATATAGACTTACATCATGAACTCCTTACCTTCTGGACAAATTACTTAGGCATTTTCCCGCGCCATCGGTGCTCAACTCACCAAAAAAATACCACCAACTAAACCGTAGCCTGCCAAGGGCAGCCGGTCTAGCCAGCTCTGTCTGGCCAGATCCGATGCCTTGACCTGGTCATTCTTTACCTGTGACTTGCACTGTTAAGAACGCGAGCCAACATCAGGTTTATGTTCGTGATTTTAGCACTCTCTCGGCTCAGCTCAGCTCCTATATGAGGTGTTTAGCATGTTAGTATTCCTATTGTGTTGGTGTATGGCACAGGTCATTTGAAGTCATCAGATACCTGAAAGGAGGCATCCAGTTGGTGAATGCAATAGTTGTTACTTGGGTGTACTTCTCTATAGAGAGTTAACCACAAATTGAAAGTTTTCTCTCATTCAACTGTAATAACCATATATTCCCACGTAAAATGCTTGAATAATGCAGAGCGCATGCGTATGGTGCAGTTTTCTAGCACTTTGATTAAATTCTTTTTTTTTTTCATTGTATCTTCTTCACCTCCAGGTTCCAGAACCCCCCATAGATAAAGAGGACAACAACTGGAGACAAAGGCGACAGGAGCAATCGAGCGGAATGGCAGAGGCCATCGAGAGGGCCCGGCAGAGGAGGGCACAAGCAGAAATAGAGGCAGAAGGAGAGAGAAAGAAAGGGGCGAGCAGTCTTTTAGCGCAACTGGAGCAAAAAATGGCGCAAAGAGTTGATGATAAACCAGAGGTCGTTGTGGGGTCAGAGGAGGCTGAGCCAGTGAGGGACTGGGAGGAGGACAGGGTAGATAGGCCGCCCTCTCGAGACGACATGAAGAGGAGGGAGCGGACGGAAAGTGGCAGCAGCGACGGGTCCCGGCAAGGGAGGGAAGGTCGAGGAGGGCCTTCCACTTTTGGAAGGCAGAACAGCAGGAATTTGCCTCCCAGATTCTTAAAACAACAGGAGCAGGCCAGGAGACAGCAATACCCAACTCAGGTAATGGCAGGGTGTATTTTTTTATTCATTTATTCGTTTATCTATCTGCGACAAATTTAATGTCATTTAAACCTGTCAATCTCCTCAATAACATAGATATGTATATATACAACTATTAAAACAGGGATATAATATAGTGTAACATTTTGCATAGTAGTTTTGAAGGCTATGAACTTTGGTCTCTTACTGAATACTAAGGTTCTGTGTACATCAGATGGCATCTTTGTAGAGCAATTTGCCCATTTAGCGATGCGATAACGAAAAAATTATTCACTGTGTAACCAGTAATATCGATAGGCTGGTGGGTTGCGGTGGTCAACATAGATTACTTTTTAAAAAAAATTGCATTTTCTTGTCACATTAATGGCATTGCATGCAACTTTTTGACAAGATTGCCGGGTTTCAGTCCACGATTGTATCACTGATTCCTTCCTTACACTTCAGGATTCGGTTCGACAGCTTCACTCGCAGCCGCGATCCTTCGAACGAGACGCCAACAGGCCCCCGAGGTCTCTGCCTTCTGGGGGCGGTGTGCCCCCAGGGCCGGAACATATTCCTGGAGGTCAGAGTAAGTTGGCAGATTTTTTTTTGGCCTTTCAATAGAAAGAAAAATGGGGGTAGTCTGTGTATAATAGCAAAAACAGAAATTAATTTTTGACAGAAATTTGAATCATTTTGACAAGTGCAGTTTGGAAGAATGTGAAAACATTGATATGACTTTACATAATGATATCTGAAGTAAGTGAGGGCTAATACTTGTCCCGAGGAGCATTTTGAACAATTATTGACCCTAAAGGCAGTGATATTGTCATCTCATGTGTGCATGTGAGGAAAGGGGGAATTACTTTTAGCCAGGACTAAAAGTAGGTAGCAATCTATAAATATATTTAATAGTATGAATAATAATTCACCAAGTCTAAATTTCTTCTCTATTGAACAGGAACGATCATTCGGAAAAGAGGTAGCTCGGAGGCCAGCTCAGATGGCCAACAGGAGAGGACGAGGGCGACCTCCGAAAACGACAGCCAGCATTCTGGGGGATCTCCGAAAGAGGTGTCGAGGTCAAACTCTCGGGAAGAATCCCAGAGAGGGAAAACTTGGGAGACCAGGGACAGTCCACCAGTGGTGCAATCCACTGAGGAGAAGGAGAAGCCACCCAAGGTGATAGAGCGGTTACCCAAAGAGCAGCGGGAAGCCAGAGTCGCAACACAGCCCGGGAAGACGGAAGAATTGGAGGAGGATGACAGAATGACCTCTGAGAGACACGAGGAGCCCAAACAGGAGAGCAGCGCTCCTCAATCCGAGGAGAGCCCGGCTGCATTCAGGAAGGAAGTCTTCCAGGATCAGACCATCTTGCAATCTGAGCAAGGAGCAATAGAGAGAGAAGATAGCGGTGAAGTTATGAGGAGGAAGAAGGAGAACGAATCGTCTGCACCCTTGCCGGAGAAAGAACCAGAGGAGACGAAGATGGAAGAGACAGTGGTGGTGAAGGCAGCGCCGACGAGTTACACCAGACCGCCAGAAAGAGGAAAGAGGAGAACTGTGGGAGAAGGAGTTAAGCAAATCCGAAATCTTTCTCAAAGTAAAGAGCCACCAACAGCCTCTAAAGAAGCACAGAGTAAAGGTGATTTTAGGGTGGGGGCTAACCAGGAGAACCAGGTGAAACCAGCCTCACCGTGGAAGATACCCGAGCCACCCGTGAAGCAGGGGGGAAACCCCGCGAAACCGGTGGAAGGTAAATCGGTCGCAGACGTCGTGAAAGAGAAAGCAGAATTCGAAGAGGCAATAGTTGCTGAAGAGAAGCCCCAGAAAGAGGAAAGTTCCAAGGAGGAAGGGGAGTCATCGAAAGCGGAAACAGTCGGTAAAGAAGCCCCCACAGGTGAGAGAACGAGGGAAAGGATAACCAGGTATCCGAGACCAAAGCAGGATAGCGATAGAAGAAGAGGCGACACCAAGAGACGAGGCACAGAGAGACCCACAAGAGGGCGCATTGAAGGAGGCCCCACCTATCGACGGGAGAGAGGTGGAAGATACGGGGCGGGTGGTACCCGCCCACCGAGAGGCAGCACCAGAGGTATGTCATTACGCGGCAGAGGAAGAGGGAGGGGTACAAGGCCGCTGATCAGTTCGCATTACAACAGTAGACATGAAGATGACTGGGATACCTCCTCGGACGACGATTCAGAGAGCCAGAGCAAGAAGGAGTCTCAGAAGGATGCGAAAGGTGATCACACTAAGTTTGAAGAGAGGGAAAGTACAACAGCAGAAGAGAAGGGTGCAACCAGCGAGGTCACCAAATCGGAAGACCCCAGGGGAAGGCAGCACCACGGAAACCAATACGATGGCAGGCACACGTCCAGTAGAGACCACCACGAGAGGAGGGAGTTTAGCAGACGGCCGGATACCAGGCCGAGACGAGGCAGTTCCAGAGGTGAATACAGAAACAGATATAGAGAGGAGATGACGTATGACGACAGTAGTAAAGAGTTGAGACCTAGAGGGGAGCCATCCAGACGGGGAAGAGGAACATTCACAGGTATGAGAGGTAGAGGAAGGGGCTCCAGAGGAGGAGGAGGAGGAGGGGGCAGGGGATCCTCCAGAGATAGCTATTATTCAAACCGCGATGACAACCGAGGTTCCAGGAGAGACGAGGGAGCCATGATGCGACCCACAGTTTGGAATAACAGCGAAGCAGACGAGAGCAGCGAGAAAAGTGAGAGGGGCACCCCGCAAGAGAACGACGGAAATAAAGAGACCAAATTGAACGAGATGGAAGGCGAGGAGACCCCGGACTACAGAAGAACAAGAAACAGTTACTCTGATGGCATGGACAGAAGTAGGAGGGGTACCAGAGGGGGACGACACCCAGGACAGAGGCAGCCACCAAAACCAAGACCCCAAAGGCCCGAAAAGCCGCCTAGATTTCAAAAAGTGAACGGGCGAGGGAGAGGACGGGGCAATCCCAGACACGGAGACGGAAGGATGGATTCATTGGGTCGAGGGAGGAGTAGAGACGTGGGTGCCCCTGGCAGCAGTCTGAGCAGCGGTGAGAGGACGCCCCCGAGAGTAGGCAGGCCGACCCTGGTCAAGCAGAGCTCTTCGGAGCACAACAATGAAGAATGGGAGACGGCGTCGGAGAGCAGCGACTTCAACGATAGGAGGGTGGGTGATGAAACCAAGGAGAATAATGGAGACTACTCGGATCCAGAGAGGCAGCCAGGAGACGCGGAGGGGGCTACTAGCAATGGTCCAAAGCCATATGACAAGGGAAAGGAAGAGCAAGGTAGGTGGTCTTTAGTTATCCTGGTATCAGTTTGTTGCAATCTAGTGAGAGAACTGATGAATTGCATGCTATCAATGTATGGTTTGTTTAGGTGTTGTGAAGGGTGAACAGAGAGAACTGTGACAATAGTCTGTGGAAGGATTTCAGTATGGAACACAGTGGCCAAAGTTATGATTGCTTTTTAACAAAAGTTTTTAACCAAAGTTGAACCGTATAAGTTTAAGGAGCCGCTTTGTTGTATATTATAGCATTTAGCTTTAAAGCAATGAGAATGGTGTAAGGATCAAGCATTGCTGCATTAACTGGTCTTCAAGGGAAGACGACTACTTTTAGGAACATCAGTTGTAAAGACAGGGCAAGTCAGGGTGGTAAGTGGGCGTCTGCTCACTCACTTACTATCATGTTGTTGTTTTTGTAGGTCTAAGAGGGTCCCACAGAGATGACCGCAAGTCCAGACAAGGTCCATCAAGAAGTGGGCCAGGCAGGCCTGCTGGTCGGGCAGCCAACGATGACAGAAGGTCCGGGAAGTCCAAGTATGATGACAGGAGGAATACAAACATGGACAATAAAGCAAAGAGGGATGGGAAGGTGTTCAGGATGGACCAGGTACATCTCTCAAACCCTGGATCAGTGCAAGTGAGTTGCAGATACCAAGAAATTTGATTCATTTTCTATCAAAAATCTCATACAAATGATTATTCCTTGCCGAAGGCTGAAGGAATCTGTGCAGTGGTGATGGTATGTGTGTGGGTGTGTGTGTGTGTGTATGTGACACTTGCTCTTAATGCTCTAACTTCATTAACTGGGGTACATTTCATATTTGGTATGTAGGTTCCCCATAGGTAGAACTGGTTGGGAATTGTTGTTGGTCAAAGGTCATTTGAGGTCAGAATGGGTCAAAGTCTGAAAACATTGTTCACACAATATCTCAAGCAGTAGAAGTTGTAGGAAGTGCAAACTTGGTGTGTAGCTTGCTGTTGGTTGGTATACAATCTTTAGTGTTTTTCATGAATGTCAAAGGTTATTCGAGGTCAACAGAGGAAAATGTGAAAATCTTGTAAACGTGACATCTCAAGGAAGGTCGTCTGTGCAGTTCACACACTGTAAATACAATATTTCCAGATAGAAATCTGCAGTGTTATTACAACAAACTACCCAACTAATCACGGCTCAACTCAACTCTGCTGTAGTTAAGTCGAAAATGTTGGATAATCTTGCATACATGTGATTTAGACTACGACTGATCGAGACTTTGCCAGTTTTAAGTTGCATCGGCTTCAGTCTGGAAAACTGGGCATTTTCCTGCCCGGTAGTCGCCAGCGTGCGGTGGTTTAGGGCTAGAACTTTTAATCGAATGTTCTATCAAATCTGACCAATGACAGGAAAGTGCATTGGCATGTGACTTAAATTAGCAAGTAGTGTTAAATGAAAACATTAGTGGTGTGGGCTCATCAGTTGTTGAGTGTGTTGGTTTGAGTTGTTCGTCCAATGGTCTTCACGACTATCGAACACCAGGCCACGAAGGTCCAGTTTATGCGGATTGTGTTCAGTCGGGGCAGTCGGCCCGGTTTTTGGTTGATAAATTACACCCTGTATTAACACTCCCGAGGAGTGGTAAAACACTATGGGTGACAAAATGAGAAAAAAAAGCTGAAGAGAGTTCTAGCAATTTAAACGACAAGAACTGGAGAGATCCTATGTTTTTTTTTTCTCCCCATGAAAACCCGACAGGATGCCTTAAATAAATCTTCATCTCAGAAGAAGCCTTTGGTCGGGAGTCATGGCAAACCAACCCCCATCCACCTCCACGAGGCTAAGGAGAAGGAACGAGCCAGGGTGGAACAGGAGAGGAAGAAGGAATTCATCCAGAATTATGATCTAAATAATATAGCTAGTGAGTTATCGGTAACATTCATTCATCTTTCAACATTTATTATATATTTTGAGGTAATTTTTTTTTGATAAAATGAGATTGAACTTGATGATAAGAGTTTATAGAAATTCTACAGTAATACTCATAGACATCATAGATAGCCTTTCTTTATTTACTTTGCTCACTAAAAGTTTTAATAATCGTCAGAGACATACAAATCCGGCTAGGACAACCAAAATCAGGTTTGGAGGTCGTCTGGTGGATGACGACCAGTCATATGCATCTACTTCAAAAGTTGGTATCACACTCCATCACTTTGAAATACTGCAATAGTGGTATGAAAGCCTATGATCCACCTGAAAGGGGAGTTTTAGTGGCCCAAAGCGGGTGGTTTATTCACCAAACATACACATCTCTCCTACGGGGTACATATTGCTGTTCTATTCACCAAACCTACACATCTCTGCTAGGGGTTACATATTGCTGTTCTATTCACCAAGCCTACACATCTCTGCTACAGTGTACATATTGCTCTTCTATTCACCAAACCTACACATCTCTCCTACAGTGAGCATATTTGCTCTACTATTCACCAAACCTACACTCTCTACTACGGTGTACCTATTACTGTTCTATTCACCAAACCTACACATCTCTGCTACAGTGTACATATTGCTCTTCTATTCACCAAACCTGCACATCTCTCCTACAGTGAGCATATTTGCTCTTCTATTCACCAAACCTACACTCTCTACTACGGTGTACCTATTACTGTTCTATTCACCAAACCTACACATCTCTGCTACGGTGTACATATTTATGGCTGTCTTTAAGTTTGCTACATCTTTTCGAACAACACACATTTGCTGTTCTGTCTACCAAATGGTAAGACCTTGTTGCCCAAGGGACAACCAGAGAATATCCTTATAAATTTGCCCTGCCCCAATTGCGCTAAAAAGTCAGGTAACAGTCACTCATGATGACACTTCGACAAGCAAGTTTCTGCCGACCCTCATAATCGTTTTCCCTCACTTTTATTTGACTTTGAACTGTCAAGTTGTTATTACACACTTTAATGGCTACAAAAAACACAATATTTAGCAGGCTAAAATTGGGGGGGGGGGGGGGTGGGGGTGATACTGATGACCTGACCTGTCAAGTGTTGACAAGTGTTAAAACAAGGGTTGTCAAGTGATCTGAAATGACTTAATTTCTTGCAGACAACCAAATGTTTCTTCGATAATGCTCCCAATTGAGTGCTGGAACTCTAGTGACTTTCTTTCTCCTCACAGATGTTGTGACCTTTCAGGTTATCTTGAATAATAGAACTCTCAAATACTAAATATATTGATATCCTCTACCTGTTGAAATGGTTGAAAATACCCAAATTCTTATGTACTTTTCTTTTCTCTTCACAAGGCATATTGACCCCACCATTTTACCGTTAAAAGCTTTAAAAAAGCAAAATATTTTGATATCCTACCTATTGAAAATGGTTTGAAAATGCTTTTATTCTAGTTGCCTTTTCTTTTCTCTTCACAAGGTATTGTGATGGTTGATAATATGCCAGAAGTGATCAAGGAAGACCCAGAGGACCTACTGACACCAGGTGAAGGCTTCCAAGAAGTGAAATCAAAACGAGCCCAGAGACAGGAAGCAGAGCGGAGGAGATTGGACACATCTGTCTTAGATGTAGGTTCAAATTTATAATGATGGAAATTCTCTTTTTTTCCTTTCGTTTATTGAGAGGTGGGATGAGGGGGGAGAGGGGTAACTTCGGCTGATAACTGCTTACTTGATAATAGAAAGTTGATATCAACATCTGCTTGTATTTCACGCAGTTTTCCCCCCACTGTGAGTCAATAACTTATGTCCAAAATCTGGTCTGCCTATGCCTGGATATCACCTGATCACTTATCGAATGCCTCTGGAAGACGGTTGGATAAGAAAAGTGGACCTCCACCTTCCTAGTGTTGGAGTGGTATATGTGATATTTAAGAGTCCAAGGAACATGTTTTGATAGGTGTGTGCTGGAACTGATCCTCTATGAAGTTGTATGTTTAATATTGTTGATGTCTGTACTCTTTATTACTGTGTGTGTATACTTGTACTTATCCTATCGTGCTCACACTACATTGATTGAAGTTGTCCTTTATTGGCATTTGAGATATTTTCTCATTTGCCATGTTTGTGTATCGTCACCTAGTAACCCAGTTTTTTGTCTTTTCAAGTTGTCATTTTGTCTTTTAATTTTGTCATCCAAATTAAAGGTCATCAAACCCAAATTGGGCACCTCAATGAAGAGAGGGCATTCTTCAAAGCAGCAAGCACGTCTGACCAAACCTGTGGCTACTGGCCTTAGCAACGGCGGTCCTGTTATCTCCACACTGGGGGATTCACCGGTGTTGAACCGTGCCCCTGGGTCAAGGCCTAATATCCCCATAACCCAACAACCAGCAGGGATGACCGTCAGTCCTAGCCAACAGGTCAATGTCTCCATGAACAATTCTGTCTTCGGTGAGGAAGAATTTTTTTTACTTTGACTGGATTGTAATGTTATATTGCCTTGAAGGAGAACCAACAACAGACAATATTTAAAATGTCTGGTAACTTTCTATGGGGAAAAACACATTTCTTAGTGTTCACGCCTCGCCTGAGGTCAGATGAGATGAGTGATCTGAATGTTAATAGTGATTTATTAATTATAGCTAGTGATGTCAGTCTCAGTCATACCACCCTATCCTATATTCAATTGAGCATTGATGTGCAAAATATGATTGTATTTTATAAATAGGCATCCATGTGTTTAGCCTCTTGGACTCATCTTTACTCTGATAAATAGAATCAGCCCACAGTCCACTCTTGCACATGATATATAGCTGGGATGTTTTGCCTGGCCTAATATTTAATGTGACGTCATTACTAGGTGTAACATGATGAAAGATGTAATCCCTTTCACCTACTCAACCCATCCCTACTTTACTGCTCACTGTGTTGTTGATATTATTATTCATCTTGGTGGATGAGATGTTACTTCCCTGCACAATTTACTAGCATGGCTCTTAGGTTACTGCAACAAAAACCAATGGTATATCACTGAATGAGAGACTACCATATTATTTCCAATCCACTCTTCATGAAAAGTCTTTCTAAATCACCTCTGTGATTAAAATTGCTATGAAGTTTTGATGATTTGAAACGTAGTGGCAACATTAGTATCAGTTTTTTATCACCTGTGTTAACTTTCCTGAAATCTGTCCAAGATTTGCTAATTTTTTTTTTTCTCTGTGCGTTCCTTTGGTAGGGACTTATTCAAGCAATGGACCCCCACCACCACCTGTGAGCAATGCATGGGACAAACCCCTGCAACTCCCCTACCAAGCCCAAGCTATGACCACAGCCACACAGTCTCCCGTAGGAGTTGCGTCCGCCATGACTGTGAATGCTAAGGGTTCACCAGGGAAGCCAGAAGCCAGCGACCAGCACGACAGCGGGATAGAACTGAACAGTGACCACCATGCCTCGAATCCACCATCGCAGCGAAGCTCTCCAAGTGGTGACACTAAGCATAACAACAAACTCATAGCAGAAGCCATTGCCAGCGGCAGCCAGCCTACCACAGGACATGTCATGACGACGCAGACTGATTGGTCCGCAGGGGTAGGCGCGGTTCCTCTGGGGGGTATACCCCTCTCAAAGGCATTGAAGACAGACCCACCGCCTAGCAACAGAGACAGACTACTGAACGTTTCAGAAGAAGTTCAAGTGTCTGCTTCACAGGAGGTAAGGGTAAAGCTTTGTTTGTGTTCATTTTTGTCGCATTCTAATTTTGAAATAGAACAAAAATTTGGTTTATTGGCTCGGCCTGTTGTGGGGCCCGCATGTGAAATAATGGAATAGTCAAAAGTCTTAAAAATTTAAATGTCACCAATACTACTATAAAAATGGTGTGGGCGACAAATCTCGCGAGAATAAAGACAGAAATTTTGCAATGTTGAATGTCAAGTACTAATAAGGAAAATGTTTGTAGCTAAGGAACTTGTTCAGAAACATCTTTGTAGATATAAACTGAAAGTACGGTACAATTGTTGCAGCATCTACTTAATTCTTTGTCTGTGAATGACTTCATCTTTTACTCGTCTCTTGTTTGTAGTTGAATGCTGCCCCCATGAGTATCGCCGCACCAGTGAGCATGTCACACCCCATAGACATCAGCCCTGCGAACCCTCAACGGCAGATGGGAGCCGCAGACGACCAGCGTCTCAGCATGTCCATAGAGCAGACCAAACACTATTGGGATGATTACAGGTCACTCGCGGTGTCACAGTCTAATGCTGCCACCTCTCAGTTGGGGTATGCCAGTGGCAGTGGCCCTGGACCTCAGCCAGTGGATCACCAGATGGATCCCGCTTCAGAGATGAACCAAGACTTGGAACCCATGAAAGAAATGGCCCCTCACTCATTACCACAGGAGTCCATGGCTAGTCTATTGGCAACCAACGGCGAAGATGAAATAACCTTTGGCACATTCGGCACAGAAAAGGACCTCCCTCAGAAAGCAGAGGTCCTCCCGCAGCCCTCCACTACCGGGCTCGAAATTTTAAACGCTAATGCGAACAATGAAATGATCGACACCCAACCAGAAAGTAATCTCAATACCTTTATGGCTCCAAGTTACGACCAGCCCGAGGCCAACAATATGTTCAACACGAAGGAGATGGACTCCTTCGAGCCTCCCATGAAGGAAGACGTTATAGAACCCGACAGAGGCAACATGGCACTCTTTGACATCCCGACCAACAAGGTGCATTCACGTATGGTTCCACAATTCTCCCACAAGCCGTCACCCATGAGGTACCCCTCTTTGGTCATCGCCACCCACCAGACTGCACGTCCAGCGTCTCTGGATGCCAACCAGTACCCATTGCATCACAGAAACAATGAAGCTGCTTTCGCGTACCACACCTCCGACTTGCCATCCAGACTGATACAGCCCACTGCTCTGCAGTCGATGCAGTTCCCCTCTGGTCTTCCCGAACAACAGGGCATCCAATATGGGTTCAGTCAGAGTACGGGTATCCCACAGTCGCCACCGATGTTGAACACGCAGCAGTCGCTGACGGCCACCCAGTCGTATCTACAGCAGTCTGCCACGCAGCAGTCCTACTCGGCAGCATTCCCTACCGCGTACCCCAGTGTCCTCTCCACCAGTATATCTCAGATGGTACCCAGTCAGTCCTACATGCCGTTCGGATCGTCACGGGGAGAGTACGGGGGCGGTGGCTCAGTCTTGATGAAGCCCAGCAGCGTCACCAAGACGGTAGCCAGTTTAGGGTACGCATCAGTCCCTAACATGACGGTCACTGGGAATTCTTTGTATGGACAGGTAAGGACGAAAGTTTAGTATTATACCCGTACGTTATAATGATACCAAAAGTCTTTAAGGGGCAGGAATGTCAACACAATGGCTGTACTACCAAACAGAACATAAAACAAATTTACGTACATTTGTCAGGTTTCACGGTGCCCATTTGGCAATATTGCTGTTACAGAGCCTTGAAGGGTACAGAATTTTGCCCAGAATAATAATTGTTATTGAGATAATAACCATTAATATGTATTTAAGGGATTTTCAGGTGGCAGACAATCTGACTCTTATATATGGACAACCCAAGAATAGTTTAGACTGTTAGTTGAAAAGTCCATCTCAATATCATGTGCCTAACTAAAGATACGGTTGACTGGCTAAACCCTCGATTCTTCCCTGAAGTAGATCACAGCAGGTGGTCTGTGATGTCATAACGTCAAATGTTCATCAATGGTTTTACTTTCCTCTTTTTAATCTGTTTGTTGATATATCCTCGAAACTTGATACATTTGGAATATTTTTCATAGCTTTCGAGTTTCTCTGTATTTAGAATTTCATCATGAATGCAATTTTTTATTGTAGAAATATTGTGAATTAACAAGAATATCTTCAGCTGAGTTGTCGTGATGATATCATTCATTCATTCAATCAACTGTTGCCAGATGTATTGCACATATTACCACCAATATTGACAACTTCAAGTTTGCCATAAAAAATGCAATGCGTGTGTGGTTTTGACCTATATATATATAAATAGATGCAGACCAATTTCCAGCATATTTGTTAAGCAATCAACTTCAACCACCAGAATATCACTAGAAGATAAATAGAAAGTGCAGTTTGTACAAGGTTGATAGAAAGTGCAGTGTGTGTACATGGTTGATAGTAGAAAGTGCGGTTTGTACATGGTTGATAGCAGATAGTGCAGTTTGTACATGGTTGGTAGAGAGTGCAGTTTATACATGGTTGATAGTAGAAGAAAGTGCAGTTTTGCATTGTTAATAGTAGAAAGTGCGGTTGTACATGTTTGTTAGTAAAAAGTGCAGTTTGTACATAGTTGGTAGTAGAAAGTGCGGTTTGTACATGGTTGATAGTAGTAAGTGCCGTTGTACATGGTAGTAGTTTGTACATGGTTGATAGTAGAAATCGCATTTTGGACATGGTTGGTAGCAGAAAGTGTGGTTTGTACATGGTTGGTAGCAGAAAGTGCATATTTTACATGGTTGATAGTAGAAAGTGGTTTGTACATGGTTGATTGTAGAAAGTATGGTTTGTACATGGTTGGTAGTAGAAAGTGCATTTTTTACATGGTTGGTAGTAGCAAGTGCAGTTTGTACATGGTTGATAGTAGCAAGTGCGGTTTGCACATGGTTGATAGAAGAAAGTGCAGTGTGTACATGGTTGGGTAAGACAAGATTTCATTGATTCCATTGTCTTTTCTTTTCTTCATCATATACAAAGCAAAGAGCTACCAATCCTATTGGCAGTCAATCCGTGTTGAGTGGGCCAATCATTGCATCGATACAGCCTGGCTACGGACAACCTCAAACGTCTTTCTTGGGACATAACAATGCACCGGCTCAGTCGATCTCGGCAACGCAGAGGCCTGCAACTGCCAACTTGTTCAACTCATTCCAAGGAAACCCTGCGTCTGAACTTTCCTCAGCTGTTGGGAACCTGCAGCATTTGGCCCTAGCTCCCAGTCCTGTTCACTATGTCAACCAGGCAAGTCAGGGAAGCATCCAGCAGTCTGCGCCCCACATGCAGTCTTACACCAACCAAAACAGTATCGGCAAGTTCCAACCGCGGCACATCGGCATTGGCCGGACGGAGAAGCCGACAGTGATGATGCCGTACTATGAGAAGAAGTCGCAAATGGAGCACAAGGTCGGCAGCTACCTCTCCCTGCATGCTGATGCCAAGCCATTCAATCCGGCTAAGAGGCCTGGTTTTGAACAACCCGCGTACCTGACGGGCAGCGCCGTCGGCACCACCACGAGTAGTGTCCCAGAGCCGATGGGCATGCCGGCCTCATCGGCCGGCATGATGACACTCAGCGCTTACCCTACCCAAGATGATCCGTTTAGGAAACCACACAAGGATGCAGACGTTTTCATGAAACAACCATCGGTGAGGCAGGGGTCACTCCATTTCCTGGATGATAAAGGCCCCACTGCTGCAAGTCAGTTTGACGCCATGGTGAAAGGTGATGGCATGCCCCCAACCCGGCCGGACTTTCCATCCTCTGGGACAGCCTTCTCCTCCTACAGCCCTGTTTCATCTAGTGTTTTTCAGTCAAAGTCGTCTGCCTTCTCTGAACCTGTCAGTTCACCATATTCATCCGGCATCCATTCCTCTTCGGCGGTGATGCCCATCCCGATCACGACGAACCCCAAGGTGGAACCTCACCTCACGTTCTCTCAGACGTCCATGTCAAGTCATCCTAACATCCCGCTACCGGTCGAGAGTGAGATGCGTAGCATGTCGCCCTCCAAACAAGCCGACTTGCAACAGTTACCCTCCAGATCATCGTCATCACCATCGGCCTCCAATACGGATAAGAGACCGGAGGAGCCCGCCTTGAAGGAAGGCAACGATCATCATCACTCCAGGGGAGGAGACACCAGAGGGAGTAGGGACCACGGACCATACACCAACAGAAAGGAGGACAATCTGAAGATTTCCCACTCTCAACCGCATGGTATGCCACTACCATCACTGCCTGACCATCAGATGAACAAAAGGCCCAAGAGTCTACCATCATCAAATCATGGCAACAGGATGAACCCCAACAACCAACCACCTCTCGGCAGCTTCAGGGTAAGGCCTGGAGGTGCTCAGTTTCCCAGGCATATGATGGGTCCACAACCACCAATGATGAACCATCCTCACCCTCTTGGACCAATGATGCGGTTTTCGGCCCCCGGAGGTGGTCTCAACACGCAGACCATGCGGTACAGAGCTCCTCCACATCTCCTACAGCAGCAGCAGCAGCAACAACAGCAGCAGATACCTCCTCCTCCGACATCGTCATCAGCACCGCCGCCATCGCAGCATCCTGGTGTCAAGTCCAACAAAGTAGGAGGTAGTGGTGGTAGAGGAGGAGGACACAGCCAGGAGCAACCAAAGCAAAATGACAATTTCAAGAAACCTCCAACAAATGTCAGCAGAAACGGTGCCCCGAGCAAGCTGGTATTCCCAAATAGGGTAAGAAAAAAAAATACACTCTCATTGAAATTATTCTGTAGGCTTTATTATCACCAATATTAAAAAGCAAAACAAAAAAATCTTTGTAAAGTTTGTACCCATCCAAAGGAAATTCATCTTTAACAATGTCAAACTACATCGGAGGTCAAGAATTTGTCAGTCTTTCAGTGTCGTGTGAATGATGGAAGGCCAGAGGAGGTTGAACCATAATTTGAAAAGAATAAAACTGAATAAGGTCTTATTAAGACTTGCCCTGAGATTTAGGCTAGTCATTTTCAGAATCTTTAGTCCCCCTCTTCTTGCCAACAAGAAATTGTTTGGCTCATGGTTTGTCAATTTTTTGGTAAGCGCTGGTTCATAATTCCTCCAAATCTTTAATAATGTTTATATCTTCAAAGTTTGTTTCAGTATGTCCGAATAGAACGGTTTTCTCTAGATAAAGGGCCAGACAGTTTTGGGGGGGGGGGGGGTTATCGAATATGCCAATCTTCAATAATTTTGTTGTGTTGAATTGTTGGTAGTTACATGACTCTTGTTTTTGGGTACACAGAGTGAAAAGAAGTACATCCCACAGGAGCCAAAGAAACGGTTAACTGAGGAGGAACTTAGGACAAAACAGGCCCAGGAGAGGAAGGACTTGTTGGCCTCGACGAAGGCTTACTTTGCAAAGCTTGACCAGGAGGAGATTGACCAGGTCGATAGTACCAAGACGCAGAAGAAGGAATCATCGGGCGGCAAAACCGATGGAAAGGGGAAGTAGTTGATGGATTAATTTATTTAACCCATAGCTGAACTGAAAAGAAGTTTGTTCCCCTCCCATCTATCTATTTATTTCTATTGATTTAAGAGAGAAATTTGAAGAAGAAAAAAAAGCAACAAGAAATCGGTGAAAACTGGCAACATTGAAGGTATCAAAGGGGTGGGGGGGGGGCGGGAACTGTGCTTGCTTTGTTTGTGGATTGGTGACAGAAATATTGACGCATATGTGGTTACTATTATTACGTCAAGTTTGATATGCACAGGAGCATTTTGTAAAGACTCATCGGCGAAAAATAGAATTGTGTCTATAGCTGAAGGAAGGAAATGAAACCTCTTAGCTTATTTTAAGATGTTCTGTCGAGGTTGTGCAGATTTCAAAAGATGCAACTTCTCTCATTATAACCTTCACTACAGCGATACACTCTAAGTGTTGTTGTTGTCGTCATCCATGGACTTGTATCCTTTGCCATTTGTGGGTGAAAATGTTGCATTCTGAATTTTGTAGCAAAAAAACTTGAAAAGTTTCTTCCATTCAGCAAGTTGTACTAATAAGAACTAATAAGAAATTAAAAGAATAGAAGGCAAACAAAAATTTTGGTGTAAATATTTGACTTTGGGAATGAACTGTTGACAACAAAAAAATTGGTGTGTGGAAAACTGAACTGGATATTTGTTTATTAACATGATATTTACTTCAATTATTTTTGGAAGTCAACCCTGGGGAGGAGGAGGGGGGGCTGGATTGTTTTCTCATGGACTTTCTTTTTGCCTTTAAACCTTAAGAGCACAATGGCTGTGTTTTGCCTTAGTGTTTTGGGTTTTTTTTTTTCTCACTCTCCTTGATTCATTTTTGTACTGTTGTTGAACGACAAAAGGCATCCAGAACAGGATTATAATTGGTGTGCACATAAAAAAAAAAAAAAATCATCTTTTCAAATGTAGTGGCATTCTTTAGTGGGTGCTCACTCAATTAATGTCTTGTTTTCACTTCTTTGCCTTTATGTATTTGGAATGCAATTCTTTGTTTTTTTTTTTGTTTTTTTCTGTTTTTCCTTTTTTTTATCTGAATGTGAAAATGTGTAGGAAAATTTTAAGACTTTAAAGCAAGTTTTGCTTGGTTCATTTGTTCATTTTTGTTGTTTGTTTGTTTGTTGAATTAAAATTTTGAGACATAGTGTGAAGAACTGTTTAAAACGCTGCAGTAATTTGAAGCTGGTGTAGATGGGGTCATCTGGCCTCTTTCCAAACTACCCTATAAGTATTTAAAATTGTTAAAGTGTTACAACGATTGTTTATTGTTAATACTTGGTTGATTTACTTTGTTTTGGTTACAATATCTAAGAATTTAAGAAAACTATTTAAGAATCCCAGAGATTCATGTAATTATGTAGCCTTACGTACGCATAGAAAGTTACTATCAATCGGTGGTATTAAAAGCTGATTGTTTTTTGTTTTTCCTTTTTTACAACTTCTTTTTTTCATTTCAGAATCTTTGTCAGTCATAGTTGAGAAAGGCTAATCAATCATTGTACACATTGTACTCACTTCGTTATCAATAATAATTAAACGTTAATAATTAGCAGTGGTGAATTACTGTTTAAAAAAAAACTTTCATTGTTGAGCATCAGTATTTCCATAATGAGAATATAATAATCATTTGTTTTTTCCCCAATTTTTTTGGAGATTTTTTTTTTTATTAATGTAAAAATTAATGAAAATTTTCGTATGGCGTCATCTCTTCTTGTAGATTGAAGTTTTTTCCTATTGGTATTTTCTGTTTTCAATGCAAGTGCGTTTAACCTGTTTTTTGCACTGTTTGATAAAAGTTTAACCATGTGAATGTTTTTGGTTTTTTTCCTTCCCTTTGAGCTGGTTTAAGTGGAGAATTTTGTGCTTGGATTGAAGTTTATTTAAATTATTTCTTTATCTTCTTCCTTACTCCTTCTCGACCAGATCGTTTCAAGTTGCATAGCGTTGATCTTTAGTGGTTCTAACTTCCGTCTTCAGTGTACATAACACCCAACAAAAGAAGGGTCATGCTTCTAAAAAAAAAATGAATGTTATATCTTTTAGTAGGTAGCATGCCAAGCCTTTGCGAGGTAGTTCGTCAAAAACGACGAAGCCGGTTTTTTCCTTTCTCATTCTTTTTTTGTGTTGATCTGTTAATAGTTGAGGGTAACTGCGGCAGTCGTAACTTTTGCAAGGAGGCCGACTGTTTTACCAATGGTACCGTTGGACGACAATTATTCCACAATGGTATCACTTCAATGTAAATGATTCAACACTTTACCTGTATAGAGTCCATTTATATCATCATCATCATTATCATCATCATCTTCTGTGATGTGATCAGTTTATGTGTGTGAAGCCTCTCTGTACAATTCACGAGTGGCATTTATCACTCGGTTTAAAAAATGGGCTCAGATTGTATGGTCTCATTGGTATCTCTGTTTAAAAAGCTCAGATCTTAAAACGAGGACGAGTTTTTTTGTGGCATATCAAGGTGGTTGTACATATAAATGATATGTAAGAAGTCTAGAGGTCATATGCTTTTGATGATGCCAAACACTCAAGAAGTTAATAAAGGACTTATTGTAGCACTACAATCTATTGTCTCTTTCTCATCTTTTCCTCAATCCTCAGTGTTTGATTCCTTGCCAAAGGCAGAACGAATCTATGCGATGGTGATAGCGATGTATGTAGGCGTGTGAGTATGTGACACTTGCTAGTAAACTATTAGTAACTAGTTAACTGGGGTACATTTGGTATGCAGGTGCCCCTTTGGTTCTGGTTAAGGATTGTTGATCAAAGGTCATTTGAGGTTAGAACGGGTGAAAGTCTGAAAACATTGTTCACACAATATCTCCAGTGGAAGATGCACAAAGTTCAAACTTGCAACATAGCGTGATCTTGTGAAGGTGCTCTATAAGTCTTCAATGAACATAGTCATTCAGGAAATGAAAACTGTTTCAGTCTGTTGATAATCCTTAACACACTCACTTTAAGACACTCAGGTAGGGGGGGGGGGGGGAGGGGCCTTATCAGTATTTGCCCTCTGAGCTTCACAGGGTCAACAGGTTATATCAAGAAATGGGCTCAAAATTGGCCATTTTCTCCACGATTTACACTAGATGACTTTTGCTTTTGGAAAAATAAATATTTCACAGTGTATCAACTAATGTCATGAAGAGGCTCATTCATTAATAACAGTTATTAAAGGGATGGTAGTAAAGTGGCAGAGCTGAGTTTGTTAATACATTTATCTGTATATATTTCACATAGGAAGACGTTTCTGGATATTGAAACATTTTGAAATATAAATTCTACACTTTTAAAATCCTTGCAGTGAAAGAAACGGTTGATGTGCCACAAGCAGTGGCGTAGCCAGGATTTTTTCAGTGGGGGGGGGGGCGCTGGGGGGCTTGACCATTTTCTTGTTACTATCTAAGCGGAGTGCCACCATGAGTTGGCGCGCAGCGTACAGGGAATTTTTAGCTAAAAATGCCTCCTAGATCGTTGGAAATGACACTTCCCAGGCCTTCTAAGCTGCTCTAAAGTTTTCTCAACATCCTTTATTTTGAGATCCCATGTTTTGATATGATCATCAAATAGTTTAGTGAAATAGAAAAAAACCAATCTAGTAATTTACTTTGAAATATCATGACATATCTTTTGTGAGTTTCACACCGGCATTGACATTTTCGACAAATCTGCAAATTGCGCGTGGAAAATAAAGAAAGATTGACTGGGCTTTCAGCCAAGTAACATACTGAAATGACCGAACTATATGTCAAACTGACATCAAAGATTGCGTCTGAAATATTATTAGGGTGATAGACTGATTGGCCGGCAATGGCGGAGCTAGGGGTATTGGTCAGGTGGGCGAGAATGGCCTGTAGGGGCGCTTTCGACACTATCTAAGCGGAGCGCCACCACAGGTTGGCGCGGAGCGTACAAAATTTTTTTGAGTAAAGATATTCCCTAGATCGCCGGAAATGACCCTTTCCGGGCTGTGCTAATTTGCAGATAAACGAAGAATAAATATGTGTCATCGCCATTTGTGACAAGTCGGAAATTTATATGGGTGTTGAAAGTACATGCGCTTCATCACAACCCTTGTAGTATCGTTGTGAGTGCTCATGTTTTCGAAAAACTAGATCGAAAACCCCGTACAATTCTTGGAAAGAGTTTCGTACAACAGAATTAAGTGCCGATAAATTAAATACCGCCGTACGTTTGAGCATTTTGTCAGTAAACTACACCAACAAAATTTGACAAATGTAAATAGGTAGATGAGAGTGCAATAAAAAAGTCAATAATCGCTAATAAGTAAAAAGTGCTAAAAGCTGAAAAGGGCGCCAGCAGTCCATTTGAGTCCGTCGGGGGGGGGGGGGGCATCCGCCCCTGACTGTTTGGACGTGCCGCCACTGTTGGCCTTGAAAATTTGGTTTTTTAGCGGTTTTAAGAGCATCAGGGTACGTCCCAGAAGTGAAAACCCGATTGAAAATGTAACAGGGTATCGAGGCAATGACGCGAGCAATGATGTGAGAAACATGTGTATGATGTCAGCATATTTTACCTTTTAACATCTTCTTTGGCATTCAAGTACCTGGAAACCATCTTTCTATAAGGGTATAGCATTGCTCACTAGCTTGTTTGATCAGTTAATGCGCACTGGTTACAAGATACTGATTGGCTGTTTGTATTAGTATTTATTTGTATGGTAGGGATTATGGATATTTAAAAAAAGAATGGCAAAGGCAAAGTTTGCCCGAACAGTCGAACTCACAGATTCAGTAGTAAACAGTAGTAAGGAATTGTATTATTCGACGGTCGTTAACATGCGTTTTCAGTACAGTGCGACTACTGTAGACTTCTCGGCCTATGCGCTATGTCACTTCAGGTTTTTTCAGCAACTATAGCAAACTGCCGGTCCGCGGTCGAAGGGTCGTTCATGAGTGGTCATCATTGAGATTCAAGACCATTCAGTTGATATATTTTTCGCACATGTATTTTTGTTTTGACACCCAAAATCCCAGTGGGGGGAGGGCGACTGGGGGCGACAAGCTTTCATGGGGGGCTATCGCCCCCACGCCCCCCCCCCGTAGCTACGCCACTGGCCACAAGGGAGTGCTACAAATAAGAGCTGGAAATCTTTTCTGGTTGTCACTTAATTCTTTATAGACAAATTTATATCACTTGCTCTACATTAGGCAGATAGTTATTTGAAATTATATGGCAAGGAATCACAAAGCCAACTGGCTCTCTGGTAATTGCCAAGTTATTCTACAAAGTACTGGGATACCTTTTCATACAGCACAGGTGGGCAAAGTGTGGATGATATGCAAATTACCCGGTTTTCAAAACAATTGATAATCAGAATGCAAAATGCATTGAGGTTTCGATGACTTCAATGCACTAGACTTCTGCTTGTTAGTATAACCAGAACTAGCTGTTACAATAACACTATGGCATGCTAACACAGGTCAGTCTGTACGTGGTTATACACACCTCTATCAAAAACAGTAGGCCGGTTCCTTTCTTGTACTCAATGTTATGAATCCGCACACCAAGTATTACAAACCAAACCAAATCTCTAATAACTTCGCACATTAAGGTTGCAGAGGAGTCCACTTATGGACAATTTAGATTGGAATATGCCCACCAAACTTCAAAGAATCAACTTGAAAGAAGCTAATACAGGTCACTGGAGGTCAACCTGAGGTCAAAGGTCACCCAAATGCAGGTCTACTATTGTATTACAATAGCTTAACTCCCAACCTTAATGGACATTTGGTTCTCAAGTTATTGCAAAAATACTAGTTTTGACCCCTGGTTGACCTTTGTTGACATTGGATCACATGACTGTTATGTTTTGAAACAATCCCTTACCCCATTCACAACTAGTCCCAAAATATCAACCTTGTCACACCCTGTCAATGGTAGTTTCACAAGTTATTGAGTAAAACTAGGCCAACATTACAGCCAACTCCATAGAGTGAAAGCAAATCTCAAGTTCACAGGTGCTTGACCTAGTTTCTCCTTGGCAGCTGGCCAAGAAATGTTTTGAAATTCGTGGTACCTGTGCAACTTACATCCAACCAGAACTACCAATGATCTACAAATATTTTCTAGAGAAGGCATGCTTCGCCATTCAAGTGCACTATTCCATCGAAATCACATCAACTCTTTAGCAAAATATCCATACGGATGAGTCACAAGTGTTGAAGTAGCTCTAGCACTTTTATATATCTATGGTCTGCAAGCAGTGGCGTCGCCAAGGGGGGGCCAGGGGGGGCACGTGCCCCCCCTGGAAAACCCAGTGCCCCCCGAGTGCCCCCCATCTGAGATTTGGGTTGGTAAAAAAAATATATATATATTTTGTTATATTCAACTCCCATCATCTGAGTTGGTTTTTCATAAGGACAAAGAAGCACAGTAATTCATATTTTCTTCAAATGAGCTGCGAAAAAATGAAAAAGTTTATCCTTGAACGTCGGGTATCGAAGTCGTGACCTGCGCCATCACAACAGGTGTCGATATTTACATTGAATGTGTCAGTGCTCACGCCATACCAGCGGATATACACTTCCGCTTCGCGAGCTACATGACTGTGAGAAGTGAGGGTACTGCAATATGTTGCCTTGGTCTGAGGATGACAGGTTAGGAGCTGACGAAATGTGAGAATGTGAGGGTCCGCAGGCACCATACTTGCCTATATTTTTGGACCCATATATTAACCCTGTTGTGTAGGGGGTGCAGAGGTCATTTGAGGTTAGATGCTTGTAGGAACAAATGGCGAATGTTCACACCTGCATACTGAGCCATACTCGATGTGTGATTAAACTTTGGATTGCATGGTGAGATCCCTGATAGGAGCCAATAACGATGCTGGAACCTGTTACTTCTTAACAGATAATGGGCGAAAACGAGAAAGACAAGAAAGGAGTCGGGGGTCATGCACACATTAATTCAACAAATGTAGGTTCTATTGATATAGGGTTAGGCATAATATCGACAGCATGTGGTTCATATCCTCTGCAAAATTCTGCCCCTTGTTAAAATCATTATCTCAAAATAGCAATTTCTGGAGATATCTTCAGATCGAATTTAGCATCAAATGTGGCAGCATTTTGCATCTAGCCCATCCTCCGTATGCGAAAATTTTCCAAAGGGGAGGGGGAAGTGGCGACGGAACCGGGGGGCTTGGGGGGCTCAGCCCCCAATGAAAAAGTTGAGGGGGCAAATGCATGATAAGCCCCCCCCCCCCCCCAATATTTACCAAGGCTCCGAAACGTGCATCTGCCCATTTTTCAATGCATATACTTGTCGATCTGTCCGATGCACACGTATACTATATAGGTGTAATAATTTTAGTAAATGCTGGGGGCCCTCGGCCCGTCCCCTGGCTATAGACCACATTGTCACCCCAACCGCGTGATCTTCACGCCCCGTGAAGCAGTGAGTGTGAGTACCGGTAAGCGCAACACAACTTCGTCTTAGGCCAATGACTTGCTTCATTTCAGCCAGTTCTCCAGCATCCCCTTACTACACTCAAAAACGTCTTTGCGAGTACACTACGAGTAATAGCTACTCTCTTAAAACACCATCGAATATACAAATTACATTGTTTTTACAGACTTTTACGTGCAATCTGAGAAATTGCAGGCTTGAGACCCATATTTTAGGGCTAGGTATTCGCAGCATAAAACACTCGGGAAGTGCCGTTTCCGGCCATCTGGGGGTTTGAAAAACCCAAAAATTTCTTGTACGCTCCGCGCCAACCGATGGTGGCGCTCCGCTTAGATAGTCTCTACACATTAGCCCCCCTCCCAATAATTTTCCCGTTCTACCGCGCCTGGAGGGGGCACCCCCTCCCCTTAGACCCCTCCCCCAGGACGGCGATCCGTATCCACCTAAGTGCCCCCCATCAAATGCTGGTGCCCCCCCTGTGCCCCCCAGACTGAAAAGTCTGGTGACGCCACTGTCTGCAAGCAAGCCTTGGAAGACACTGTTACACACACACACACATGTATGTAGATATGTACATAGCAATTCAGGACTTCTAGCGACACACTTAAGTCAATGGGGATATTGTCGCGAGTTCAGATTCAAATCTACGGATGCCCGTAAGATCATTTTCAATTGTCAGTAGGCTCTCCTATTCTTATGAGGCGAATCGCCCATGTCATATACTTATAGGCTGGACGATGGGAGATACCGTATATTATGAAAAGGTTTTTACAAGTTGACCCCTGGTGACCCTGAATGACCTTCGATATCCACCAAAAACGATAGGCTTTTTGTACTTAATGTGGTCAACCTACATACCAGAAATGAAATCAATCCAAGTTGACCCCTGGTGACCCTGAATGACCTTCGATATCCACCAAAAACGATAGGCTTTTTGTACTTAATGTGGTCAACCTACATACCAGAAATGAAATCAATCCAAGCTTTGCTTCTTGAGATATCATGTTTACAAGCTTTTCACTATTTGACCCCTGGTGACCCCAAGTGACCTTTGACCTACACCAAAAACAATAGGCTTCTTGTACTCAATAAGATACTCCTATGTACCAAATATGAGAACTGTCCAAGCTTCCCTTCTTGAGATAACGTGTTTACAAGCTGGGCGTCACAAACGCACACACACACACACACACACACACACACACGCACACACACACGCATGATTGCAAAGGTTACGATTATCATCGAAACCAAAAAGCCCTGGAGCCCTATACCATCAGAGCTATGTTAGTAACCAAACCAGAAATCAACTAATCCAATTATTCACTGAATGACAATGGAAAAACATGCAACTGTTGGAGTTAAGATTGTATAATAGAGGCCACTTGTAATAGTGGAATCCAAGATTCCCAATCTTTCTGTTCCCATATGATGAAATTGTTTTTTTGGGGGCATGATGGGGATTGTTCAATCCTTAAGTGTTGTGGCCTCTGGATGTCACCTTCACCAAGTAAATTTAGTACAGTGTAAGGTTATTATGGAAACGTTAGCTTGTACAAAAAACCTTGATAAATAAAGAAAATATCATTAAACATTATCCTACCTCTAACAGAAGAAAACCCCACCTTACCCACATCAGGTTGTGATTGAAAGTACAAACAAGGGGGTTGGGTGAAGTGGGGGTTAGATATACCAACTATCATAAAACCAAGTAGCTATGGAACCGGGGTAAACTACCCTCATACTTCTTCCGACTCGAAGTACAAATGACCATCAAACATCACTCGTAGACAAAGAGGAATTCAAAGATAAAATCTGATCATGCAAAGTTTTGTATTTGTTTGTTTCGTTACAGGCACATGGTAATTAGTACTCTCCCGGCATTTCTGATGAGGGTCCATACACTCACAACACATAATGACTGCTGCCAAACATTCGAGTGGAATAACAATACTGTACCACACTGACTACACAACTGACTAAGACAACTGACTAGTACAATATAAGAAGTCATAACTCTGAATGTGTTCAATGCAATAAACTGCATACAATAGAAAAGTTTTGATGACATACAAACAACTGACGACTACAAATTAATGTAAATAATTACATTTCTTTCTTTCTGTCTCCGTCCGTATGAAAAAAGTGACGACTTTCTCACCAGTTTATCCTTAACACCTTATCAGCTGACAAATGGCTCAGCCTTTGACATTGGATTTACACAGGCACACAATCGAAAATGGGGGGAAAATACCCTGCTTTGAAAGAAGCTGCGTTGAATGTGAAAGAAAAAACAAAATGGTTATACTTCTGATAAAAAGACATGAAATGCATCAAATAGAAGACTTTTTAATAACAGCATCTTCATCTAGAGATAATGAGAAGAAGAATTTACATCTCCCATCAGTCATCACTAAATCTAACATCTAATACTATCATAGCAAGAATGACTAGGCTTCAAAGATGTCAAAACAGTGAGAACAAGGACTTTTTAAGTCAAGGATTTAATATTTGGGGTAGCAAAAACTAGAGAATGATAATGAAGAGAGTTTTCATTCATTAAGGGCAGCAGGGGCTTCCAGAGCTGCATAACCCTCCCAGGAAGAAAACAAAAAAACAATTAGACAGTTTACAATAGTTGTTAAACCTCAGCACTTGAAAACTCAACAATAACACACACTTGAAGAATCAACCATTTTGTCCCAGCCTCTAACCTGATTCTGAACTCGGGGAAGATTGGTTATTTGAGGGATAGTATTGAATATGCTGAATATAATGCTACCACTAACTCCAGGGTTGGTAGATCGTCATGAGCATTTAAAGCCAAATCAGCTAGTAAAAAGAAAGTAGCCCATAAAGGCCAAAGTGTAATCAAGATATACTGAAAAGCCACGAGAAATGTTTTTTTTACAACTTTTGGGAGAGTAAATTAACACTAGGTATGGAATATCTATACTATTTTGCAGGCAAAAATGTTGAAACAGAAGCCAATTTTTTTCAGAAAATGCCAAATGATTTTTTTTCTTCACACTGCACAAGTCTAAAAGAAAAGGCCAAATACTTCATATTTTTAAAAGCCAATTTACCAACCCTAGCTGCTGCCATATTTGCTTTAGAATTAAAAGTTCATGATTTTTCCAGATTGAAAAGTCTTAAAACTTACAGCCTTGCTTTACAGTTAACTGGTCTATTTTAATTTTTTTGAAATCCTCATGCCTCAGAATCAAGATTGCAAAAAAAAAAAAATTATCCAGTAGGGTATGTGTTATTTTACTTCTGGTAACGAAATGCTTTTATTTGAAGAAACCGTAGTATACTGAAAAGTATGCGTTTCTAAGCGTGCCAAACAAAATATCTGGCAAGAAATTTGTCTGAAGAGTTTTCTTCAAAATTTCTCTGTTGTGAATCTACCAAACTCAAAGTATTTCTATTCATTGAGGCAGTTTTTTTTTTGCCATCAGGTTTTGATAGGGAAAGTCACTTTTCGATGAATAATGGACACTGAAGGGGACTGAATGAGACAATATTTGACTCAATTCAACAAAAAATTACACAAAACATAATGAGACCCATACCTTGACAGTTCTTACGGAAACGTTAGGTTGATAAAATAAATCTCAATGAAACAAGAACACCATTAAAACATTTACGATATCCGATTTCTTACAGAGAAAAACGAAAAAGAATAGAAGGGAGAAGTTATATATCATTTTTATGAGAATACAAATCCAAGAAACCACAGAGCAGGCACCACTTAGTTTAAGAGAAACTTTCACTGCTACGCTGTAGATACAGTACATATCTGTCTTTCAGTGGAAAGACATAGGTTATACATCAGAGGGTGGAGACAAAAATGGTAAAAAATATGTTTTTTTGAGATGAAGAGTGTTTATTCTGGCTGTGGTGTGTATCGCAGATACTGCTTCCCGGATGGTACCTCCTTAATGGTCACACCCTTCGGGAAGAGTGCGGGAATATCTTCGGCTTTCACCGACGGCAGGACCATGCAGTCACCTCCGGCCTGTAGTAAAAAGAAAGACAGACGAAAAGAACATTTTAAATATATTATCAATGATAATCAAGATGAGCTGGCTGAAACCTTATGTAAAAAAGCTTTCATACTCGTGTGTGTGTGTGTACAGCAAATTTACAACAAGTCCCTCGGTCTTAAATTTGTATCCAGTTATTCCTAATAACTGCTGTAACTTGAATTAAAATCGAGTCACTATGTCCTCGAGTAACTGTGACGACCTTTGTGTAAAGCGAGTCACTTTGTCCGCGAGTAACTGACATATCTGTAAATTGAGTCACTATATCCTCGAGTAACTGTGACGACCTTTGTGTAAAGTGAGTCAATTTGTCCGCGAGGAAACTGACATATCTGTAAATCGAGTCACTATGTCCTCGAGTAACTGTGACGACCTTGATGTAAGTCGAGTCACTATATCCACGAGTAACTGATCTATTGGTAAATTGAGTCACTATGTCCTTTATTAACTGTGACCTATCTGTATATCTAGTCACTGTGTCCTCTAGTAACTGTGACCTATCTGTAAATCTAGTCACTATGTCCGCTAGTACCTGTGATCTTTGTGTAAGTGAGTAACTATGTCTGCGAGTAACTGTGACCTATCTGTTAATCAAGTCACTATGTCGGCGAGTAACTGTGACCTATCTGTTAGTCAAGTCACTATGTCGGCGAGTCACTGTGACCTATCTGTTAATCAAGTCACTATGTCCGCGAGTCACTGTGACCTATCTGTTAATCAAGTCACTATGTCCGCGAGTCACTGTGACCTATCTGTTAATCGAGTCACTATGTCGGCGAGTAACTGTGACCTATGTGTAAATTGAGTCACTACATTGTGTACCATAAACCACATTCTTCAACCACATTCTAGTGTTGCTACATAGGAATTTCCAAGTGACCAAAACCAGACATGCCAGCAAAGTTTTCTCACCATCAGACAAAATCAAACTGCGAAGAAATAGAACTTCCATTCAATTCAGCAAAATCTGTTGTCTCAGTTTTACAAGATACTCTAAGTTTTGTAACTTTCTTGATATTTTGGAAATTTTGACATCACAATCACAATCGACAAAAATGAAATATATATTAAAATCAGGAGTCAAATACAAAAAAAGACGAATTTGACTGTCTCCTTTAGTTTACTGACCTTCCAGTCCGCTGGTGTGGCCACTTTCTTAGTTGCTGTCAGCTGTAGAGAATCCAAGACTCGAATAATCTCACTGTCATGAGAAGGAGGAAAAAATTGAAAGAATAGAGAGGGTGATCAAAACCATACTGACAAGGAAAATTTTGGAAAGAGATTGAAATAACAAACATCTTCCTTGCCAGGAAAATTATTATTGAAAGCCAGAGACTTCCAGAATACATATTGTGTACTTAATAAAGAAATTGAATTTTTATTTAATTGTCCTTTCTTTTTCATGTCCCATGCTTTATTGTAGAAAATGGTTGTGATCTCTAGTAGCATTTCTTAGTGAGGGGAGGAGGAAGGGTCGGGTGGGGGGAGGGGCTTAGATGGAACTAAACATTTTTAAAATAAAGAAGAGAAGTTAAATTATACATTGAAAATTTTATTTAGAATCAAATATATTGCATACAGTGAATTAAGGGCAAAATTCACATAATATAACTTTAAATTCTGTCTGAAAAGAAAGTATGTGTGATTCTTTGCGGACAGGAGACGTACCGTTAAATTTCAAG
This sequence comes from Apostichopus japonicus, assembly GCF_037975245.1. Taxonomy (NCBI): domain Eukaryota; kingdom Metazoa; phylum Echinodermata; class Holothuroidea; order Aspidochirotida; family Stichopodidae; genus Apostichopus; species Apostichopus japonicus. The sequence goes on from NC_092582.1 coordinate 4,177,380, forward strand.
CCATACCTCCAAGAAGTGAGGGAGTGCATGAAATATCAAACTCAGCCGATAATATATCTATGCAGATATAATTGGTAAGTAATTGTACAATAATTTAAGTTCTCTTGTAAATGCCTGGTATGCTCACACCATTGTGAGCTCTCCTCTTGGTTCATAAACTTGTCAAAGTCATAAATAGAATATCACAATGCACACGATAGGAAGTCCTCGGGATTACAATTTTTCCCCAAGTCACCATACGTTTACAGAGGGCAATGTACTCTTGAGATTTCCCTACTCCCACAAAACATAGATGTTTTGTGTTGCATACGTGTCTCATTTGTACCCACAGTTTGTTACATTAGAGCAGACACTGGATTATCTTTCTATCAATCTTTATCTATCTTTTTTGCGTTGTTGCGGGACATTTATCCACTGCATTGAGTTGTATTAGTTATGTTGTATTGTACTGCATTGCATGTTGTATTGTTATATATATAGCATTGTACCAAATTGTATTGGAGTGTGCTGTATTGTATTGTTTCATATTGTATTGTTTCATTGCATTGTACAGACTTTATTGTATCGTATTGTTTAATATTGTATTGTATTGTTTCATATTGTATTGTTTCATTGCATTGTACAGACTTTATTGTATCGTATTGTTTAATATTTTATTGTATTGTTTCATATTGTATTGTTTCGTAGCATTGTACATACTTTATTGTATTGCAGTGCATTGCACTGTATTGTTTCATATTTTATTGTATTGTTTCATAGTGTATTGTTTCATTGCATTGTCAAGACTTTATGTATTGTATTGCATTGTTTAATATTATATTGTATTGTTTCATTGCATTGTACATACTTTATTGTATTGCATTGTTTAATATTGTATTGTATTGTTTCATATTGTATTGTTTCATTGCATTGTACATACTTTATTGTATTGCATTGCACTGCATTGTTTCAGTTGTGAAATATTGTACAGACTGTATTGTATTGCAATGTAACTATGAGTCATACATGTGTTGTTTCATAGTTATTGATTTTTAAATTAGTTAAGCAGTTAAGAACATGGTTGAAAAAACCAATAGTATGTGTAATGTGTTCTGCTTTTATATTCATAAAGTCACATTAAGGTAATATCAATGTTTCTTTGGCTGTTTAAGCAACACAACCTCTTTTTTGGCCTTGGTGCCCTACTGCCAAATAATGTTTAGCCTTGGTGTCCTACTTGACTTCCCTTGGTGCCCTCCCAAATTCATAAGTCACAGAAGCCAAATGGCCTTGCCCTTACCAAGCCTGATTTCCAGCCCTGCTAACACAGTAAACATTGCTTTCAAAGCACAAACTTGTTTCTGGTTACAAAGGCACAACTTCTATAGCTCATACGAAATGCACCAGAGCACGACGGACACATCTGTTGAATGCATTGGCTGGTATTCAAGTTTTTGTTTGACAATAGTCTTGAGTATAACTGTGCATTAAACTCACTGCTATTTGTTAATTCTACTTCAAACAGACAGAGTGTCTGCCCCATACTACCGCATACAATACATTTACTTGAATAGCAGAATAATGCACTGTTTCCTATAGGCAACTACAACCAAGGATTAAACCACAACAACTAAGCACTAAGCAAGTATTTCAACACCACCTCCCTGCACCTCTACTACTCACCAAGCTTTCTAAGACTAGATTCTAAATTTCATCACAAAAGAACCATTTAAGCACTTGTCACTTTCCTACACATACTGCAGGGCTTGACATGACCGACGGCACTGACGGAAAAAAACCGTCATGCCCTCGTTGTTTGCCAAGGTGCCCTGAAAAATGCACCCAGACGAAGGCAAAAGTTGCCGTCACACCCTTATTGTCTTGCCGTCTTTCAGTCCAGTACATAAGTTACACTATAGATTATCCAACAATCTGGGGGAGATTTGGATTCTTCGCAGGAAATTTGTTCCTCGACGATCTTTTCACTTTCACACAGTATTAAAGTCAATGGGACTTCTCCAATTAGTTAACTGGATATGACAGAACTCCCACAGTAAAATCCCATTGACTTTGTTCACGAACATCATCAGAGCGTTCCCTCCATTTCGTGACCATACAGCAAAGCATGGAAATGCAGACTTGGTTAGGATTCACTGTGCCATACACTAACAGTGATAGGATAGTATTAGGTTTGTGAACACAAAAACGTGAAGAAAAAACACTTAAGGTGCCAAAGCACCATGTTTACACCCTTTTCATGCACCTCTACTATTGTAACAGCTTTCTAAAAAGTGGGTTTCTTGTAAGTCTTAAGACTGTATTGTATCAGTTTTTCAGAGCACATTTTGACAAATCTTGACATCTAAGCGCCATTTCAACAGCACCTCCCTGCAGTATGACTGCAGTTTTCCATGCTTGTTCTGACTCTCCACATATATGCACCATTTTAGTAGCACCTCCCTGTAGTGCACCTTATGTTCTAAATTTCAACACCACATTTTAACACCACTTCTCAGTACCTTCTCCTACTACTGCACAGTTTTACCAAACAGCACATGATCTAAATTTCACCGAGAATTACATCACTATAAAGCTTAGCTGTAAACTTTGAAATCTGTTTATGTTAACCTCTTCTTCAAAGACTGAATAAGGTAAAATAAGTTTGCTTATTAAATTTATCAGAGTTGAATAAACACAATTGGTCACCTTATCAACCACTGTACACGTTAGGACCTGGTCAGTAAATACTAGTACGAGACTTACTGCATGTGAACACTGATCAGGTTATTAGAGCTCCTACACAGTGAGGCTAAGCTGAAACATTACTGGGTTTATAGCTTTCAGTTGTATTTTAACCTTTTAGATGCAATACCCGATCAAACACTCCCATTTATAGCTTAAAAGATCTGTGAATATTAATAGAGCATGCAAAAAGTATACAGCAAGATTTTTGCTTCGACCTTCCTTGAGGAAGCAATACCGTAATACGGTACATACATTTGTGATATCAACAATAGGAATATTAATATTGTCATTTCAAACTTACTCAAAGTTTCTCCCTGTGGTAGCTGGATACAAGATGGACAGTTTGAGTTTCTTGTCAGGGCCTACGATAAAAACCTGGAAAATGAGGGGGACAATAACTCGGTGATGATGGACTTCTTTATCTCTCTTTTACAGAACATTGTGATAAATTAAAGACCATCTCAAATGGTCACCAGGATAGCACCCCCCCCCTCCCCCAAATATTGTAGACAGTCGAGTAATCGTTGCTTATCATGTTCAAACTTCCACAAGTTGTTTACTGCCTGCACCTCTCAATCTGTACATCATCAATTTATTATATCGCCAAGTCATCTAATTGGATACTGATTCAATGATAAGGAATAATTCCAGATGGTCATGACGTCCAGCTACTGTACTGTTGATTGATTTAGGGCGATTATTGCCATGGTGATTAACGAGGCAGTGCGGCTGAACTCCTTTAACAAGAGATCATCACAATTATTGTAACAATAGTTATAGCATGCTGCTAACTGACTTCACTGGGGAAAACCCCTAAATATCACCTGTCTGGGCTTAAGAGTTTTATAAGTGGTACTACCAACTCCTGCAGAATTAATATCATTTTATTATTTATCAAAAAATACTTATTCAAGCATATATAGACTGAAAGAGTGACAACTTGATATTGTTCCTGACAATTGTCAGGAACAATATCAAGTTGTCACTCAAAATGAATGGTAGACGTTCACAGGAAACATTAATGTTTCCTGTGAACGTCTACCATTCATTTTTTACAGTTATTGGTTTATACTACTAGTATACATACAACAAAACACTATTTAAATGCTGTATGGCATGGATTCTATATAGGTAAAGAACCACAGAGTATAATCCGCACATGATTGAAAACAATATTTGAGGGTGGTGGGGGGGGGAGGACATGGTTGAGGGAAGAGGAGGTATATGAAACGGTGTAAGGCTCAGAGGTAACTGAATAGTCACATCATTGTCCTACTTCAGATGTTATAACAATGGCCTCCCCTTGGTGCTTCCAATTTGAGGATTGATAACACACAGCTAAGCTAAAACTCAAACACAACAACTACATATCCTGTGGAAGTGCTATAAACCAAAGCATGTAGAGTTCTGAAGGGCAGATTCCTAGGGCATGTGAAGTTCCTCTGAAGGGCAGCTTCCTAGGGTGTGTGAAGGTCCTCTGAAGGGCAGTTTCCTAGGATGTGTGAAGGTCCTCTGAAGGGCAGATTGGTATATATCAGTAGTACTGTAACTTCTTAACCCTCACAATGTCTAGCACAGTGAGGATACACAACCTACTGTACAGTATGTGTGTAAGCAAGCACCGTAGAGTATACACACACCACTGATATGAACAAGATTTATATACTTATTTATACATCAAAATGGAAGGAGAAAAGGGACCCAGTGGAAGAATAATGCTTAATACACAAAGGAATAAAAACAAAATTATTAGAAAAAACAGATTTTGGACTTGTAATATTCTTGATGATAATTATACAAGAGATGATTCGAAGAGGAGTTGTTATGGCTTTGACTTCTGTATTCAGAGTGTCTCATTATACACACTCATTGTTCTTAACTACTTCTACTAACATGCGTCATATACAAACATTCCTAAGAGTGACCACAGCCCCATGCTTCTTAGGGTAGGTTGGTGGTCACAACAGGACATATTGTGGTTGCTAAAGGGTGGTGTAAAATACAATACTGTAGAATGAGTACAATATGTTACATCTCCCTTTTTTCAGTTAAAATAAATTTAAGGATGTGGATGAGAAACAATTTACTTATCCAGAAATATACTTGAATGATAATGACCTAACACTGCATAACTGTAAACTCAATCTCTAGCAAAGATTCGACTACTGGTTCTAAGTTACCAAATGACTTCCGCTTCACTACCAAAATAATTAAATTCCTTTGGTCACATTTCATAGTCACTGTGCCAACGTGGTTTTGTCTTTGCTCTACTACTTCTTCGAAAATCAGTGTTCGTGGTTTGGTCCTCTGAAGAGGTTTGTTCATTGTCAGAATTAACTATGTCATTGTCGTCATGTCTGTCATAACTAAATGTTTCACCAGTTTTAAGTAAATGTTTGCGGTTGCGTCTATACTGTACACCTTCAGCTGTCTCTACATAGTATGATCTGGGCTGCTCAGCCTTAGATACAATAGTGGCTGGTTTCCAACCTTTGTCAGTCTGTAGGCGAATATTATCTCCTGGTTGCAGTTCTGGTAATTTCTTTGTCTGTCGGTCGTAATATGTTTTTTGTGTTTGTCTCTTCTCTACCAGTCTTTTGTGTACTGTCTCTGGCTTCAGTATTTTCGGCTTGAGTAAATGCTCAGTCGTTGGAAGTAGGGTATTTGTCCTTCGTCCAAAAAGTCGTTGTACAGGTGATCCGAGAATATTATCTCTTGGTGTATTCCTGTAGTCTAATAAAGCTAGGTATGGATCTTGTCCACTCTCCTTTGCCTTCATTAGCAAAGCCTTTGCAATCTGCACCCCTTTCTCTGCCATGCCATTAGACTGAGGATGGTATGGACTAGACGTAATATGATGAAATTTATAAAGTTTCGAAAAACTGTCAAATTGCCAACTTTTGAATTGGGGTCCATTATCTGTGATAAGGACATCTGGAATACCATGGCGTGCAAATTGTGATTTACAATGTACTATAACAGTTTCACTCTTAGTACTAGGTAAATGTGAAATTTCAAAGTACCCAGAGAAATAATCAATTAAAATCAAATAGTTATTTCTATTCCACTCAAAGAGATCAGCACCCAGCTTCTGCCAAGGTCTTTGAGGAATCTCATGAGATTGTAGAGGTTCTTTTTTATTCTGCCTCCTGTGTGTGTTACAGATGGAACACTTTGAAATTAAATCTTCAATTTCAGCACTCATTTGAGGCCAAAACATAATGTCCCTTGCTCTTCGTTTACATTTTTCAACACCAAGGTGAGCATTGTGGACTTGAATTAAAATACTGGATCTTAGTGTAGTTGGAATAATTAACTTGTCCCCTCTAAACAATAGACCATCACTTACAGTGATTTCATGTTTATAATTCCAGTACGGTTTTGCACCTATAGGGACGTCTGTCCTTGAACTAGGCCATCCTTGCCTGGTTAGCTCAATCAGCTCTCCCAAGGCTTCATCACCACTTGTAGCATGCAAAATTTCACTCATTTTGGTTTTAGAAATTGGCAGCATTTCAAGTCGAGCCACCTCAAATTCCTTTTCACCCAAATTGTCTGCTTCTTGTTTTAAACTTGCTCTAGACAATGTGTCAGCAATAAATAACTCTGCCCCTGGTCGGTATTGTACACTCAGGGGGTATTTCTGTACTTTCATTAACATTTGCTGAAGTCGATGTGGAGTTTGATACAAGGGTTTCTTAAAAATTGGTTCTAATGGTTTGTGATCTGTTTCAACATGAATTGATTTCTGACCATACAGGTACTCATGAAAACGCTCACAACCAAACACAATGGCCAGCATTTCTTTTTCGATTTGGGCGTAATTTTGCTGACTCTTAGTCAATGATTTAGAAGCATACGCTACTGGGGACCCTTCTTGTAGAATTACTGCTCCGACACCGAGGCTACTAGAATCTACTGATAGGGTTACTTCTTTTGTGACATCAAACAATTTTAGAACAGGGGCCTGCGTAATCTTTTCTTTAAGCCTTTGAAAACTTTTTTGTTGAGCATCTCCCCATTCCCAGTGCACACCTTTCTCAAGAAGTGCCCTTAAGGGTGCACTCTCTGTAGACAAATTTGGGATAAATTTTGCTAAATAGGTAATTACACCCATAAACCTTTGTAACCCTTCCTTATCTTCTGGGGACTTCATTTCTGTGACAGCTCTGACCTTCTCTGGGTCAACCTTGAGCCCACTCTCACTTAACACATGACCTAGATAGGTAATTTCAGATTTTCTTATCTGACATTTACTTTTGTTCAGTTTGACTTTTCTAAGTCGGCTTCTCTCCAAAACATTACGTAACCGCTGGTCATGCTCTGCTACCGTCTCTCCCCAGATTAGAATGTCGTCTGCTACGATTTCAACTCCTTCAATACTTTCATACACCTGGCTCATAACATCTTGGAAAACTTCCGGAGCTGAACAAATTCCAAACGGCAGCCTATTAAATTTAAATCGTCCAAATGGAGTATTAAATGTGCAGAACTTGGAACTTTCTTCGTCAAGTTTGATCTGCCAGAAACCTGAGCTTGCGTCCAAAACTGAAAATACTTTCGCTTTTGGCATTCCCGATACCACCTCTTCAATAGTGCGCATAGGAAAATGTTCCCTGCTGATCGCTTTGTTCAAGTCTCTGGGGTCGATGCAAATGCGGGTTTTGTTTGGTTTAATGACGGTCACCATACTATTCACCCACTGTGTTGGCTCATGCACTCGCTCAATTACATTAAGCTTTTCCATTCTCTCAAGTTCCTTTTGAACTCTGTCCCGAAGAGCTACGGGCAGTTTTCGGGGCGGGTGAATGACTGGTGGAACATTAGGATCTACTGTTATATGATGCGTCACATCTGTGATTTCGCCTAATCCTTCGAAAACATCCTTGTATTCATCCAGGATGTCTGACTTTTGTTCTTCCTTTGTGGTGAAGACACGTTTGATGAGCTCTAAATTTTGACTGCTCTCCAGCCCTAACAAACATTGTGGTGAACCATCTACTACTTGGAAATCTAGCACATGGTAGCGGTCCTTATACTCGCAAAGTAAGTTAATGTGTCCAAGGGGACTCAATCTTTGTCCTCCATAACCCACAAGTTTTGTTCCACTTTTAGTCAGAGGTTGTTTTGTGACACGTTGGTATGTGGCATAATTAATGACATTGCACTCTGCTCCAGTGTCAATTGTGAATAGCACTGGCTTATCCTCAAGCTTGAGTGTCACTTCCCATTTTTCTTTGTTTGTGATGGAATCGTTCTTTGTCATTCCAATATAAAACTCATCAATTTCTGGGTCAGAATCTGAATCTCTCCCCTGGGATTTGACTACTCTGACTTCTTTTGGTTTTTGCTTTGGTGCATTTTCTTGCTTGCTTCTACAAACTACTGCAAAATGATTCAGTTTTCCACAGTTTCTACATGATAGCCCTTTAGCTGGACAATCATGATTCTGAGTCCACGCCCTGCCACATTTAAAACATGACTGTGTCTGATTCTGAAACTTTTTGTTTCTTAGTGTATTAGAATTCGCAAAAGTTCTTACCGTTTGCAAGTTCTTTTCTGTGTCCGCTGTGAACGACTTCATTTGGTGCGTTGTAGCTTCACTTGCACGGCAAATGTCCACAGCTTTCTTTAACGTCAGGTCCTCTTCACGGAGAAGACGTCGACGGATCTGGTCATCACAGACCCCGCACACGATCCTGTCACGAATTAATCCTTCTGCTAAGGTTCCAAATTCGCAACTTTTCGATTTGTTACGTAATTCCGTCACATAATGGTCGATGGTCTCATGTTGCTTTTGGTTTGTAGTATTGAATATGTGGCGTTCCCACGTTATGTTCTTCCTGGGCGCACAGTACTCCTCAAATTTCTCCATTACTTTATTAAGTGTCTTTTCATCTCCTGCTTCCTGCCATTGGAATGAGTTGTAAATCTCAACTGCATCCTCCCCAGCAATATGAAGTAACGCTGCGCTCTTTACTTCATCTGTTTTAGCGGCTATACCACTTGCAGAAATGTATAGAAGAAACATTTGCTTCCATTTCCTCCAGTTTTCCGCAAGGTTTCCTTGAAGGCTCAACTCGCCTGGTTGTCTCAGCTGATCCATATTTGCAATTGCCAGTAACAAAATTAGAAAATTCTTAAAATAAGGATAACTTTTTCACTTCTGACACCATGTAATATTCTTGATGATAATTATACAAGAGATGATTCGAAGAGGAGTTGTTATGGCTTTGACTTCTGTATTCAGAGTGTCTCATTATACACACTCATTGTTCTTAACTACTTCTACTAACATGCGTCATATACAAACATTCCTAAGAGTGACCACAGCCCCATGCTTCTTAGGGTAGGTTGGTGGTCACAACAGGACATATTGTGGTTGCTAAAGGGTGGTGTAAAATACAATACTGTAGAATGAGTACAATATGTTACAGGACTCCTAAATGAGACAGATGTTTGCCCTTATTGAGGACATTCATATGTGATTGTTTTGCATGTGTGAAGAAACTGCAGGGTACTAAAACTGTGCAGTGGGCCATGTGCTGCAGAGACATACAGTAATACAGTGGGCCATATGGTTATTTTGTTCCACAACTTGAGCAAGACATGTTGGCAGTGAAACAATGAAGTAGTGTCTGTTTATTGTTATGGAAGTCAGTCGGTGTGAGTATCGGTGAGGGTACTTATTCGGGTCAGGTACTATGTAGCTAATAAGCAATATATATGACTAATATATCTGGATTTTTTTTTTTGTAGTCCTCAAGGGTTGGATTACTGCATTGTTACTATGGAGATGGATAAAATATGTATGCCATGAAGACCTGTATATGTACAAACTTAGGAATTGGGACGTTAATCCTTCCATTGACTTTATATAGCCATTTACCTAGCCTACATCTAACAATATACTGTATATAGCCATATACCTAGCATCTAGCCATATTTCAATTGAATACCGGAATATTATGAAACAGATCCCAATAGTACAAATCCTTATACTACTTAATTAAGGATACAATGACAACTAATTAATGACTAAATTGCCACTACTTAAGGATTAATTTACCACTAATTTAGGAATAAATGACCAATATGACAAAGTTAATTGGCATTGCACTAGTAAAACAACCAAAGTTGAACCAAACCAAAACCATTCTGTGAAAGGTTTGAAATCTACAACACCCTGATATCGCACTTTGCAGCATGCATGAAACACTGTACGATTAACAACCTTGCCGAATAGCGAAAAGCATCATGGTTCCTTTTATTGTTATTTTCCTTACATTCCACTTTTTTTAATTGATCTTCATTTATTGAACTCTGTACTACCATTTGCATATAATTACTTGAATAAATACAATGAGAAAAAAAACCAAATCAAACTTCCTGTCTGAGGGAACTACCAAACTTAAATAAGTCCTGTTAACTCATACTTACACATCTGGCTGTGAGCGGAAGTCCCGCCTTATCTACCTCATCAGGGTCCAACATACCAAATTTGACAGCCAACTCACGTTTTTCATCAGCAATGATAGGGTAGGGAAATTTATCCACTGAGGCAGTCGCTTTAATATCCTGTAATAGAATTCAACAACCAAACCATAAACATTTTCTAATAATACCCTCAAACTTATTAATACGGTAATCCTTAATATATTTCATTATTTGACAATCTAGTGAATGTTTCTTGTCCATACTGATCAACATATCTTGACAATGTCAATGTCAATTTACAATAATATTAATGGAAAATTAGAAGCTGCGAGTATTAAAATTCAGGGGTATGGTTAATTATGCTCAAGCCAAAATGATTAACATTAAAGAATGCCAAACATTGCAAACTTGATTACTTTTTACATATTATTTTTGTATCATTTTTTTTACATGATTTATGTGATATAGAAACTTGTTACCCTAGGTTCACTGACCATCAAAACATGTTATCCAGGAAAATTAGCGATAACTCACGCAGAGGAAAACATTATAATTGCAGATTTTTATGAATATAGTTTTGACTTGTCCAAATTGGTATACATGTGTATGCAATAATAACATGTATAAAACTTGTTTCAAAACTGAATGACAACTAAACCAAACTTATTTCAAATTTTGTTCTTTAGGTACATATGTTCAACATTCACTCTAGGCAAGTAAAACACTGCAATGGAGGCATGTACTCTAACATATATATGTAATTCAAAATTTGTAGAAAAAAACATCATTTTCATTTTTCTTTTGCAAATTTCAAAGTTTGCAATTATTTCTGGTAGTTTCTCGTCATGTACTTCCCTTCTCATTGTACAATGATTTTTGTTTATTAATATTACTTTGTCAATATTTCAATTTTTGTACACTCAGGAAAACAGATATTCGAAATGTAATGAAATGAAATAAAATATAGAACCCACCGTAATCCATCCAAGATGGCTGTCAACGCTGTCACAGGAGAGAGCGATCAGTTTGCAGTTTCTCTTTTCAAACTCAGGTACCAAGCGTGCAGCCCTTCCAAGTTCTGTGGTGCAGACAGGGGTGAAGTCAGCAGGATGAGAGAATAGAATGGCCCATCTGAAGAAAAAAAAATGAAAAAAAAATCAAGGATTACGAAAGATGCCGACTCGATGATGCTTACAGCGTAAACAATGCCAGCTTTAAAATGTCAACATATCGCCTGTTGATTCTAAATCTTACATATGGCTGTAAGGGTACAGGGGAGGGTACAGGGGAGAGTGAGGGGAGGGTGAGGGGAGGGTGAGGGGAGGGTGAGAAGGTGAGGGGAGGTCGAGGGGGTGTGGTGGGGCTGGGGTGGTGTGGGAGCCAGGACTCTCGAGAGGGAAATGAGTGATGGATGGAGTTGCCATCTACTGTTGGTGTGGATTAGAAATTTTGTTTGTACAACTTTATTAGTTAAAATGTAACTTAGAAATAACACTGTATGTTTAAAGCTATTAGTACAATATGTGGTGGTTTATAACTTTGCATTAACCTGATCATGGCCATGTTACATTATATTCACATATAATGGGGACTCCTCAATGATTATTCAGAGTGACAGATCTAATGCGGTTAGATCCACCTGTATGGAGTAAATGATACACCATGTCCTATAGAAAGTACTCAATAGTATCTCTCAGTAACACATTCTATACCAAAGAAATGATCAATTAGGGAATTGTGAAACTCTATAGTGAGTAAGCGTACTCAAAGTGAGGAAAGGTTATGCACTGCGTGGCTAAATGTCCAATACAGGAGAAACTTACAAGGTCAGGTCAGAAATTGACAAAATATTGACAAATATGACGAAAATAGCAAAGAGACAGATAAGGGAGTAACACAGTGAGTGTGAATGTCAAGTTGTAAACACAAAATAAAGCTTTGAATTGCATTAATACTGTAGCACCACAGAAACAATGTGAGAATTTATTCTAGTGTAGAATAATCCTCTCATAAATTCCTTACAGTCGCTACCAACTGGAAAATATATCTTACTACTCGCAACAGTGGTTACTGTGCAGAGTTACATTAAAACAGTATGTACAGCAGAACCTACCCATTGTGGCAATGGAACTTTAATTATACTCCGCCATATTGTTATTCTAATGTAGTGTACGTATATACTGTATGGCACTGTAAATGTTCTACATCACTCTCTTTACTTTAAGTACTCCTTGGTATATCATTCTGTTAATTTCACTGCAGAACTCTAGAATTTTCACTTCTCATGTATAGGACAAATGACAGACTCCTATACAGTATCATATAGACTTCAGTGACTCAAGTCATTCTATTCCAAAAGACAATTGCCTCAAACAAGTGCCACAAATCAGCATATAACAAGAACAACTAGATCAGAACAATGTTCAGTGACACGTAAACTAAGATACCCACCGAACCAGAACAGGTCTACGTAATGCTAAATGGATTACTTTAAAGTCTATAAATACCAAAAATAGTCAAGGATGACTGAACAGCTTGTAAGGAAACCAAAGGTCGATCTTGAAGCAAGTTACTTGTGGCAAAAGTATGAATGATGGCAGTGACACCTATGCTTGCCTGCAATATTATATAACAAATTTAAAGGTAGTCAGTATAGGCCCCAAATTATAGCATGCTCTAATTGAGCACTAGAACTTTTCAAAAAGGACTTTCCTGGTGGTCTTTGCTCTCCAAATTGTTCTCAGACATTTTTAAGGAACACACAAGATGACTGAATGTTCGTCCCAGCACTGAGGAAAATTTCCTTGAAGGTTGTAATATAAACAGTTTAAGAATTTTGACCATAGGTGACCATAGTTTAGAAGTATAAGAGACTGTAGCTTACAGTATTTTAACAGACAATCTACATGTACATAGATAAATAAAATATTCCTGCACATGGCAAACAGTCACATTGGCAGATAAATTACAAATTTTTTTACCGTGCATGAAGATTAAGATACATATTTCAATATTTAATGGTAATATCTAATGATTGCTACATGTGCCAGGATATTGATTGAATCGAAATGGTTTTCACACCCAAAGCACCAGCTGGTTTGATGTAAAGGGATTGAAGACTCACGCACAAAGAAACGTCTGTTGCTGGTAATCTGACCTAGATAGAACGAGGTGTAACAGAAGTGTTGGACACCACCATCCATTCCAGAAAATACACACACAGCTTGCTACCATCGGTAATTAGACACTAGTGTACAGTCAGTACATACAGCTACGGTCAATACCCACAACACAGTGTACACAGCAGCGATGGACATCTCAGTTCCAGATAAAGATAACAAGGTGTCACGTTTCATTCCTGTCTGCATTTTGTAGTGACAATAGGCAACAGAAAGTTAACTTTTTTCAGAGGGCAGCACGTGGTTTGGGGCGAGTCTTCGATGCCTCTAATTTTAAGTGTACTGTATATTGAACAGAGACTTGTCTGTGACTCTCGGCACAGCATACCATATCAACAATACATACAGTACAACAGTAATATCATGACCTCCTATTATAACTACATAATAACACTGGTTTAAAACTAATTACCCAGTAGATACTTTGTAAAACAAGTATTTTTAGGAAAGCCAAACTACATAACTGATCCGCTCTCAACCCCAGTCCCCTTACATTGAGACTGTGTGATCATCATCAGATGTGTATTACAAGTTCCTTATAAATTGAACAGATACTACACATGATCTTGTGAAAAATGGGCAGAGAAGAGAACTGCAGTGTACAAAACCCTTCTTTTCAAGGTCTATGTCACAGATTGTTCCCAAACATACCAACAGGCCTACACTTTTCTCTATTGGATAGATCTGAGTAGCAAATAATATTCAGTAACCTGTGTTATGCATTCAACTTATTGCGTTAACGTCCTCCCATAAAACCAACATATTGTTACTCCTTTGGCGTTCCATGTTACAGACATCAGCACTGTTAGATACAGCATGGCCGCTGTTAGCCAACCAATACATTAAATACAGTATCTTGTGTGGTCTTTCTTTTGGAACCCATACCTAACAAACAGTTTAACTGTGTGAATTCAATAGACCGTATGTATACTGTATTGTAGCTTGCCCACACATTGTTTGAACATACAGAACCACCTGGTACTGACACAGTAGCCAGCCTGGCAAGTGCAAGCTCCATTGATCAACAAATGGAATCAACAAAAGGGCTTTGTTACTACTGAAAATGGAAAATTCCTCTCAAATTTACAATTTTTACATTCAAAGAAATTCCACACAAAGCAGTGTAATGAAATACTTTTCTGTTGTAGGGCAATTCCATGGTAAACCATGGTTCCATTGTGAGTTGGCTTGGGTTCAGTTCTTTTGGTTTCATAATTTCCTCACAGCTGAGGAGTTTGGTATCTTAGTTTTTCTACAGTAGTTGTGAACACATTGTATTGTCCAGGCCTACCTTAGCACAAGAGGAACAGTTCAGTGTAGATTCTCAGTATACAGATTACGGCAAACTTGTTGATACTGTAACTAACGTTACATATTTGGAGCGGCCTAAACAAGAAGATGGGCTTTAGTAAAAAACCATCCTCTCACTAGATGAACCCTGCCTACTAATACACATAATGAGTACCATCAAAATATTTGTAAATTTGCTCATTTCCAGAAATATGACAAAATACTCGGTTACTCATGAATGCTCATAATCATGTTATAGCCTGTCCACACAAAGTGTCCATAGGCACAAAGTTGCTAATACAACTAATATTAAACATTGTAAATCAAAGGGCTTGAAACATGGATACAAATTACTTCTCATGTTAGGTTTTAACACTAAATGTAACTTTTACTAGCTTATTTTATAGGTTGTGTTACTATACGAACCACAGAAGTAGCACATACTGTAGACAGTGGACTATGGCACCATTAAAGGGTGTGAAGACTCGCGCACAAAGAAACGTCTCATGCCGGTAATCTGACATAGTTTCGACTGAGGTGTAACAGAAGTGTTAGACACCACCATCGATCCCAGAAAATACACACACAGCTTGCTACTATCGGTAATTAGACACTAGTGTTCAGTCACTACATGCAGCTACGGTCAATACCCATAACACAGTGTACATAACAGCGATGGACATCTCAGGTCTAGATAAAAGATAACAAGGTATCACCTTTCACTACTGTCTGCAGTTTGTAGCGATAAAAAAAAACTTCACTTGCTGGCAATGGAAAGTTAACAGGGCGGCACACGGTTTGAGACGAGTCTTCAATGCCTTTAAGTGTATAATTAAAATCAATTTAAAGATTGCCTAAGGAATATTTCATAATGCAGGCCTGCAAGGGCTGAGAAAGCATCAGGTCAGTGAAATAAATTTACATATAATGCAATGCAGTAGTATTTAGCTAATTCTGTCAATTGAGTATTTCTGCTTTAAAAGTTGGAAATGTTGTCGGTAGATTCTCTTCTTTGATGTGTCTTCTAGCAGCCCTTTTCTTTGACATAGCTGTACAGTGCAGAGATGCTGGTGAACACAGACCTTCACCTACCTTTAAAGGTTTGAAAAGGTAAAAACAAGGCTCTGGATTCACTATCGGTCTGCCAGAGATTTAATTACAGGGATAGTTTGCTGGATCAATTTCATTGCTAAACAAAAATGCTGGTCCAAATGTTGTACGCCCTTTAGGCCAAGATTCAATCCTCATAGCTTTTGTATGATAAAGACATGAAGTTATCAAATTTGGCAACAATATTTGAATGCAGCTGGCAACAGTTCTGAGTAAATGATAGTAATCATGACATTTGAGCTGTCAAAACTATTTTGGTTCTTCTTCATAATATTAAATCATTTACCCAAAGAGGAAATTACAGAGAGAGGCTTTTTTCTTTTTATGAAATTCCAAACATGAATAACTTTGATGGCTTTAAGCAGATTGTCAATTAATGTATTACATTTCAAGGATAAGTGTTTTCATCTGACTATTGCTGTTGGTGGGAGTAACCGCATAGCACGACAAATGTATTTTTGACTGACATCTCTGCCTTATCTGATTCTGTGAATGCTCTTCAAAATATTTTGAATTCAGTAACATTCCATTCTTTTCCTAGAGTGAAGAAACTTGGACGTGATGTGCTTGTTGCCCACTTCACTACACACACATTATGTGCAGTTTTTCTACAAATTCACTGCTAATTTCCTTTGAAATTAACCAAAATTGAAACTCGATTGTCTGTTAATTGTTGAGAAACAATTTAGGTGTGGTTAATACTGCACTATGTTAGTAAAGGTCATCCCATTTCATGAGAGAGCTAGGAGGAATAAGGACTACACCCTAAACAACTTTAATTGTTGTGCCTTGCTAAGGATATAAGAAAACTAGTGTGAAGTTCAACCGTTCATCCAGTCAATGTATAATGAGCAGCCACTTCAAACAATCGCAGCTACTTCATACAATCGCTACTACAACTATAGCATAGCCCCTCCCCCTTGGACTTGCTTTTTATCCCCATCCCCTACACCTTTTAAAAACAACCTTCCTCCTACTACCGAGTCAAATTGCATCATAAACATGTGTTGAGGAAGGAAACTGATCATATGTTATTAAGCCAATACTGTTCCTATGTTCATTTGATACAACACGTCTGTGTTGTATGTTAGCTAAGGACTAACTAGTATAATAGTAGGCCTAACACAATTGAATAAGTTTCCCTTCCGGAGCCTAAGGTAGCCAGAATATGCAAAGACAGAAGTTTGGTTAGCAAACTTACTTATCACCTATCCATTGGTGAAATTTGATTGGGCCTTCGCTTGTTGCAGCTTCAAAATCTGGGAAAATTTCTCCGAGCTTTGCCATTTTGAGGTTGCCTAATCGTTGACAGTATTCAAACTTCAGAAAGAAATATAAGTTCGGCTACTTTGGCGATGTTTCCACGAGGATATTCTGCTGGGTCACTCTTGCTTAGTGGGCTGCACGCACAATAACTAATGCTAAGTACTGAATAAACAGTATAGTACGACTTTTGTTATTTGTTATGTAATATGAGGGACCTGGGTCAAACCATAGAGTTATATATGGTACACGTATCACTAGAGTATTCAATGCATACATCAACAAACACTTAACAAACCAACGAGGTAAATGAATCTGGAGGATTCATGTCAATTGGGTGCGCGCGTACCATGTATGGAGGGTCATGTGATGTGTTCCAGGGTGGTACTATACTGATATTTCTCTGTAACAGTTCGAGAACAGTGTTAGTGACTTCGTGAAAGATTGGTCGCTTCGGACATGGGAACCAACGGCATAAGAAGGTACTGGTACTTCAGGCCTACGAAATAGTGCTAATATGCTAACTTTCAACCTTATTCTCTTGAATGAAGGCAGGCTTTCTACATAATCTTACTTATTAATACAGCTCTAGGGGCAAGCTTTGTCTCATATGGCCTATCGTTATTACTACACGCTATAAGTGAGTGTAGAAATGGGAAATGTGGGGAAATGTTTAGTTCAGTGCAACCACGGAATTCTCCATGGAACAGAGCCTAATGCTGCTCGACGGGAATATAGCTATCACGTTAGGCTACAGGCACGGTTATTGCTAGGTAACCTGGTGTCGTCTGCTGCTCTAATCACGCAAACTCATTTACGTACTAGTTGGGTGAAATCATCATGCGTAATAGGGAGAGTAGTATATTAGTACCACCCTGGAACACATCACATGACCCTCCATACATGGTACGCGCGTACGCCCGTATTTACTGTGTGATAGTTTCTCCAGATTCATTTACCTCGTTGTAACAAACACTGAGCGGCCATGGTGTTGCATACGTATTATTAGAACTAGGTTTCATACAGTAACGCGTGGGTGAAGCTGAAAAGAAACTTCACACGTGATCTGGGCATATATTTGTCTTGATTTTTGTCTTTCAGAAGTAACAAAACTCACACTGAATTTGTTGCTGCACTGCAGGCTACTATGCAGGCTATTAGACCGGTGCTGTGGCCGAGTGGGTAAAGGCGGTGGCATTTGAAGCATTGAGGCTTAGCAATCGGGAGGTTCGGGGTTCGATTCCCGGCCGTATGGAAAGCCGTTTTAACATTTAATAAGGAATTTCAGATATCTCGAAATGATTTCAGATATCTCAAATTAAATTACAGATATCTCCAATTTATTTAAGATATCTACAAATAATTGCAGATATCTCATAGTAAGGTGGGTTTTTCATCCAAGAGAAATCTACGGTTTTCCCATCTGAAATGACTTTCTAAATTGAAAAGATTCCAAAATTTGAGTTAAATGTTGAATTGGAAGCCACCCGACGTGTAAGTTGTAATCAATAAGCCCTTGTGGGCTTCTCCCACATTTGTGGTCGCTTAAGCGTCGTAAAAATAACTGCTGCTGATGATTATTATTATTATGCGTTAGAAGAAGTCCTAGAACTAAATTGGGGGCTTTTGACCACAATTCCTACAGTTCGTTAGTGGTCATGCAAGCATTGAACCATAAACAATGCCGCAGGTAGTAAACTGTCGAAATATTCTCCATGAAAAGCCGTCGGGGGAGATGTCGGAGTTCACGGTGGGACTCAACCTTCCTATGCCTAACAAAACAATGACATCCGGCCTGATGACGGAGATGCCGGGGAGGTGGGTCGGGCTGAGCAGGGGTTTGGGGTGACGGGAGAATTAAGTTGATTTAAATTTGGTTTACTTCATTTGTAAGCGATGAGTTTGCTAGACCACGCAAAGCTCAATTTAACTGTAGAGGTCGAGAGTTTTCCAGTATACATATTCCAATATAATCCTCGGACTTGCACTACCCTTACATCGGAGGAGCTAAATATACAACTCTATAGGCTTACACATAAACACAAGCGGTTGTATAGTAAGTATGCTATACTCCTTCAGCCTTTTTCACTCAGTGTAATAGCGTGCAGACTTTCCTTTGCTATTGCTAATAATGTTTTACTTTCCGAAATATATGTCAGCTAAGCATCTTTCGGTTCCCTTTGGTTTCCTTATAATTTCCTAATTGGTATCTTAATTTTTCGGACTGATATATAGTATCAGTGTAAGAGATATAACTAGGACAGACACTATGCTTTGAAAGCTCCCCCCACCCACCCCCATACCCAACCCGATGCTTTATGTTGGTATTCCTCTTCAATCCACGACTGAATGGTTCATCGTTCTATAAGTTCGAGCTCCATAGGTCCATTCCAATTGATAATTTTTGCAAAATCCAATTTCAAGCCTATCATTTTCTAATTAGAATCAAGTGGCTGGCGTAACCATCGGATAACGTCCTAAACTATATAGCATAAAATAAACAAGCTATGGGTAGAGAATAGACCCTTTTCCGGGTCCAATTTTACACGCCCAAGATACCAGCCGTTTCAGGCTCGTTGGCAGATCTTACAACGTAACACAAGCTGTGTTGCGGTGTAGATGAGAGACACAAGAGAGGGCGCCCGACGGTTTTGGACACTGATACTTTCGACAAACATAGCGACACTCACGCCTAAAGCACGGCGAGTTAGCTGTTTTATTATATTTCTAAGTTCTGTTGAATTTCATTTTTCTGTAGATGCGGAACGTTTGTATAAGGCCACAAAACTTCGTTAATCAGTTTATACTCTCAATAAATGAGGTGATGCAATATGAGGGGGGAGCAGAGTTTGCAATTCTATTTGTGGCGTCCTTTAAACTTTAACCGTACTCTACAAGCTGTGTAGAGCATAATTAGGTTTCCTCGGATGATACAGTACAGTAGGTAAGTAATGAGGCATGATTTTGTTGTTGTAGATAATTGAGATGATTACTAGATGATAAAAAAGAATGGCGCTATATCTCTTCAAGCCATTGCATTTGTCTAAGATTGAGTTAACACTGCGGTGGTGGTATTGGTCTCAATCTTAAGGTAGCATACGCCCATTAAAAGCCCCATTGACTTACACACTAAATCACAAAAGTAATGTGGTCTCTAAGTCTAGATTAGAAGTTCTCACTAGCTAAACGCTACCTATCACCAGATAGCTGACAAGTTGGCCTTTCATGGCACCATCAATTTTCCGTACCATGACCGCGCAGATTTCTTTGCTATCAGAGCCGGAAGTTTTCGCCACTTGTAAACAAACCTCTTCACTCAGTAGTAAACAATTTTCGTACGCTGCTCCTGGGAAGCCTAAAGGGGGTTTAAACTTGCCTCAATTGACCCAACTTTTTTGACCACATGTACTTCCATTCATGCTCTTCAACATGCAAGCCAAAAAACACTAGATCATGATTGATAACAGGTCAAAAAAGATCAAAAACAGGTCAAAAAAGTTCTCCTGTTGCTTTTCGGCACTTTTCCTGAGATAGGAGAACAATCGCGCGGATGGATAAAGACTCTAATAGGAGTATGCCACCTTATAAAGATACCAGAGCCGTATATTTCACTATTGACCACAGGATGACGCCATCTATTGATCGGTAATAGATCAGTGGTGTATAGGGGCGCTGTGCTTGAGAAAGTGGCTCTTGTCCCGTTCAAGCAACCAAAAATCATTTGCTCTTTTCGTTCACAAATAATCAGAGACGGAGACTGTTACGCTGTAAGAGTGAAAAACATAGAATCAATTCAGTGCCACAAAAACATTTGTTTCGTGTCGGAATATCGATCCGGGGAAGATCTTATAAGAACTGTAATCGAATCAAGTGATTATGTCATATTCCCCTGCTAAGTTTCGTTGTAAAGTATATGGCTGATGCCATCAGACGATGTTAAACATATGGGTGTATTCAAGTATTCAGTTATAGAGAGCATAACATACAAATGTTTCAAAAGGTGATTTCTGGTTAGTGTAAATAGTAGATTATTCCAAAATGTTGGGAAGGATCAACTATCAGGTGCGTATCCAGGGGGGGGGCGTTGGAGGCGCGCGCCCCCCGGGTAAGGAAAAGAGGAGAGAAAAAAAAGAGAAGAAAAAAGGGAAAAGGAGGGAAAAAAGAAAAGGAGGAGAGAAAGGAAGGGAAAAGAAAAAGAAGAAAGAGAGAAAAAGGAGAAAAGGAGGGAGCAGAAGATAGCCAAGACCTCGGGAAGAGAAACGGAGGAACAGTCATAGTTAAAGCGCTGATCCCTATTATATACACAGGGTAGCCAGTGACAGATCAAGGATTACGGAGGGGGTGTGCGCCTCACCCTACCCCTTACACCGACAACTCCATTTTTGACGTTTCCATTTTTCCTCTCTCACTAATGTATCTATATAAATACTATATATGGTCTATCATAACGCGTGTGTGTTTATGGACTATTTAAACAATTGTACAATTGTGCTATATGGAACCAACTGTGGCTGGTCTTGAACTCGACCGAGTCATCGGGGAACATGACGCATTTCGGGAAGGGGGCGACCGCCCCCCCAGCAAATTTTCTTTATGACATTGCTAGTAAATTCAAAATAGACAATGCTTAGATGCAACTTACAAGGCCTGGGACGTGTCATTTTCAGCGATCTGGGAGGCATTTTCGGCCAAAAATTTTCTTGTACGCTTCGCGCCAACTCATGGTGGCGCTTCGCTTAGATAGTTTGCCTACAGGCTTCGCCCCTCTCTTGGCAATAACTCGCTACACGCCTGTTCGAATTTGTAAAGCAAATAACAGATATAATATCATATCAGTGAGCATTGAAATGCATGTTCCACGATGAACAGCCTCAAAAACTGTCTATGTGTGTGTAGTCAAAGGCATAGGAGCCCAATTGGATTTGGGGCTGTAACGACTTGCCCGAAAAAAAGCCAACATTTTTCGCGCGCGAAGCGCGCGTCCAACATATCGATGCCAATATCATATAAGCAAGCATCGGCCATTACATCAAATGGCATCGTGTACCGCACGGTCCGTCAAAGTTGCACAGTATACCGCCGGATGTTAATGTAAACAACCAAATGTCTTATGTAGATGGAGAAAAAGCATACAGATCCATTTATGTCAAAACACTCTTTTACAGTAGTAATGTCGGCCAAGCTTAGAACTTTATTTTAATTACAAAGGAGATCATTTTTAAGCTATTCATTGCTATTTATTTTTCTTTCAGTAGGTGCCCGAAAAAATGGGAAAATATTTGGTTGCGGGGGGGGGGGGGGGGCTGCAGCCCCCGCCTCCTACGGGACCTACGCCTATGTGTGTAGTGTTCGGTTTCGATATAGCTGATATCGGAAATATTTGCTATTTTTCATTTCCTTCAACCAAGTTTTATAATAGCCATTATAAGAGGTTGCAATATTTCTACACCAATAAATTAACTGTGTCGGAATTTTCCAAAATTTCCTCACCAACATTCTTCATCATACTTTCCTCTACTCGTGCAATTTTGACCTGTCTATTAGGGGTTGAAGTGTTTTTTTCTATATTAGTTGTCCATATATTGAATTTTGTGCAACATTATGGGTATGTTTTGAAGTGATTTTTATTCACGAGAAATGTGAATTTTAAATTCTCAACAAATAATGGGCTTAAAACCTTCAAAAGTGGGTTTTCGGATATTGTGGATATCGTAGAATCACCTACAAAAGCAATGATCCATAGGACATGCAGTGAGGTCGAACATGATGTGTAACTGGTGACTATCTCCAAAAAGGTTATGGATGGAAAAAAAAAACTTTTTTGAAATACTTGGTTCTCAGGCAAAAGTGTTCATCTGGTTGGTCATTTTCAAGCCCGAGAAGTGCCATTTCCGGTGATCTGGGGGGTATCAAAACCAAAAATTTTCTTGTACGCTCCGCGCCAACCGATGGTGGCGCTCCGCTTAGATAGTAATTCGCGCCCCCCGGGTTAGAAAATCCTGGATACGCGCCTGACTATTAATAATAAAATGTCAATGTAAGTGACAAAATATCTATCTAAGGATGTTATATAAACTTGTGGAGTTAGTGAGTGACCAGATTTTTGTTTTTTGCATATAGTATTTCGGGTTAACACTGATTCAATTTCAATTTATAAAATAACAAAATTACCGATTATCTGCGATACCGATCCTTGTCGTAGTTTACATCACTTTTTTAATATTTTTATTTATCATTTTCAAAGTTTGAATTTAAAATAATTCCATTCTATTAAACATTTTACAAAAATCAGTTGGAATTTGGTAAGTACAACGTATTGCATGCAGTTTTATTTTAACGGCCCCACAATTTCGTTGCTGATTCAGTAAATGACTGTATTCGTGATATCTCGGTTGTATCATTTCAAATTGCCGTGGTACGATGACGTCATCACAATAAGTTCCTACATCCCAAACGGAAATGTTATAGAACAATTTTCAAACTTAATAGCACTTTATTTACGTAAAATACATTTTATATATTGGTTTATATATATATATATATATATATATATATATATATATATATATATATATATATATAAATATATATATATATATATATATATATATATAAATATATATATATATATTTAATCTGTCTCTTAAAGAAAGTAAGTGATACATTAATATAATAAAGTTATATACAATTATGTGATCTGCGTTTTTTAATCAAGTAACTATGGTGCACACACTAAAACACTTAAATTGTCAATATTCCATCACTGACTGCTTTGTCACTTACTTATCACCCAAAGGAATGGGGGGGGGGGCGGGAATGTTTTCATTGTTTGAGTCTGGTGTCGTTCCGACTGAATTGTACAACTGACAAAGTTGAAAAGAAAGGCAGCCTCTTTGTTAATTCTATGCATGCGATTGCGTGCGTTTTGGAAATAAATTTGTAACACCCAAGGTGAAGCAACTCTGTTCTGAGACACAAATATCAGCCAATTTGACGTAGAGATGAAATACATATTACTTATAAATATAGCTACCACGGTATATTGCGTGATGA
Organism: Apostichopus japonicus; assembly: GCF_037975245.1. Lineage (NCBI taxonomy): Eukaryota > Metazoa > Echinodermata > Holothuroidea > Aspidochirotida > Stichopodidae > Apostichopus > Apostichopus japonicus. Next base: position 4,201,436 of record NC_092582.1, read on the forward strand.
ATAGACTATGTTTGGTTACGAAAACTGCTTGATGTTTCCTTAATTTGATCATATTCAATATGTCAGTTAAGTTGAGCCTTTCAACGCAAGTGCATAATGATACTTCTAAAAAGTTTCTATAAGCTGTCTTCTTAATCTGGACTTTTAATTTATAGTCATACATGATACTCAACGTTCTATTTACTCCAATAATAACGCCAAAGTCCTAAGACCTATACATGTATCTGATACCAGTTTTCGGATATAGGTCGGGTGTTTGATTGTTTGAGAATAGACCGTCAATCGCTTCATTTCGATGATCGATTTACTCCTTAAAACATCAAGATATTGCACTATCAGCCTCTTATTTATCGGCAATTGAGACCTACGTCATGGTGTTAATGTTTATAAAAGTCTTCCGATCCCATGATGCGCTGCGCATATCTTAGAAGAATTCCTCTTCGATACACTCTTGAATATTGAATGCATAGTTATATTAAAGCACTCAGTTCATACGCTTTCGGCAAGCTTAGTAGCGATTAGACATGTATGTTATTAAATGGCACTAACCACCTAGAAATATATGAGAAATACAGGTAGAAATGTATGTAGAAATCACATGTCATTCACGACGTATTGTCGATACAAGTCAAGCATTTAGCTGTAACCCGTAGTCCCGTACCCTGACATGACTAATTTACCAATTTTGGCAGAGGTATAAATCTAATTGCTTTACGTATCGTGTTTCAGCCCAGGCACGTCGAGGGTCCCAATGCAACTTGACGAAACACGGACGTGAGTATATATGATAGGAAGGCATGAAGCCAGAATTGTGTACTGTAGTGTAGGGGCCCAGACCTACTGTAGCTAGGCCTAAATAAGCCTAAACGTTAGGACCTAACTTGTAGAAGTAGTGGATCATCTAAGGCAGAGGATGTAAACATGTGCGGTTCATATGGGTTAGGGCCTTCCTGTTTGCATACATGTCCGTTAGGATAGTCGGCTTGTAAACGTCTTGCAAACGTACGCATCAAGGATGCAAGATGCACTGCGCATGTGTTAGAAATCTTTTTCGTGGCTCTCTTGAACATTCAATGACGTTGTCCTTGTCAAAGTTGTAAGATGCGCTGCGCATGTGTTAAAAGTCTTCCTCTTCGATGCTCGCTTGAATATTCAATGACGTAGCTCTTATCAGTGATGGACGCTTGTGAATTCTCCTTTTCGGTTGAGCAAAATTAAGCGTTTCCAGCTGCTGCCCTTCGGAGTTTTGGCCTCTATTAAAATTCAACTGGTTTGAGTTCTCTTCTCCAATTGTTCCTTTCTTTTGCTTTTCATCATTTGCGACCAGTTTGTCATGTATTAGGAAACTGTTCAAACTTTTGTCAATAGATTGTTGGATTCTGCCAAAAATTTGAATTATTTCATCCATGTTTACCCAAATAAGATGACCACCTACTACGATAACCAACGAAAGACCAATAGCAATAGATATACTAAAAAACTTTGACGATAACAACAACACAACTACTAATACACAGAACATACGTGTCATGGATGCGTAAGGCATTTGACCTTTGACATCTGATTCCTCGTTCAATGTCTTAGAGTCTTTTACCGTGTCTTTAGTGTTCGCAGTTATAGTATCTTCTCTGCTATTGCACATATTTAAATTACTCAACTCCCCTGCCATTTGGTGCAGTCCATTCTTTCGCCGCGGAGAGCAGCTTTTCCCATCTTCCTCCTGCTTGTGACATTGACGATTATTTACATCAGTAATGACGTCACTATTGCGTACTTCGGCAACTCCATCTCCTTCGTCTTCGATTTCAGCATGGAGGCATTTCTCTTTCACTTGTTCTTCATCTCCAATCGTCTGATTTATAACCCCGAGTATCTTTCGTAGACGAGCCTCTATTTCAATAAATGGTGGTCTTCTGGATGCCTCCAACTAATAAATAAAACAAAAGCACAACAAGATATAGGCCCCTAAATCTCAGATCATCATTTGGCTTATAAGAAAAGGAAATGGTTTGTTGAAGACTGCACTATTGTCGGAATGATTTTCAGCTTTCTAATCACGTGCTGTTGTTTTGACCGATATTGTGGGTCATACATTGGGTCCTATACACACACACACACACACACACACATATATATATATATATATATATATATATATATATATATATATATATATATATATATATATATATTTATATATATTTATATATATATATTTATATATATAATACATAACAAAAATCCACGTTTATTCCAAAAGAAAATATTATTAGAAAAAACCAGAGAAAATAAGATATGACTCATAATTGACAAATAAGGAGTAAGTTTTAGAAAACTTACTCCTTAGTTTCTAAAACTTACTCCTTATTTGTCAATTATGAGTCATATCTTATTTCTCTGGTTTTCTCTAATTATATATATATATATATATATATTGTCCGTGAAATATGTTAATAAGGAGTATACTGCATGTTTTGGACTTCCTGTGGGATATTAGGGCCCACTGTAGAAATGCTGTTGTTACCCTTTTATTGCCCTCTTACAATAGCATATGACATGACTGTTATAAAACTATGATATATGTGGTGTTACTGTAGTACAACTGTACATTTCTGTTGGATCGTGTAGTATTACCGTATAGTATAACTGTAGTATATTGCACTACCATGGTACTACTGTACTAAGACTGTAGTAAACATGTAGGCATTATTGCAATATTGTAGTAATACTTCATTATAATGTAGTGTCTCGCCCAATGATTAGGTCGATCTATCACGTATCCGCCATATCAGCGTACTCACCACGCAACAATCGTCTGCTAATTGCAACAGCGCCTCTGGACAACTTCCTGCTATCAGACGAAACGCCTCCAAATCGAGACCAAAACTCTGGCGAAAAAACAACAACATGTCTTGTAATGTTTTATTCTAAAACTGAAATAGACCATCGAATGTTTGATTCCCATGTATGGGATGTAGGCTTCAAAAAATCAAACTCGTGTTGTGCACAGGATAAGCTTTAAGCATCCTCCCCAAAAGGGGAGAGAAAGACATGATTCGAAAACAAGAGTTTATGACATCTTCTGAAAGGATACGTCTGCTTTCAGAAAGAAAAACCAATTTGCCAGGCCCAAGAATGTTTTTTTACCATCAGTTACCTGTTACAGCACCGAGTTTATATTAGGGATGGATAGATGGAATATACCCAGATGAGAAGGGGAAACGAGATGCACTCTGCATATACCCATACTATATATAGAATTGTGCGTGTACTGTCAAGTATTAGGCACGGGGTGCTGTCTCTCTCTGAACAATTGAACACTTTCCCAGTGACAGAAAAGGCAATCGAATATATCTCCTTCACACTATGTAAAGCTGTGGCCAAAAGGTATGAACTAACGCCCGTGACACGAGATTTCAGGCTCCTTTCCTATACCTCTGCCTGAATTGGAGTTTTATTCTGATTACAATATTTATCAACTAGTCCTAGCCTAGCATTTGTTTAAGTAAAACATTGTTTCACTCTTCACTGGTGGTGAATTTGACATCACGATTTAGACAAAACGGTACAACCACCTGACCTAACTTTAAAATCTTGTAAATGAAATAACTTTGTTCTCTTTTCCTTTTGGTGTCAATTGGGGGGGGGGGGGGGGTGGAAGGGGAGAAAAGGGAGAGTAATTCATACTTTGCAACTGTATCATAAACGGATGAAATGTGGTCACGATGTTTACTTAGGAGAATCTCTTCTATATTTCTTACCCCCCTCTCCACAGAAATGAAATTATTGATGACCATAGAACGTTTTTCTCTACGGGTGTAATTTGATTCCGTTTTCTTTTTTACCGAAACTATTCATCCTTTTCTTACATTTGTTCTTGGTAGTCTATCTGGGTCCGCTTCAATCCGAGCGATGATCTCACAGAGAATAATTCCGAACGAGAAGACGTCGACTTTCCTAGTGTATTCTTCACCTCTGAGCATCTCAGGGGCCATCCAGTAAGCCGTACCCACCACCGACATCCGGCGAGGGGAGTCCGTATCATCCCTGACGTCATCGGCGTCCGGTTTATCTACAAGACTCGACACGGGGTACCGTTTCGGCATCAGAGGAGAAAGCTGTGCGTCTTGCAGGCTAAGAATTCTGGCTAGTCCGAAATCTGCCACGACGACCTGGTAACCACCATCTTCTAATCTTCGAACAAGACAATTCTGAAAGAGATAGAAAGGTTCGAATAAATAACGCATACACGAATGAAATCAAAATTAGATTCTGGTACGTCTGTCTGGCTGGAATATGGACAAAGGGAAAGGGAGTTGACCAACTATATAGCTGGCGAGAGTCCCAGTGACCGGGTCATAACGTGCGTAAGTTCACCTCCGCGTGTTTACTTAACAGTAATAGAGCATCTCAGACAGTTTCAGAATTTGGAATCTATGAAAAGGACGCAATAAAGAACATATGGTGTTCGTGTTTGGAAAGAGGCAGCAGAGGGGAGAAGGGGTGTGGGATGTGGGTTGGGGGAGATGGGGTTAGAGGGGGAGATGGGGTGACAAGGGGACAGGAGATATCACAGTGACTGTGGACGCTAAATAATGGTCAAACTGTAAGATGGCAGAATATTGGCGCCATTACTGACACTCCAGTATTAGACAGCATATCTAACTCTACGTACTTTCCTCTCTTTTTTTCCTAGACAAGACACAAACTTGATGGGAATGATTTCAAGAACTATGTACCACAAGGATCCATTTTGGGTCCCCAGATGGTCACACTGAACACTGCGCCACTCGGTGACGCAATCTCAGCACATGGTGTCAATTATATGACATTCGCTGATGACACACAGTTGCACTTGATCTTGAATCGGAGTGACCGCTCAGAACCATTTTATAAACCGTGTGCAAATCAAATGAACCGTAACCAAAGCAACATTACACTGCATTTCATAGGGAAAGATCCAAAGGGGTGGGTGGGGGGGGGGGAGATGCGCGCACATTCACACAAATAAAAAATCATAATATTAAAGGGAAAACTAAAAGACGACAAGGAGAAGATGATATTTAATTCCCTGCATCACGCTGACCTAAAATAAAACCGAAATATATAAATGTCTTATTATTTTCTAGGTTTGTTTATCACTACAGAAAGAGTTCACTGTTTCTCATTGTGCGACATAACAGGCTATTTTTATCACATTCTTTGCGAAGATATTGTTAACAGCAACATGATATTTTTTGGGGGCAATGTTGAATTCTTTATAGTGTCACCGATGCCTGTCTTATTACAAATAACTGACCGGCGTAATGGAGTCGGTGCCTATATGGTTACGTCTTTTTTTTGCTATACTTAAGAAGATGATCTGATCTGCCTGGTCACAGTGGTCAAACTCTAGAGGCGTGACCATCGGATTATAAGACAAACAAATTTTGACCTGGCACATATATGCAAAACAAAACGAAAATTAAATCGGTAGATGTTTCTCACAAAGATCTTTTACATATTTGAAGAATTATTACAAGTTGGATTGTAACATATGAAATGTGTGTTGTTCATTTTTCGCCATAAACATATTGTTAATATCTGTTTTTTGTATCGAACAAATATAATTACTAACAACAAACTTTAACCTAAATGGTTATACACAAATGAGGATTGATTTTGGTATATACACGCAACATTTGGGGTACTATGTCAAATTAAAACAAAGGTGTCCTTTTTGTTGTTATTGTTTTGGTCGAGATGAAAGCATGCGTCATGTTTGTGTGATTATTTAATATACAATAAAGTACCAAAACATACAAACAAACACGGCCGTAAAGTTATGGATCGGTTAGTTGGTCTTTATAATGGACTGCTTACAGGGGCATATAGATTGGAAAGTTTTTCCCTATAATGTTAAGCTGAAAATATTTGTGGCCTTCAATTCGCGTGACAGGAGTAGTGTGTTCATATAAGTAGATATTTAAATATGTAAACATAATAGAATACAAAAAAATACTGTATACGACTGGGTGCACGGTTAATTTAAGATGATAAGTGTTTTTTTTAATGGATGAGGATAAATGGCGAACACTCTGATTTTGCGCTGTGGTTTATATTTATCCTTGAGCTAAGTGATTTCATCGATTGCCTAACCCTATTCCGGCGATGACAAAATCTTGCCAAAACTTTTCAGCAAATGTTAAAGACCAAATCAAAGGTAGGCCTTCATCACTACGATTTCAATTGTATATATATTTATTCATTTGCCTTTGTCGTTTACCTCCATTTCATTTATCAGTCTGTTCAAAGTATCTTTCGAGATCCGGCTTTAGGAATCACAAATGATTTCGAGTTGGTTAGCATCATGTTTGATCTCTAGAGTATGGCCCGCAAATATGTCACCAAAACAGAACACAGGGGGATAGGACTGTGAACCTAGAAAATGATGGGTTCTTTACTGACACTCGAGTTAGATGTAACACACATATATAACAGAAACAACACCATCAACAGCAACAACAATCTTCTCCAAGGGCGGCGGAACCGGGGGGGCACAGGGGGCACGTGCCCCCCCACTTTTCCTCAGGGTTAAAAATGTGCCCTTTTTCTACATAAAAATTGAGGTGTCTCAAGTTAACAAGAGGCCAGGGAACCAGAATGAATACTCGGGAAGGGCCGTTTCCGGCCATCTGAGGGGTTTGTAAAACCAAAAATTTTCTTGTACGCTCCGCGCCAACCGATGGTGGCGCTCCGCTCAGAATGTCGTGCATACAACTTTGGATATTGCAGTGCTAGTATGCATTTTTTCCATGAAAGGGGAGGGGGGGGGGGCGTTGATGGAGTGATGTGTATACGCGAAAAAGATAATACAATAAGAGTTATAAAGGGTACTAAGTATAAGACTACATCAGTCAAATTGAATTTCTGCAAAGTGCCCTTTGATGTCGGTGCCCCCCCAGATTAAAAGTGCTTCCGCCGCCCTTGATCTTCTCGGTATAGCTGGCATCAAGTTTTACCCAAATTACCTCAGGTTTCAAATCCCGGTGGCATATGTTCCTGGAATGTAAATAGGACATCCCTCTTGCTACGTCAGCCGCTAGTTGGATTTTCTGTTGCCACGACAACGTAATTTGTTTGTCTGCTAAGATATCTCCCAGGGTGCCTCCAGATACATACTGTGGATTGTAAGTAAAACCATTGCATTTATTGAAAATTAAAAATGAACACAAAATCAAACAGTGCATAATATATAATTCTTCATGGATGAATTATTTGAGGAAACATAAGCGAGAAAGGAAAAAACAAAAACCTTGGAGGGATGTAGAGTTACTCCTTGGTCATACATGGCTTTGACATGAAAAATATTATGTAGGTTTAAGAAACAAGTACCTGGCCTCTTCTTGCCTAAAGGCAGTTAATTTTCTCCTGTTTAGCTAGTCAATGTTGGTTTCATATTTCTTTATATTATTATTATTCATTTTTCTCTCTCTCCCTCTCCCTGTCTCTGTTTTTTTTCTTTCTTTTTTCCTTTTTCCTTTTTAGTTTGCTAAATTTGTAAATATTGAAGGAGAGTGGAATTTGATCTAAGTCATTGATAATAATTTTGAAACAGAAAAACAAAACTGTGAAAAACTGTAAGGAAAAAAAGCTAAGTGTCAACCTATTTCAATCGAGTCCCTTAAGACAGTTGCATTAAGCTTATTGTGTTATATATTTGGCAAGGAAACCGCAATGCTGTTGGCTTGTATATACGGAAAATGAACAAAAATGAAAGAAACACTGTCTTTATGATCTGTGCGTATAGCGTAATCAAAAAGTTTAGATTTGAATGTATACTGTCGGTATCTCTGATATCCTAATGAATCAAATATGAAGATATATTTGATGGGAATGTCGAATACCGTTGAACTGACACAAGATATATTGTTATAAGTATCTATTGAATGCAACATGAACCACATAAATGTTTTCTGTTTTGAAATTCCGTTTTTCCTTTCTTCTTCTTCTTATTTTCTTGGAGGGGAGGGGAGGGAGGGTGGTTTATTTTCAGCCGGTGGACAGGACTAACAGCAACGTTCGGACAAAGGCCTCAACAAAAATAGCGACAGACCAAAAACGAAAAAAGAAGAAAAAGCGACTTCATATGATTCAACTTTGATACAAAGATATGTAACGTATAGGCTGTGACGTAATTGTGACGCACGAAAAAGAGCAAACTTTTCTCAAGTTTGAGCAAGACCGTAGTATCGATGTTTTATCTATATATCTGATGAAGCAGTATCATATATTCTCGCCTACTCATGAGTCGAGATTAAGTTTCATTTTTCTGATGATGCGATTCTCGAGGTGTCGATGAATCTTCCCCGTTTTGGAAAAAACAAATCCTAAACTCGATATTGAAGTAGGCCTATATCATAGGATCAGGATATATCCTTAGCGACGTATTTACGATATATGATACGGGCAATATGTACTGTATTTATAGTTCATATATACTTGCTTGAACATTTAAAGTAAGAATCACATGATAAATGTATGAGAGTTTTATCAGGAAACCACGTGATCATAAGACGTTTCGCTAAGTTAGAGCAGTTGTCTATACTTGTTATTTGCATCGTTGTTTATATGTCGTTCCTAAACGAGCAATGAACTTGCAAGTACTGCTTCCGTATACGTCATAGTTCGGAATAAATATTAAAGTTGATGTGTCGCACAACATTTCGCCTATCAGGTAAACAAAACATTATTAACACTCTATTGAGACAATAACAGTTTTTCACGTAGATGGGGATGGGGTATGAGATGAGTGAGGTGTTATGGGTACGGTAGGGAAGTGGTAATAGGGGATATGGTAGGGAAGTGATAAAAGGGAGGTAGGGCAGGGTGAAAGGTAGGTGAGGTGGCGACGAGAGAGTTCCATGTGAACTTTTTAGCAATTGTCAAACGCCATATATTAAGCTCTCAACGCAAGGTTGTGCTAGTAAACACTTTGTGCCAGGTTTACTACAGCAGATCCCCGACTGAACCCCCCTCCCCATGACTGACGATGGGAGGTGGGTGGCCACGCCCCTACCCCCTTTTTTGGGCACCCCACAGTTCAGATACCCAAGTATGGTATAGAGCTGTGCCGAATATAACTTCTTCATCCAGAATAATTTCTCCCGTATCCTTAGGTAGTTTGGATACACATCTATGCCGTTGACTGACCATGAGCTGTTACGTTGTACACTTCCCATCCTACATTCTAATGGGTGTGTACAACTATTGGCATATATAGGCCCGTCTCAGAGGCGTAGGAAGGTATTTCTTGTTTAAGGAGGTATTGCAGGAGGTCACTAATGGAGTAGAGACATTTTTATTGCAGAGGGGGGGGGGGGGGGGTGACGGCGGCGGCTACAACGAGATTTGCAGTAGTGACATAATGATAACCAATCCCAGGGCTCTTTAACCCGTATAATTACAAGAACTCTGCATTCGTGCCTGCCTACATAGACCATGTGTTGCACCGATACATTGCGTTTATGTTACTGATTTACCACAGGTAGACCCACATACCGCTATAACAGGTAGACTCCATATAGATAACCCATCGTCATTCACATAGAGGTTAAACTATTTTTTATTTGTTTTTTATTTCAACAAATAAAAATATTATGAAAAGAGAAGTAAGTAAAGATAAATATAACGAGACAGATATAAGGGTCAAAGTTTAAGAGAATTAAATATATAAACAGATAAACATCATCAAAGCCACACAGGTATGAAGGGTAAGTATATGTACTGAGTGTTGCACCTGAATTCTTGCGTGTATATGGTACGTCATAGTTTCATCTCACTACATCTCTACGCACGTTGTAATTTCAACCTAGTTTGGCCTTTGTCAGCCCATATACAGAGTATCCCCTCTCTTATCCCAGCTATATTAGCGACCACCCATGCGAGGGGAGTCGGGGAAGGGGGAGGGAGGGAAGGGAGGATACACTGTAAACATTAGTTAGTCACGAATGGCAAAATTCTAGTCACAGTGACTAGATTTAGCTAGTCATTACCAATTCGTTAGTTGCAGACCAATTTGCATGGTCGTTCGACTAACATAAATTGGTCACATAAATTTGTACGAACTTTTTTGACACTCACTATGCATGTCATGTATGTAAGCGTGACGAGAATATTCTAGTCTTCTGTTTGTTTACTTTCTATAGCCTTCAGCTTTGACCAATGACGTCATTATTTTTATCCAATCATCGTACCGTAGAATACCGTGTGCTCAGCTGATCAGAGCTCAAAAATTAAGACGACGGCCGGCGATTACATGTATACTGTATGCACGTACGTGATACGTCGTACGTCGTACATTGCGACCATTGCCTAACTGCAGATAGAACAGGGCTATCAACAAAATAAGAAGATTCTTAATCATTTAACAAATCGCCAGAAGCAGTTTCAAAATGTCGTCAGTTAGGTAAGTTCAATCACAACTGAAATTCTAATAAATAATAATTGACACAATTGACATAATGTTCAAGGAAGGTTTGAATATCCGCGATATGTTTGGCTGGAAACTTAGTATGGGTAAAATTAACGTTAGGCCTTAGTAAGCAAAACTGTTGCTAACGCTAGGACGAAGCTAGGCTAGGTGTTTAGTCTACCTAGTGTAGCCCACATGCGCTCGTAGATGTATAGTACTATAGTAGCAGTAATACACACTTATATGACATTTATATAAATGTGTATTATTAGCTAGTATACTAGGCCTATATTCCAACGTTACGAGCGCCTGTGGTGTAGGCTAGCCTACGTCAAGTTTCTAGACACTTCGCCGACCACCCCGGTCTGCATTTCGTGCACTCTGAACTGAAGATCTTCCGCATGGAACTTACCTTCTGTTCTTGTAGGCTAAAGTACATGGTAATCATATTTTAGGTTATTTTTGCTCAAGTTGGAAGTATCTGGTGTTTAACTAAGGACAAAAACTCAGTTTCAATGCATGAAATACCCATAATGTTGTTAGCTCAGGCCATAGGCCTCAGGTTCATAGTGGCGCTATGTTAGTATCCTAGACCAAGTCTACACCAGCTGTAGCACAATGTTGTAGGGTTCTGTATCGTAAGTGGAGTGGCTGCTGAGTGCTAATACACTAGACAGAGAATGTTTTGAGTCTTATTTAGCAAATAATCCACAAAGGTATGCATTTTCTACTCCTGCATATGTGCATCAAGGGGTTTTGAGCCTACTCAGCCTATCATTAATTTTCTGTTGTTTGTTCATTTTCAGAGAAAGTTGATGTGCTAAGTCCTCAGCATTCACAGCTGTATACTTTGAATGGTTGTGGTATCAATGGACTCAACTGGTTAGATGAGGTAACAACAAATTCCAAACAACTCTGACAGCAGAAAGAGATATCCTGATACTTCCATGGGAGATAGACTGTATTAACTATAGGAACCAATGCTTGCCACCAATGGAGAATAAGGTAATTTGACTTTGTTGTTCTTTGACAAGCAACAAATTTGAATGTTTTATCACGAATTAAGCCCCCTTTCCACCTCTTGTCCCCTATACCTGTCTTTAATACATTGTAACAACCTATGCATAAACCTTTAAATGGACTGGATATGCTATTGAGGTGAACTGTGTGTCTAGATAGCATATCAGTAAGCTTTCCTTTAGACTACTGTACATACTGTTACAGTTAGGCTGTGGTTTACAAATCCCGATGATCCAGTTTTGGCAAAGAACACCTTCAATTCTATACTCTTATTCTTAGTATATAACTTAACAGTTCAGGAATTACATTGGGGTATGTCCTGTAGGTCAGTTTGGGAGGAATCAGCTGAGCTAAACAAAAGTAGTTTTCATCACATTTCAGAGCCAGAGACGAAAAAGCCCTCCCTGCTGACCCTTCTCTGGATGATGTTTCTGCAGTTATGGGTGTATGGCAAGCCAGACCAAGTGGACTGTGATCCGGATACCAATAAAACCTGCAAGAATCATATATGCACCCAGCTTGGTCAAGCTTATCAAAATTGGTGACTGGAAATGTTGTTGCAGACGTAGACCTGGTTACTGCTTACACAGTATTGCTCATATGTGTATTTACACACTGCACAGTGCATACTGAAATCTCTGAAAAGACATCTTTATGGACCAAAAATGATAATTGCATAGAATTCTGTTGTGGTTTATATTGTGACGACTATAAAAAGTATCATTTTGGTATTAACAAAAAAATTCATCTCTCACTTAAGGTGGCATACTCCTATTAGAGTCTGTATCCATCCCCTCAATTGTTCTCCTTCAGGAAAAGTGCCAAAAAGCAGCATGAGAACTTCTATTTTGACCTGTTATCAATCATGATCTAGTTTGTTTGTGGCTTGCATGGTGAAGAGCATGAATGGAAGTACATGTGGTCAGAAAATTTGGTCAATTGAGGCAATTTTAGACCCCTTTAGGCATCCCAGGAGCAGCCTAGGAAAATTGTTTACCACTGAGTGAAGAGGTTTGTTTACAAGTGACAAAAACTTCCGGCTCGAATAGCAAAAAATCTACATGATCATGATACGGAAAATTGATAGTGCCATGAAAGTCCAACTTGTCAGCTATCCGGTGATGGGTAGCGTTTAGCTAGTGAAAACTTCTATCTAGACTTAGAGACCACATTACTTTTGTGATTTAGTGTGTAAGTCAATGGGGCTTTTAATGGGCCTATGCTACCTTAAATAGGAGGAACAATCTGTGATATACAGTGCGCATTATGCAATCAGTGAAATAACCACAGTACGTAAAGACATACAGAAGTTCTGGCGGAATGGTTAGGGCACTGAACACATGATTCCATGATCGTGGGTTCATGTACCAACCTGGTCGATAGGTATGTACCTTTAATGAAGACACTTAATCTCAATTGCCTCTCTTTACTCAGGTGTAAAGGGTGTATAGGGAGGTAATTCAAAAATATAGCATTTGCACCGTTTTATGGCTGCAATGATATGGGATGTCCCCTGGGGAACATGTAGATGTAGCTCAGCATAGTGAGCATAATGTCTGATATGTGTTACCAAGGACCATAGATAGTGTTCCGTAAATACTGTGCCAATGGTGCAATATAAATGGCTAATTTACATAACATTTACAGAGTGTGGCTAGCACAAATGTTACATACTTAACCAAATGTCTTTAGGCCTTTGTTACTTTACCACAACTGTATGTCAAAAGTGAAAAAGAAAGGATATTTTTTTGTGTAATGCAAAGAGATACTTCACTTGAGTATTCATCATTGACTTATAAAAAAAACTGTGGTGAGTCATAAACCAAACTTATGACAAATAATTTCACAGCAGAAATTGTAGCATATACTACACATAATACTGCACACCGGTTATATTCAATAATGCACACCGGTCATACTACTAGTATGCTATAGTGCATGCCTAAGCCCCACATAAGTGTAGTGTATAAGGTTATTGTTTGTGTACTTGCGCACACCTTTGGGATCAAGCAAAGTTCAAATTATCAGCAAATGATGTTTGATATATCGGGCAAGTCTTTAACATGGACTTCAGTGTACTTGGAAATAATTACAATGATTTAATGAGGTTAGTGTGATTGAATGTGGGAACCTCATTTAAAATCTACCCCAAAAAATTGACCTAGAAGGTAATTGTCTACCATTCAAGACATAGCTTATGGTTTGTGATAAAGTACTTCTAGAAATGTTGTAACTATACTTTGTTAACTGTTCCACTCTAGTGTTGCTTCAAAGATAATAACATATTCAACTTGCATGTTCTGCAATAATATTGTACCATCACATCTCATGGTCAGAAACTCAGAATAATATCACTTCCAAGTTCATAAAATGACTTATATTATTCTTTTGTTTTAAATGTAGTTGTCAGATGTTGTTAGACATAGAGATTTAATCTCTGGTCAATGGTTCTCTTTTAAGCTCACTTTTTTGTTTAGCTTGTCATGGTAATATTTTTATTTATCCTAATTCGAGATGATGATTATAAGGATATTTTCTGGCCCTTTTAACAGTTAAGGTCATATAGAGCTACTCAAGGCCTTTTTATACCATTTGATTTGACGGGGTATTATTTTTATAAATAAATTATAAATAGTTATATGATATATTATTTTGTGTATATTAAATATATGTTATGTATATTTAAATTTAAATATTAATTAAGATAATTTATTTGGCTAAAGTTCTATTTTTATATTTGAGCTGTGTACTCGCAAACTTTCCCTTTATCTGTCTGTCCACATCTTTTCCATGCTGCTATTTGATGAAACTGATGGAGCCCATAATGATGCATGATCTAATTGTTTGAAAACTGTTGAACACTGCCAACTTAGGAGCGTTTCAAAGTAACCCCATGAGTAGTCTCAAGATGTTTTATCGGAGAAGATTTTGACAATTTTGTAAAGATAAGTTTTCCCAATTGTCCAATAAATATATATTTTAGTTTTAAATGTTCTTAAACCTTTAGTGTTTGTTACTGTTCTTTATGAGATGAATTTTAAATGGAATGCTTATTTGTCACATTTTGCATTAATACTGAATGTTAATAAAAATTACCATGAAACTTATAATGTGTGTCACTATCTCATTTCTTAACTAAAAAGTACTTAATCTTAAACTAGTCTTGTGACCTAAATAAGTAGTCACAGTTGCATTGACTTATATTTTTGGTCACTGGACTAAGCTTTGGTCGATAGAGGCATCGTAGTAGGACTAATTTTAATTAGTCAGAAAACTCGATTTAATTAGTCACAAAACTAATGTTATATAGTCAAATGACTAGAAGAAACTGGTCGATAGAGGCATCGTTGTGACTAATTTTTTTTAGTCATATTGACTAACTATTGTTTACAGTGTAGGTGAGACTCAGACCCGGCAAAAACTAGGTTTCTGACGAGACCGCACAATTCTGCAACAAACGCAAGTGTCCACACCACCTCTCCGCTCTTCTGTACAGCAAAACATGTTAGGCTAACCCTTTCTACATTTGTTGTACTTCCTTAGTTATGATGTTCGTAAACGACCGATTTGGTAATCATGGAGCGATTTCACTTTCAACGAGGAGTAAAATGCTGGAGGAATAATTGGAGGCGAAAGAAGGAGGAAAAAGCTGGCAGAGTTTGTTCCTCAGAGGAGTTTATTCCTCAGAGGTAATACTACGTAACTTTGGCGAAATGGGCCGTATGCGTAATTTTCAGCTATATACGCAAGCGATGTGATCAACATTTCAGTATAGCGTAAATCAACCAACGTTAGACATGAACGAAAACAACGTATAGGAATAAATAAAAAATGAACAAAGATTAAATATACGACTGTAGTTCGCTGTACCGAGCCCCCCGCCCCCCCCCCCCATTCCCCGCCCATATTGGATCTGCCGGAGATATCATGAAGACATTGCATGAAATGCAACAAGTGGAACGGCAATGTGAACTCTGACTGCAATATACCGAGGCAGATAATTCTCATTTATAAGAGGCCGTGTATGTCAAATGTAACCTACCGTAGTACGTGGTTGCACAATAAAGAATACCTTGCGGATATACGCTTTGCATATGCCTATATCACAGTAATCAGCATTATCATTAGCCATTCTTTATCGCCAACTCGTCTCGACTGTTCTCTTTAGATTGATGAAATTGATGAAGTTTAATTCCAATTATATAACCAACTGAGGCCAAATCGGGTCTTAGTTTCCTTTTTTTTTTATTCTTGAGCAAATACTGCAATATTTGCGTTAATTCGTAATAAAAATATAAAAGATATTTTTATGTTATCGCATATTATCAGTTTCAATTTATTCACTTATGAAAACACAATGTCTCTGTCGTTGCTATGGGGATGATTTTGGAACATGTATAGAAGCAAACTATAAAATGAACCGCGGCAATAGCCACAATTCACTAAGGAGTCATAAAAAATGCCATTAATTTGAAATTTGCCATTTCAGACTAGTGATTACAGATGATATGCTAAAACCAGAGAGCCTGACTGACATTAAACATGCGTTAGTGCCATCTTTATGCATATAAAGCCTATATAAACGGTTAATGAGTCTTAGGATGTTGGACGTTTATTGAGCTTCATTGTGCACGAACAGATGAACAGAGCTCCTGTTCATCTCTCATGCGTAACAAACTATATTGCGTAGTCATTTTGTGTTTGGTCGCGAATGAACGGTTGACTCGAGTTGTTAATTATGCTTCACTTCCGAGTTAAATAGGATTCCACAATTTGATTCTTCGTGTATATTATGGTCATGCCTTAGACATGCGTAGATGGTATGCTATTAACTGATTATTTTGTGTTTTTGTCATGCAGTTCCAATGACATTTATTATATAGGACTGTCGAAAATCCAAGGAGAAAAACTGATACGATTCAAATTTGGTATATATGATCAATAACTTACTCTACGATCTCTGCAACTTTCTCTATCCACTTCAAACACACGGTTACTGTAGTAGATCTTAACAAACTGTACTTGCAAGCAAAGCATTACTTTTTTCTTTAACATTTTACAAATAAATGCAACTGAAAGTATAGTTGTAACTTGCAACGGTGCTTGCTAACTTAACATTTCAAGCGAAGTATGTCTTCCATGACACAAAATATTTTGTGACAATTTCCATTCGGTGAAAAACATTCCACTAATTAGCCTTAGAATATAGGCATACATGCCTATAGGCACGCAAAATACTGTGCCTATACCTTGCGTTGCCATGGTGTCATGATGTTGTAAGTTTTCATTAAGAAAAAATCAAACATGTTTTATATCACAAGTGAATTATAGAAACATATTTATGAAAGCTGAAGCAGTCATGAGGTGTGCCGTGATAATGAATAGCTAAAAATATGAGTTATTCATACAATTAACATATCCAAGATCATGAGCTTGGTTATAACAGTGCAAACTCTCATATATGTAACTACATGGTTAAAACTTAAAGACTTAAAATTGTATTCAGAAAACCGCTGCTTTCAGATGTTATTTTTTGTCGTTAAAGGAGAAGTAACATTTATAATACTTTCTGTCCACCGCCGGAAGGAGGGTGCCTGTGATCTCTACACATCACCATTCACAACGTTAATCAGTGGCAATCACCGAACAGGCAACAACACTGTGTACGTGGAGGCCGTACATCTTTATCCTTATTATACCTGGCTTACCTTCTATCAAATTGATCATTCGCAATATACGAATCCGTGTGTTTAAAATATGAATATTATTATCAGCTTGCGAAATATTCAAATCTTAATCTAAGAATAGAAACAGATCTGTCTTTATCTGTTTATATCTCATTCTTCGATAACCACAAAAAAACATGATCAGAGAGACCAACGTCATTGCTTCATCATCTTCAAGATAAATGAAAATGTTTAATTGATAGTTTGATGGAAATGATGTTTTCATTACTCCAGTGGAGAAAGAATTTGAGATAACTAAAAAAAGAACATTTGAAATATTAATCATTTAGTTCCTATTGATATACCTATACACCGCAATTTAATGGGTGTACAGCACTGTCAAGAGCTCAAAATAACTACGAATTACACAAATGATATACTTCATTATTTTAATTTTGGAATTTTTACTTTCTAATAAGACAGAAAAAACTGACCTCCAATAGTGGATGGATGTGGCCATCTTTCACGCATGCGCCTCGATATCTAAAGAAGGATCAAGAAAACACGAGGAAAAAATCGTTACCCTTCAAAGAGAACCAAAGAAGGGGAGAGGTTGAGAGGGGGCGGCAGGGGGGAGAGAGGAATAAAATACGTTTGCCCCTCGGAGTGAAAAGGCTCCCCACACCACCACCCGCGGAGCTGGGACATGTCCTAATTGAACGAATGACCACATTACAGATAACAAAGGTGGTCACTATATTGTTAATTGATCCGGAGTAGGAGGTGAGGGGTACATGGGGTTAAATGTACGAGACTCGTGTTGGTACAGTGGCTCTCCCTCGCTTTCCCCTTCACGGGAAAATTTTCAAAAAAAAAAATTATGCTCTTTCTAGGATTTGTCGGCAATTTGTGGCTTCGCTGTCCACAAACTGTGACAAGAAAAGAAGTCTTCCATTGGCTGAAGATTTAATTATGTCATCAGATAAGATGCATATATTATACCAAAGAGTAAAGTACACGAAAACTGCCGTTTTCTCATTTAAGCACTATAAACCTTTAACTATATATAATCTATGAATTAATAGATATATTTCTATATTCATTTTTTTGCACCCTGTCTGAAAAGTTTAATTTAGATCTTGTTTATAAATACTCCGATGATCTTATATTTCATTACTATTTACAGGTGCGTCATTCTCAGTATTATATATATATATATATATACGCATATACGTATGCATGACGAGGCAGGTCAACCTCGGTAAATGACGATGACGTAATTGCTCGCCTTCGACAACCCTAAACATCTGCAAAGGTGTTCCATGTATAACTACATCTACAATGTCAGAGAGAGAGTAATTTCCTTTTTAATTTCTGTTTCACGTATGTGTTTTTGTTGTTGTTATTGTTGTTTGGAGAAAAAGAACCAAAAAAAAAATTCTCTTCGTTCACATGTTTCCTGATACAAGACGTATTTCCGGTATGGCAGTGAAGGTCACTGAAATGTCACGCTTAATTTAAATTAACTATGATCTATGGTTCACACGTTTAATTACTTAGAAAACCCGACAATGCAATTAGATTGCATATATATATATAGTGACAGATCGCGTGGTATATTTTTAATTTTGGACTTTTTCAAAGTGTTGTCAAAATGGTCACGGAAGAGTAAGAATATATTTATAAACCATTCACGCATTCATTGTTACCATGGTTTCTAACACTAATCAATGCGTAAATATATAATGTGGTATTAATTTTGATAACATTGGACGAAGACGGAGATAAACAAGTATATAAACAACAACAAAGAATCAGTCATCCGTAATGTTATTCAATTCTCTGTTTACGATGTCATTCAGAAACCACAAGCTTAGTCCTGGCCACTCCCTTACTAAGAAGAAAGGTTTTCAGGGATTGACTTCTGCTAATTATCATAAAGAACTGACTGAAACAAATTAGAAGTCACAACATGAAAACAAAATTATCCAGCTAAAGTGATTTTAAGGTTTTAACACTTCCCCCTTGCTGACTTCAAATGAACTTTGACCTTTACAAAGAATTACTGGGCTCTTGTACTCATTATAGGAAAGTCACATGCCAATATGACATCTGATGAAACTGCATATCTTGATGTCATTTTTAAAATGTCCAGATTGTATAACCTCTGCTGAACCCAAAATGACCTGTACCCTCCACCAAAAACAATAGGGTTCGTGTACTCATTATAGAGAATGTCATAGCCATATATACCACCACTGCATTTTGCTATCTAGAAATATAGTATTAACATAGTGTCCAAGTTTTGACACCTGTTGCCCTTAAATGAACTCTGACCACATCAAATTGTGTCATAGGCTCTCATACCATGCATATATGATCTCCTCTCATGTTATGGTTCTGGAGATATAGCACTTTTGATATATTTACAATTTGCCCTCTGTTGACCTCAAATGACCTTTGACCTCCACTACAATGAATAGGGTTTGCTGAACTAGTACAGGAAATTCACTTGCCAAATATAAGAAGTGCATAGGCGACCTTCCTTGAGATATCATGTTTACAAGATTTTCACTCTTTCTTTCCCCCTCTGTTGACCTCAAATGACCTTTGGTATTCATCTAAAACACTCCAGATCGTCTTCTCACCAACGGCAAGCTTCGCTATTGTATCCATTTTAAACCCTTGTACGTTCAATATTTGAATTAAAAAAAAAAAAAATAGGGGTTCAAAGTTCCGCGAGGTTATTCATCAATTTGGAGGAAATTCCATTTCGAAACTGATACATCTTACATAGTATTTTATCAACTGGTTATAAACAACTGATTGGTATCTATATAAATATATATATATACAAAGAATTTTGAATTTCCCTTTTCGGCCGCAACCGCAGCCGAAAATAAATAATGACACTATTTATACGGATCTATGGTGTAAATGAATAGTGTGTAATTCAAACCATATATTGGCATACACGCTGTTCTCTGTAGCAGAACAAGAAGGATAGTCACACCGAACGCATAACAAGCTCCAAAAACCCCGAAATTATATATAGGCATATATACAGTGTAGGATGGCACGGAAGGAAATTGTAAGGGGTAATTGTTTTTATATGTAGGTGCTATGTATATAGAATAGGAAAGATCTACTTTCGCGCTGATCTTTAAAGGTCGTCTGCGTTCCTTCATTACACATATATAGTTTATCATGCTGATTGATCTTGATGGCAAATTTTCAAAGGATTGACCAGAAGTTCCATGACCTTCCACATAATTTCGTATGATTTATATCGTTACTAATGATCGAAATTGCTTTAATTGCTGGTTGAATATAAAATATTAATTAAATGTTAAACATGAGTGACAATGATTTGATATTCTAGCATGCATATTTGAGCATATTATGAGCACGGTTAGGCCGATAATGTTAAAGATACAGCATAGGCCTATTTGGAATGGTTCTTAGGCACGTACAATGAAATACGTATATAGAGGTACCACGTGTGTAATGTGAAGACATTGTTTGTATGAATGAATGAATCGTTCTTTTCTCGAAGTGTAAGGTAATATAATTTATGATAACATGTGTGTATATAAGAATCTGCCGTGTCCATTGGAGACGGAAAAAAACAATTGACGTAAACGTTTATACGTCTAATCAAAGGCATTTAACCTTACGAATGTAACACAGTGTATACGTGGAAGCCGTATTCTTCGTGAAGCAGATTTTTCCGCGGTCAGGAAGAGTACCGGAGCGCCAATATTCTTTAGGATTAGCAATTGTGTACGAATAAAATAGAAAATGCGCGCACAGTGGGGTGGGTAGTCAGGGCCATCTATATAGAGTTACACGTGCGATTAAAAGATAAGTAGGTGAAGGGATACGTGATTGAACAATCAAAGCTTAACATTATGTAAAAATTGGAGTGGTGCATGTGTTGCTTATCTATTCTGCTTCAAACGCAGTATATTTAAGACCATTTTTAGACGTTTATCAAAGATACGTGCGCACATTCTTCCAAAGGTGACAATACCGTAACTCGTGCATGGTTTACTTAGCATGATTTCAGTGTATATACACAGAATACTATAGGCGGTACCAGAAATGTAATTGAATGTGCATAGCAACACGCATGCGCACTGCTATACTTTATAATCTAACATAATATATACATGAAGAATCATAATCTGCAGTGTATGCATTAGTAAGTTAGTTTCAAACTGACTTCAGCCAAATTGCATCACCTACCAGGAAATGAAAGGGAAATGTTAGTACAAGTTATTCTTGGCAAAGAGACAGGACCTAACGTATATAACTACAAAAGGAATCACATGTACACGACTTGTACACAGTGTTTCTAAGAACCAATCCTGGGTGAAATGTAAACGGGATTCAACATTATGGAGGCGACTATACAAGTCCTTGTTTTATATGTGATTGGCAAGTTTGAACGGCACTGGACTAGTGTTGATACACATAGTGGGCTGTAACTTGAGTAGGGGGGGGGGGGGTGAGAGGCTGCTCCTTATTGCCCGTTTCTGCTATAGGCTATCTACGCCGGCCCCGATGTTGTAACCCATGTATCGTAACCAATGTTGTAAAGCGGTCATATTTCTTATCACATCAACACATCTCCAATATTTAGATGAGCATAATCTATATAGGCCTGCATGAACCCAGGACAGATGGGACCATTTACAAGTAACCCCCTCCCACCCCACCCACCCCACCGTTTCCCCTTCCTCGTGATTCACATGCTGGCATGAATTAGCTGCCCTTATTCCGCTGAGGAGAGATATATTTTACTTGTATTCATTGATTCATTTCATTGAGGACGTTAAATTTTTAAGACGGACATGTGCTAAAACGTTTTAGCAGTTTTACCATCCAGTGGTCTTTATGGGACTCTACAATTATATCGAAAGAACATATAAATTTGTTAACAGTTTCATTTTCTGTTTGTTGAAACCCGAAGAAATATTCTGAGGCGTTTTGAATGCAATTTACTCGAGGGCGCAATTTGATTTTAACGGCGGAAGTGAAAAACATTTTGAAGTTGAAGTAATTGAATATATACATGAGAGCAATATTAATTATGTTTAATACCCAACAAGACACATGGCCTATAAATCACATTATGAACCCTCAATAGGAATGGACCCAAATAAGGTTTTGTGTATATTCACCTGACAACGTTGGGATGTTCAAGTTTGTTTAGCAATTCTAATTCCTGGATAAACTTCTTTTGGTTTCTTCTATCGAGATTTTGACTAAGTTTCAACACCAGTAAGTCATTGCTGACCATGTGACGAACCTGGAGTAAAAAACAAAATATAGATTTATAAAAACCCGTGGTTAGTCGAATAACCAGATACATGATAAATTTGTTACTTGAGTATCATGTCATAAACATGCACAATACGATAGACGCTAAACAGAACATATACGTTATATAAAATGACAATAGAAAGCTAAATATAAGCTGAAAAAAAGCAAAAAGAGGGTTGGAATTTTTCCAATTGTCAATTAAACTTTTTTTAAGGAAAAGTCGCCCAGGAAAGAACCTGGGCACGAAAAACAAACTACCAAACGACTGATCCGCTCTCAGCCCCAGTCCCGTTGCATCGGGACTGTGACTGTGTGATCATCGTCAATTAAACTTGCTACCACATTAACATATCAATTAAAGAGCGTCACACTGTTGTAAACAAGTATTAGATTTTCTTAAATTTGTTGACATATTATCTTGACATTGTATACACGGATTCCCTCCCACATGCTACGTTCCCTCCACTAAACGATATAAGAAGAAGAAAAAAAACACAATTTTGAGCGTTAAGTTTATGGAATAATTCCGTCCATTTTTGGACAGTAAAATGGAGGAAACAAGATATTCCAGTAAAAGCTTCGTCTTACTTACCTTGTTAATTTGAAACCAAGTAAGATATATCACGTGATATAATGGTTATAAATATATATATAGTATATTGTCATTGGGCATGTCAATAACCTTGCGTTTGAAATCATCTCTATATAGATGGTGATAACTTATACACTAATTTATCAAAATTGAAATCACCGATTTGCAAGGAACATATATAGAAGTAAATATCGATCGCTGTTAAATGCCAATTATGTTTCCTTTAGCCGGTAAATATAGAATATACTCCACCCCCTCCCCCCCCAACCTCTTCTGTATAGCATGCACAACACCTAGTGACAAGATTGATTTACTCGGGAGAATGTTTTAAAAACCAAGACAGAATTCGATCACAATTGATATCTATACATCAAATATTTAGCAGTATTCTTCGTCATATACGTACACACGCATAGTTAGCTGGTGAAGGCTGTCATTAAGGACGATATTTTAGTTAATATGTTGTTTTTGTGATTTTTGCATATTATAGTGCCGAACGAGAGATGCATCAATTTAGTCGCATCCGTTCATTTGCGCGAAAACGGGCAAAAGAACCCCCCCCCCCTTAATAATACACTTAATTTCAAATTCTTAATGTCACATATACTTAAATATTTGATGGTACGTTAACTCTTACGGTAGTATTTGTATGAGGCGGAAGAGTCAAGCAGAATTGTTCAGGTTACAATCAAGCATGTACTCACTCCCGCATTAAAGATAATTACTGCATGTACTTAAGTACATCAGATGTATGAATAATGTACGTACGTTTAAAATACACACAAATGGATACGCTTTGTGTTACGCGAATTGGTTTTTTATATCTGCAGACACTATCGTAATTATCTGTCTTGTGAAGAACAGAGAGTGTGTTATATTAGTAAAGTTGTACCTTGTGTTTGATGTTACTCAACCTTTGGCGAAATTAATCAACCACTTTTAAACGTAAGTCCTGTCTTAGTAACTTATTGATTTGCTTTCATCGTTTATCAAACCATATCGAGGAAGTAACACGCCCGATACAGGTCAGATCCACATCAAGGTCGAAACCTGCAGCAATGATTTTATATAGGTGGATGAAGTACCTTAACAGGAACATTTTTTTTTTTGGGGGGGGGGGCAAAATACAAAATTAACTCCTTTATATAAGACATAAATCTAAATGGACGTTTCAAAATTCAATTGGTATATGTGTCCTCATTGTGCAAGAAAATCCATTCTGTACCACGAAGTTGTTTCAAAATATTTGTATCCAAACACTCAAATCCTGATATATAATAATGATTGCCCCGTTTACCCGGTATTTGAAATCTAAACATATCCTATTTATATGCATACATAATTGAAATTCTGATGTCGATTTGGGAATTCCTTCAAACCATTGGCGAATTTTGTATTTAATGTCTCCTCTTCAGAAGATGAATTCACTTTATAAACAGGATATGACATATCAAAAATATTGTGTATCGATTCACCGTGCAAGCACGGTATAATGGATAATGAATGATTTAGACTGAATTTATAAGGAATTGAAAGGTGATATACAAAATTGTAAACAGACAATCTAGCTCTCTAATAAACAATACATGGAGTTGTATGCAATACAGCCATGCAGTGTATAAAATGAAAATGTTATGATATAAGATAGATGGCAAGGACATGCATGGTGGCGTCCATATTCACTCAAGCCCAAATATGGTTTGGGCTTGCACAATATGGTTAACTTACTGGACTCGAACCCGAAGAACTGGATATCTAGATGAATAATTAATGGGCCATAAAGAGTATATGGGTCCATGTGGCTTATTGATTGCACCTTCAATATTAATACTATAGACGAACAGTCGCCTGCCTATAAGACGGGTGACCGGTTTCATAGGATGAACGGTTATGTTTACGGTATATAATACTTGTCACCGGGCCCCTCTGGGCTCGAACCTCGGGGTGCCACTGCGGCAAGAAAGGTCGGTTGTTAAAGGTTGCATATATAGATTAAGCTTGAAGAAGACGGCAGATAGCATTACATGAAGTCGGTTTATTTGTGAAAGTATAGTTTCAACTGTTCAAGGAACATTTTTCAATTAGCCACGTGATATACCTATGCTTGCGTTATCATCGTATTACAATATATGTACAGTATACACACACACAGGCACACACAATACATACATATAGCCTATTGTTTATCAGTTTTTGTTAAGCTCGAAGAATAATTCGGAAAAGCGTTCAAAGAAAAGTCGGTAAAGCGAAAGCATTGTGTTTTCAATGCACCATTTAAAGTTAGTCAATTGATACTAACACGTTTCATTATTATGTTATATGTATAGAATAGCATATATAGGCCATTATAACAGCGAATCCTGCCTGTTTGTACAGTTTAGCACTTTAGTATCATTGTTGATGTGAGATGTGATTTAGGTCACTCATGACACACGAACATCGTGCCTGATTATGCACAGTAAAACCTTTAGTATAATTGTTGTAATGAGATGTATATAGAACCATGTTAAACAGATAACATCGTGCCTGTTTATGTACAGTAAAATGTTTAGTGTAATTGTTGGATAAAGACATATAGGTATAATAAACACATGACGTCCTGCCTATTAAGTGCAGTAAGCAATTCAGTATTGTTGAAGTGAGATGTGATACTTTTCAGTTTTCTGTTAATTAAAATCTCACCAAACGACTTGTCTGTCACGAGAGCTGTCCTGTATGTTAAATAGCTTTTATGGACCACTTAAAGGAACAATATGAAATGTGAAGCCACTCGCTATATTGTTAGACACGACATGAACCCAATATGATGAGTATTTGTTATATGATACAACAATGACGTAATTACCATAGCAACGTTTATTGTGATCAAAAGCACATATATAGTACCGTAGGTTTTGTCACTGAACTATAGACTAGAAACCAGAAAACAGCGATCAAAATACGCAGTTCTATGAAAATATGACGCAGACATTACGCGTCCGTTCTTACTTTTACGGACTTGATTGACTTCTAAACCGTTCTTACATGTTGCTGCTTTTGTTTTGTTGTTTTCTTCTTCTTTTAGGGATAAGCGGTTGTGTGTGGGATGATGGAAAACATGATAACACGATCAATATTTTTTAAGTGTGAACATGTCTCTGACTCGCCTGAAAAGGTGAAGTTTATAACTCACTTATCTAGTATAATTAGAGAGGTTTCAAGATTGTTGATGACATGTATCAACATGGGCGTCAGCAGGTTTCAGAAAGTGGGGGGACACTATACTATCTAGGCGGAGCGCCACTATTGGTAAATTTGGGTACATAAGACTAGATCGCAGGAGACGGCCTTCCTGAGTCGTTTTTAGTTACATCAGAACCAGATCTGTGAGGAGAAATTTTGTCTCACAAAACTAAATTCCGACAGAAAGTACTGGTAGAAAGATGCCGTTCTGACACCAAGGGAGACGAATTACACAGCGTCCATCTCAAACGAAATATTGAAAAAGTGGCGCCGTCACCTCCGGGATGAGTGGAGTGGTATATATAATACATGCATGTAGGTGCGAGACGTCAGTTGTTATGTGCCCAGGTACTTTAATAATATTAAACAGAAAAAGGCACCGCGCGCAGAGCGTGTGTAGCGCCTAGCCGGCACTCAACAATAAAGATCTACCATATCCGGCGAATACATGTAGCCTTAATTACTTAACCCCTACACCCCTATTCGTCCGTCCAGTCCAAGGGACTGGAGGTAGTGATATGAACATAGTAACTCATCACCATCTACCTGTATGGCTTACCTAATCCCTTGGAACCCATACAAACAACATGTGTGCAAGATTCAATACACTTTCGAATGGTCTCCCCCTCCCCCCCCCCCCCGAACGAATTAAATGGGCAGATTTAGGATATTGGGAGAATGGGAGATAAATGACGGTGCAAGTGATAGATAGCAGGGGCCCAGGGAGTCCAGATTTCTTGACCTTAAATAGAAAATCGCGCATATGCATGTGATTTTTTTTAATAACTACTCTGAAAAGTGGGTGGGACAAATGATATGATATCCCCTCCACTTTTGAAAGTGGGGGGACATGTCCCCCCCCCGTCCCCCACCTGTTGACGCCCATGTGTATCAATATCATCCGATTCTTACATGCAAGTAGGCTAGGCTGACGTAAGTATATGAGAGCGTGGTAGGCATTGTTATGCAAGTAGGCTAAGCTAACGTAAATCCGCTACTGTGGAAAGTGTGTTAGGGATTTATGCAAGCAGGCAACACCTGTACGTAAATGTGTTATAAAGTGTGTAATATATCTTGGTCCAATGTAGTAGTGGGCGAACTCGAATAAAGGAATTTGCGAAGAAAGCTATGCAAAGTAACAAAATTCAAAGAAGAAAACTCAGAGCAGTAGCAAGTGCCAAACCGTTTCCGCGGAAGTGTATTGGTTTTGTTTTTTCTTGTTCCATGGCGAGTGCACGTAATACAAAGGCTAGGCTACAACATGTAATTGGTTTTTATAATCATTCACCTATCAGTCCTATGGTTTCAAGTTAAGTATATATAGTCTAAGTATGGAGGATCGACGGTAAAAACACCGAGTAACCTTAAACTAATATAGAATCCGAAGTAAAGCACAATACGTTCATATTCCCCTCCCATCGAAGAAAATGTAGGGTGCCCCCTGATTTTCATAAAATTCTGCCCGGAAGTTCATCATTCAATACGTCTTCTACTTCTACTAGACATAAAGTAACAAGTTTCCATGAGTTGAGTGATTACTTCATTAGGGAGATGATATAGGTATTACGGCAGAATCGTGAAGAGAAAACGAAAAAATCGTTGATGTGATAGGGTTAGAATAAATTTATCGGATCATGGCTTGAATACGTCGTAAACCACGATTTTAGTACCAATAGGACCATTTTCAAATTACCGTAATACATCTTTCTCTGATGCAGGATATCACATGTAATAAATTGCACAGGCAATGACTTTTATGTTCGATCGCATTTTGAGAATTTCCAAGAAGCTCTTTTTTGAGTGTCGATCGGCGGAGTTAATGAACACGAATTCCTCGTGAAAATCGTACTAAATACACTAAATAAACCTGTTTCTTCAATCTGTTGGGTCCATAATATACACGTCTATAAAAGACTAATTTAATGTAACTGCCCTTTAACAAATTATAGTTTGAGCACCGACGTTGAAAGACCTATCCCCATAATGTCCCATTGTTTTCAAAGGTCTCAAACACGGTTGCGTTAGATTTTGGAAATCAATGTTGGTTTACATTTAGATTCATGAAATATTCAACTATTTATTTGGCCGTTGTTTTACAATCATGAATTTAGAAGCTAATATGGCCTTAGTTTTATGCAATTTTTGATCAATTTAGGCTAGATTTATAAACCCTTGCACGTGAGGGTGCTTTTTGCCGAGTTTAGAAAAGAGTATGTATCATTCATATCAGATACAGATTACATAAAAATTTAATAGAGATACGTCACGGTCGAATGATGAGAGCGATTACTGGTGAATATGCAGTAACGTGTCACATGTATACTGTTCCCTTGTTTTTATGTTTCCGTATTCAATCAATCAATACTCGTATAATGAATTCATGCGCACAGAGCGCGCGACTGCATGTCACAGGTGACCTCTGACAAGGTCGTATACGGTCGCTCCAAGAATGATGACCATTCCAAGTTACAAGGGCGACTGTCCGATCTACGTAAACTCATGCATTACTGCTCAAGTTCGGCTACAAGGTTGCCAAACTTTACGCATTTCACCATCACTTAAAGAACAAACAAGGGAGCTACAAATTGGGAACAAATAGACAAGGAATATCACTTCAGGAAAAAAGATTATACCTGTCAAAATACAACCAGTTGGAATCTCAAGGCGTCACTTATAGAAGTAATACAATGATATAGATCCTTACATCAAGACAAAAGATTGTCCGTTGGTTTAGGCCAAGTTCACTCTCCATTACTCATATGAAGCGTGAAGTGTTGCTTTAGGCGCGAATTCATACCAATACTGTAGTCATAAGAAAGACGAATACCGTTTTGTAATGTTAGTCGCAAAGGTCGATAGGTTTAACCTACATTATTGTCATGGAATCTCTGAGGACACAAATAAAGCCTATAGGTGATAGGTCTTCTGATACATCTCCTTTGAAGATTCACGGGGAATAAAGTCTTTTTTTGTTAAAAAGAATTTCGTATTCAGAAATGTAGACATATAGCTGCGTACAGCAGTCATTCAACACGATATGTAATTTACGTAGTTGCAAATTGATGTTGTTATGGAAGGGGGGGGGGGGGGTGCGTATACAGGGCTAAATTGACTTGATGCCTTTTCGTAAAAGCGCAGAATAGAAACCGAAAATGAAAGCAAAAAGGATGTTAACTTTCAGCAAGTTTAGTTTGTTTCATTTTATTTGAAATAAAGCATAATCGGGCAGGGGAATGGAGATCATAAGTATTTCCGGTACTGAAAAAGTGACTAGAAATTCATCATATTCATCAGGGTAATAAAATAAATGGCTGTTTTGAAGCAATATTCGGATGTTAGATATATACACGGCACTCGAGACTCATTCATCTACTGGTGTGAGTGGTTTTCTCGTTTTATAACGAGAAACGTTAAATCACCTCTATCGCGTGACTATCCGGGACTTAAACTGTGCAGTCCTATTTACATATTTTATCTAGTGTTGTATAGGCTATATTTACAGTAGATATAGTGATATGTCAGCATACTAATGCAGTGACATTCTGGTTATTTGGTATAATTACACACGAACACGAGGTGTCCTAATCCGGTTATTTTCTCTTTATTTGGTTCCTGTCCTGGAGGATACAACATCTATTGCATCCCCTCCCCCCCCCCCTCCTCACTCCAACAACACTATCCACATATAAGCCTCATCGGCATGTTTTCTCAGGCAGTAGGCAGAGATGCGCGTAGGGAACAGCGATGGGTTCTCGGTTAACAGGGAGGTCGCAACAGTGTACCGTATCTCATGAATTCGTATGTTAAGACTGTAGACTGCATAAGCGTATATACAACACATAGATTGATCACATGTTTGTTTAGATCCTCCTGCAAGCATGAACTCGCGAAGAAGCCTCATTGGCTTATCAAAGCCGCAAGCTGACCGAAATCAGTCTCTTACATTCATATTTAACGTCTATGTAAATGGAGCGTGTCAAAGTCTCATTTACCGTGCTGCAAAGAACACGTTTACGGTATAGAACAACATGCAGTCCAACCAGACGCGCATTATACCCTGCACTGCAATGCCCCCCATAAACATGTCTCTCTGCGGGATACCACCATAGCAACATATGAAGCTGCTATAACGAGTTCAAGGTGTATCACACACGAAGGTGACATTTTCATGTTTTGTTTTGCTTTCGTATTTTGCCCCCATCGCCCACATGGGAATACGGTCTGCATCGTGTGTGTTTTTACACACATAATGTATAGTGACATGACATTAAGTTCGTACGTGAAATTATTTATAAGATGCATCATACACAAAAGTAAAGAAATCATATCGAGTTGACGTTAGCTACTTATGACAGCTGCAAGATCGTCACCAGAGGAAACAAACGTTTTGACAATACAGAACTAAATTGAAAATCAACAAACACCTACAACACACCATAATGATTTTATTTGTAATGCAATACCGTAATTGATCAAATAAACATGTTGAAAATTAACCTGCATGTATAGATTTATGTAAGATGTAAAAAAAGTTTACATGTTGAATATCCTCTATTTGTTTTCCTTTAAATGATGACTTTGTGCACCAAAAACAAAAAGCAAGAACAGATTTTTAAAGGATTAGTTTCATCCTTATGTTATGTTCTAACATAATACGGTACATCACTTCCACAAACACGCACACACACGCACACAACACGGGCGCGCGCACATACACGCATATACAATATAATTTTGAGTGCATGTCGTCTTTCAGTAATATTCGCCTTGTGAAGTCTCTGAAATCTTCCTATTAACGCAAATACTGCACAGTCCCTCATTTTCGGCCTTTGTTTTAATGCTAACTTATTGTTTCATCATTCTAAATAATTATATATCTATTTTTCTTCAAGCAAAACCGCAGAACACAAAGGGATGCATTCTGACACCGTTTGTTTCAAGTTTTTAATGCATTGTAAATAACATGATATCAGAACCTCAAGGGGCTTATATTTTCCTATTTGACTTTCGTGTTGCTTGTCATGAGAAGATACTTATATGGTAAGTATGTACTACAATTTATCGTCCAGTCGTTTTGATTGATTTTAATTTAAAGAATAAATTTTCCAGGAAGCAAAAGAGTCATATTTAACTGCAAACATGCAAAACGGATGTCAGTCTATTTATTACGTCACAAAATGATAATTTGTGTTTTAAGTCAGCAATTAATTAACCTATAAACAGAACAAGATCTTTAAAAAAACGCCAATAACAAGCTGCATGCTTTCAATCCAATTAACATGTTAACGCCAACTTCGTTGCATCCAGAAACGTCTCTCAGGCTTGTGTTGTTATACCAGCAGAACAAAATTCATGGATGGAGACAGCTATATACGTGATCAGCAACGTGGATATACTGTACATTATATAGGTAAACCTACCGGGTTAACAGGGACCGGGTTAACAGGGACCGGGCTAACAGGGACCGGGCTAACAGGGACCGGGCTAACAGGGACCGTGCTAACAGGGACCGGGCTTACAGGGACCGGGCTAACAGGGACCGGGCTTACAGGGACCGGGCTAACAGGGACCGGGCTAACAGGGACCGGGCTAACAGGGACCGGGTTAACAGGGACCGGGCTAACAGGGACCGGGCTTACAGGGACCGGGCTAACAGGGACCGGGCTAACAGGGACCGGGCTAACAGGGACCGGGCTAACAGGGACCGGGCTAACAGGGACCGGGCTAACAGGGAAGGGGGATAGAGGATGGATGGATGGAAGAGTCGGTAGGGTATGTATGGAGGAGATAGATGGAGGAGACAAGAGGAAGCCTCTAAAGGGGAGGGGTTGGGGGTTGGGAAGGTCAAAAGAATATGCATGGTCCCGCGTATCCCAACACAGCGGGACCTATCATTAACATCATGTAATTTCAGACGGATTGCTGCATTAATACTTGCTGATTTCTAAACCGAAAAACGACCAGAGTTGTCTGGTTTTGAAAATGATTCGAAACGTTTGCTGAACTGTTTATAGCTTATAGAAATCTGGAAAAACTACGTAATAATAATAATGATAATAATAATAATAATAATAATATTGAAAATATATATATATGCTATACAATGCTGGGCAAGTTTCTGCACATGTAACAACAGTGAAAGACAACCCCGCATATTCAGACACTTCGAACACAACGTTTTCTCCAAATCTACCAATATCTTGGATATTTTTGTTCCAAATCCGTCGAAGAAATGAAAGGGCGGGGGGGGGGGGAGGGGTGGGGTGGGCGAATAGTATTGTAATTTTGTGACCGTATTTCAAACGGTGCCTTAATTTGGATAACCATATAGACGGTTTAAACTGTAAATATGTAAGATAAAAAAAAGAAGAATAACAACTGAAACAGAATGTGTCTGTTTGTCAAGCTTTTTAAAAGCAGTATACTAGAGTCCTGTATAGCTATACATTTATCACTTCTTCCTTCGCATATCGTTCATTTTCGATTTCTAACCTATACGTTTATCAACAATTTATGCAAATGAGTTAAACACGGATGTCCGATATGAAACTAACCTATACGTTTATCAACAATTTATGCAAATGAGTTAAACACGGATGTCCGATATGAAACTAGTATAGCTTTCTCTTCCCTTTTTTTCAGGAGTATCGAATATTATAACAGTGTCTAAACGTACTGAATCCAATAAGCCATGGATCATTAGCTCGTGTAAAGAAATTTGAAATATTTTTAGAGTCAGTGCATGAAAAAGAGAGAAATGAAAAAATTCTTACCTTGTAGACTTTTGAAGAAATTCCCTCTCCAATCAGTTCTGCGTCATAGTCGCCCCAAAAGGTTAAGTTGGCCACTGCCTCCCTCAGAGCATAGCAAGAACTACCTGGGATGGGGTCCGGAGACTTCGGGCTGGGTGGGGCCCTGATATCAGGGGATGGTATCAGGTGGGTCGTTTGAAGATGAATAGGTGGGCTCGGTCGACTCACAGTCACACTCATTTTGACCTATTAGACTCTTCTTCTTTTGTTTGACAAAAATTAATTAGTTATTCTAATTAACACTTCAAAACAAATGTTCCGAAGGCTGGAATAGTGACACTGGGATAATTTAATGTCCGAGAGCGATAAAGTTGTATGTATCTATGAGAGGATCATAGGTTCCGTCATGGTGCAGTACGTAATAACCATTCATACCAATGCTTCAGTGTATCTGCATGTTAAACTAATGTCTACCTGTCTGTACGTACGCACGTACGTAAATTCTACTGCATTAATATGATACTTTAAGACACGCATGTCAGACGAAAATCAGCTTTTCACACGAACAGATTTGTTGAACATCTACTCCACAATTTCTGAATTGACAGCTTCAAGTTCTTCTTCAAAATAAATTTCCTTTGTAAAATTGGACTCGATTATTTCCAATAGCATGTTACAGGCCAATACGAGTACATCAATCACGGTCAATAGCGCAGGCTGATGAATGTCTTTACCGACCTGGTGAAAATCAATTCCGTCTTATACAGGCTGGGAAAACAGGCTTGAAATTTGGTATTAAGATCTGAAAAACGGAAACATGGAGACACATTTCTCAGAAAAAACGATAGATTAAAAACACGGATGTAAACACGACGGATGAAACTCACAGAATGCACGTACGTAGCAATTGGTAGTTCAAATGATCAATGAACTGGGAAGCTGTGAATCAGCGACTAATATAACGCCACAAGCCAGCGATCGCTACAAGTAAAGAGGACGCTTGTTTTTTATATGAATATCTTTTTGATAAACACATGTTGTGGCGGTGTAATTCGTATCGGCTTGGAATCTTGACCTTTACGCCCTCAGTTGCCACGATCAAAGTGTCAACAAACGAATACTGTAAGGAAATAACAAGGAGCTATATAATAATGCAGGAACTGCTTTTTGTTTGATGTTGGTAAACGTCCCCAAATATATATATTTTATGGGCGCTGACCTTGGGTTGAAAATACTAAAAATATGATACAGCCCAATGATAAGGGTTACGTGCAGGTCACAGCTCGGGTTAGTTCTTGGTGACCGTAAATATAGTCTGCGTTTGTTTTTCATGGTACCGTCAAAAATGTGAATGTAAGATATACAAGGTTATATGCATGGGAAACATTAGACCCCTACACTGTATAGTAGATTTTACAGGTTAGTTTTAGTACGTTTTCTATACACATTTCGATAGCAAATATCGGAATAATGCAGATCAGTATGGCAGATGACTATTTACGGTACGTATGGTAACAATAATGAAAAATATAATAAAATAATATAAAATAAATAACGTTGTTTTCTTAAATTCTCGAGTTTCGTTAAAGCAAGTGTCTGGATAACATTTTTATTACGAGTGACGTTACCAGCAAAAATTTTGTAAGGGGAGGGGAGGGAGAGAGCTAATGTTGTCGGTCAAATGCTGCGGGGTGGGGTTACATTTCATTTTTTTTTAAATTATTTACATTTATTATTCTTTATTCTATTTCAACTTACAGGTAATATTAATAGACCAAGATATTGTGAAAAGATCAACCACCCAGCCAATGAAATGTTGCAAGCACCCGAACCCCCCCCCCCCCCCAACACACACACACACACACTTCTCATATCCGTATAGTTACGTCCGGGTAGCGTAATATCCGTACGAATATTCATATCCATATGAATATTCATGACCCAAGCTTGGCACATTAAACTGAAGTCACCGGGGTATGGTATCTCGACCTACATATACATCGACATACATATATATATATATATATATATATATACA
Organism: Apostichopus japonicus; assembly: GCF_037975245.1. Taxonomy (NCBI): domain Eukaryota; kingdom Metazoa; phylum Echinodermata; class Holothuroidea; order Aspidochirotida; family Stichopodidae; genus Apostichopus; species Apostichopus japonicus. The sequence goes on from NC_092582.1 coordinate 4,236,507, forward strand.
CATATACACATATATGTATATACATACACATACACACACACATATATATATATATATTTATATATATATGTATATATATATATATATATATACACATATATACACATATATGTATATAGGACTGTCAATAGCAGACAGGCCTATTGGCTATCCAAAATTTGAAAGGTTACATACCATAAAGGGGGTCATTGGCGTGAGCATCAAACTATGACGAAAGGTATAGTGGGTTACACGGATGAATTCTGCTGACGGATTGTATTACTTTTAGACACCTGTCTTTTCTCTGACATATGTTATTACTGTTTAAGCTGCATCAGCAGTTGAAAATGAAGGTTGGATGTAGACATATATTGTGTATTTAAGTGGGAGCTTGACTTTCAGACAGGTTAACAACCACAGTTGAAATTTTGAAATAAACCGGCTCATCTTATTTTACAGACTTTTTCGTGTTTTTTCCTCTTTTCTCCGATGTTGCTGAGGTGCGCATATGCGTGCAACCCGCTGCGCCGTGAGAATATATAAACACCACTTCCCATACATGTAATACAAAGCAATCATATGAAAGATTTACTAAAGGAAGCAATGTTCTTCATCCTTCCTAAAATGTTATGTTCTGAGGGAAAATCCCCAAGCATTTTATTTTGTTGGGTTTTAATTTGATTTACAATAGGAAGTGCCTACTGATTATATCCAAATTATATATACGTATATAAGTTATAAGTTAATTATATAAGTATACACGCGTCTTCTAATATTTATTACCAATTCGTGCGTGTCATACCTTAGGGTGCATGACAATATATAATTTTATAGCTCTCAAAGACTTCGGGACATTGCCATTTTCTCTTCATTTTCTTATGAGCAGAGAAAGGTTTCATTCACTATTTGCAATCGAATTAACTTAATTCAGTTACTTACTTCATCTTGACAAGCTGAATCCACAAATACGGTTCTAGAACTAACTCGGTTGGAGGTTGTTGAAGTTTCTAGTATACTTTTTTTTTTGGGGGGGGGTGGGGGGAACTCGTGTAATTCTCCCGCAGTGTGCGCGCAAACATCCATATAGACATATGCATGAGTCAGAAATAGTTGTATATGTACAGAGGACAACGGAGCCGGGAACACCTGAAGCATGTGCCCCAGTTTTGTAAAGAAAAAAAATTGCCTTAACTTTCCTAAATTAGTATAGCGCTCCTTATGTTTCAGTCTAAAGTACACTTGTTCCATTATGTAAGTAAAAGATGTCCTGAGATATTCATTCTATATCTGGTCCCTTGTTCTAATAATCAATGGGTTTTTTCTTCTCTGGCCTCCGGAGAACATTAACTGAGAATCCCTAACCTTCTGAATAATATTATCTTATTTCTTGTTTCATTGACGATACACTTAAACCAGTTCCTATAGTTTGAGTACACAGCATACTGTGTAGGCGTGGAAGTAATACCGTACACCCTATACCTCCATGGTTACAGGTGTATAATATACTTCCATGGTAACACTTGTCAACCCATATTGAGCTTTTTATCCTTCTCTTTATAGAATTGTTATACGTGGAAATCTTATGAATATTTGAAAACGGCCCACTTTAAAGTTGAGGAACCATATCCTTGGAATATACGTGGGTATAATGGTCATACGTGACTTATCAAAGGACCAGGGGGCTTAGTATAGGTGAGCCGGGCCACTTGATATATTCTCTAAGATTAATGAAAACGAATTCTGGCATAATATACCTGTTCGTTTTACAACCACTTTACGGAACTCTCTCGAATTTATCTCCCTATACAGACAAAATTGATCTCGAGTGATCGCACGAAGAAAAGCCCTATATACACGATTGCCAGCAATTACGGCGTATGGCTTTATGATATAGATCCTGTTAAAATTCAAAGCGAATACTTTGGAAAGTTGGCTAGACAGCCGATTCACATAACAGAGATTATAATAATACTGTAAACTTTAAAGTTTTGTACCACAGGAAATACTGGACTGTGCTGATAAGTATTACACATCGGTAGCATGTGCTATTATGTACAGTAAGAACTGAGGATAATGTGTAATCCCAACAAATGCACCAAACTGGATTTGTTGGGATTACACATATCCTGAGTTCTTACTGTAATCCTAGTAGCACATGCTACTGATTTATAGCACGATACAGTTTTAATGTGATACAAAGCTTTACGAATTTATAGTAGCTACCGTGTTCTCTGTGTATCGGGTGGGCTAGAAGACTCATGAAACAATTATTTAAGATTACACGAGACCTCATCTAATCAGCTAATCTCTTCGTCTTTGTAATGTATATAACTTTGGGGATTATAAACAGTATATCTTCATCGAAATGGTTATCATGCATTGATTGCTGTGGTTACTGCATGTGTTGTGTTCGAACTGTCTTAGTATTCCAGCAGTTAGTTTTCTTTTTAGAATAGAGGGCTACTTTAGTTGAGGGAGACGGCAGACTTTAGAATGGGTGGCAAATAAAAACAATATAACGAAATCATGAATTACGTCATAATGAAACGACTATGAGAATATTGTGGGGACATCTGAATGTATTTGATGTAACCTATACCTTTACTGTATAAGGGATAGGTGTTCATTGATATGTCCTTCTATATCCGTGCACCCCACTCTCTTCTCTTTCTCTTCACAACTCGCGCACAGTACAACCCCTCAAACAAGCATGTAGGTCTACACACCTGCTTCGACAGATAGTCTAAAAGCAGGGGCGGACACAACATTGTTCTTGTGGGAGAAAAGCGATAAGAAGTTGTACCCAATCCGCTGGCAATAACGCGTAAGGATATGTCCGTCTGTATTCCCGAGAATACATATACATACACATTATCAAACAAATTATTATGTACATGCGCATTGTCCATCAAGTAGCTAGGCTCTATAAACAAACTTCCCAAAGTGTGCATATACAGATTAACCCTCAACTTAAAATGTTTTCCCATCGCTGCATTAATATCATGTATAGGAAACCTCGCGGACCCCAGATAAGTTCCCCGAGGGCTGCACCCGGTCCGACGGTTCCACACTTTGCCTATAGTTTGTTTCAATTTATATGTTTTATTGAAGTGCACTGCTTAACATAACTACATATAGGACTCGGTCAAGACTATACTTACCCTTAACTTCGATCTCATTGAAATGTATGTCTCTTCGTAACCTATCACGCTGTCTGTATTCGTGTAAGTGAAGGTGAGCTATTTGTATATATCTACAGCGAAGAATACTGTGCTGTAAATAATTCCATGATAGCCTATATATAGAGAGAGGATTCGAGTGTCCGGCTATTGTCTGTAAATAAGTCGATATGTCGGCCGCGTCCATCTGTATTGTAAGATAAAGTTATATTCAAGCCCTGAAATGGATTCTTCGCGTAAGCGTCGTGGCCCTCAAAGTTTACAATTGAATCCATTGTCCCTATAGATATAATTAGCTAAGGTAAGTTGAAATTGAAACTACGTCAAAGAAATTCTATGAAAGGAACAACAGTTTTTAATCGAACATGAAGAAATAAAGTGTTGGATAGATAGGTAGTCCGTCGAATCATGGAGCTAAAAACAGATTTTAGCTCCATGGTCGAATCGTCGTTTCACCTATATATGTATCTTATCGATATGTGTGTAACTCAGGCTAAGAAAAAAGAAACACGGCAACAAAGAAAACAACTTCACTATACATTAAACAGAGTCTTATTATTCAGATCTCAACAGTTTGAGGAAAACCTGATTGTGACTGTATTTAAGAGATTGAGATGAATATGAAGACAAACACAAACAGAACTGAACTGAACATATCATATATCGGTAATGCAGAAGTTACAGTTCTCTTCTTGTTGCAGGGACAGGATTCGATACCTCTCGATCAGAATTCGAGACCTCTCGGGCAGGATTCGAAACTTATCGGCAAGGACTCGAGACCTCTCGGTATATACTCGGTATAAATATATATATACACACTATAGCAATGCGTTCCTTGATAGAGACAAGAATGACTGATGCTTCTGTCGACAACTAAATTATACTGATTAAAGTATGCTGATGTGTACGGTGGCCTAGTGTTACAGTTTGCACACATTATGGGTTTAGCCTAATCTATCAGTAATGACCAAATTGCGAGGAATGACTTGTTGCAAGAGGCGGTTATAGGTATCTGTAAATTTATTTATAATGATATGTATGTGTATAACATAAAGGATGAATTACTGGGAGTACACGAGGTTTTATAAAGTAAAATAAAACAAAAACAAGTTCCAGTCTGTGTTTGCTATTCTTGTTTTCAGTAATCTTCCTTTAATAATTATTTCATGCACGTAAAATAAATATTACGAGAAATACAAAAGTCTCGTGACATTGTTACTTAACTTAGATTGTTTCCCCAGTGGAAGCTTGTCCCAAAATTGACACTTCTTAGTCGTAAATACACATATTGAATAATCGCTCGTATATTTTTGCGTGTTTATATGCGTACATTTGATGTCCTTCCCAACTACTGGAAGGAATGTGCCACCTCCACTCCCATATATCGGCCTTCAAACACAGGTTCCCTTCCCGACAATCTCCCAGTCTCCGTTGGACATATAATGTGTTCACTTCATGTACTAGTTCCAAATGACCAGCCTGCACATCCTATTACCTGAGAACTCTAGTAACCTCCAAAATTTGAGACGCGAGAGGAGGTCGGGTGTTGGTGAGAGCAATGTTCGCGAATGGTCAAAGATGATGTAGTTGCAGACACAAATTAAAAATAGGATATCACTCATCTCTGCGAATAAGATAAGTAAAAAGCAAAGAAACACTTTCAAGTCCCCGTACAGGGATCCAGATTGAATACGTTGCTATGGAAACTGACGTCGGTAGAGTAGGTAAAATGTATGAAACGACAATGATGGAGGTAACATGGTTTCATCATCTCTGTAACAAGTTTGTAAAACATAATATGAGGCTAACTTTGTAATAAAAATATGAGGCTAATTTTTGTGTGTGATATTTGTAATCTGCATCAGTGTGATCAATGTACATATATGCATATTCGAGTCCGCATTGTCAATGAAAAGACCTATCAGGGTTCGTCTGGAGGTATGACGTCATTGTCCATATTGAGTTTCTGAATTTTTCGTCCCCTTCTGAAAAAATACAACAAAACGATATTAAGATGAGATGAATGGAAAGTATGAATGAGAGAGAGAAGTATGTGTGTCGGGGTGGGGATGGGGGGGGGGGGTGATCTACGGAAGTAGTTCATTGCGTGAGAAATTTGATGGCATTCGAATAAAGAAATGATTGATGAAACAAATATTAATTACAATGGCGTGTCTGTGGGGGGGGGGGGGTTGCTCTCAGCGGAAGTATACAATGCGGTGGTGGGTTCAACTTTTAAGAGATATACTTTTTGCAATAAGAATTTTTAATATTAAAAACGCTGTATATGCAACAAAGAAGAGCCGCATACATCAGTTAAGGTAAACAGCTTCTTTATAAAAGCGATACATGTAAGCAAAACTCACGTCGTTATCATACAGGTATATCTTCACATATTCGAAATTGACCAATCCATTCACCGAATTTTGAACACGTGATCACTTGAGGTTCCTTAAAAGAAAAGAAAATTATAACATTTTAACTGAGGGTGCAAGGTTATCCACATACTTTAGTCAATCTTAATATCCTTTAGTGTAAGTCTTACATTTTCTTAGGGATGGAAAGGGAGGGGGGGGGGGGCTGAATACTCCTAAGTTGATTAGGAGGGCGTCCCTGTTTGAACAGATAATATCATCGTTGTATTTGAAGCTTTCACTGTTCATTCAAAATAAATATTCGTACTACTCATTGGTTTAGTATATACTGCACTTCTAAGAATGAAAGCTTGCACAGTTAATGTGCAACCCCTTCTCACATTACCGCTCTCAACCCCAGTGTATCATTTGCACCCCGCGACGTCCCCACACGACCTCCATCCACCCCACCCAACTCCCACCCAAGAGCACCCCTAAAGCTTGAGTGCACCTTGTGTGGTGTATAGATCGAGGCCCCCCCCCCCCACCCACCCCTGTACGTCAGGACCTTTATACCAGCGGTTAAGCTTGTGATATGTGTATGAGCAGGGAGTTGTTATGGAATGAGCTTTTAATACTTTTCAGCAGTCACATTGGGAGAAAGAATATATAGCCCATTATTCTCAATACACCCGAGCTGTGGCCTTGTAGTTCGGGTATTCATTGGAAGTTGTTTGCATGGTAAGGAACTCGTTTACATCATGTTTAGGTCGGAGTGATTACAAATATATAAACTTACCATTCCACTTGCTGGACAAGTCATTATGCAGCGACTATCATAATAAAGACCATCCGTGCAGTCGAATTTACCGTTGAACTCCTGGGGAATAGGTGGACACGTGACACGCTGACAGGATGGTCCAACCCATGAAAGTAATTGTGAACATCGATGATAGAACACTCTCGACACTCTGGTAAAATTAAGTTAAGTACATTCATTCTTCATCAATTCTATTAACTAAAAAAAAACATCAGAATAAAAAAGGTAAAGTACAGTCACATTTGTAAGTAGCGGTTGCTAATTTACATATCTTTTTTACCCATAAATTGGCCAACAAATGTGTCATTTTTTTTTATAATAACGAACGACACGTGCACTATCAGCGTTTGTGATTAATTCGATACTGCTTACTGAAGCAATGCTTTGGTTCCATAATAAAAAGAGACAAACAAAATAGGAAATAAGTAAAAATAAAAACAAGAATGCACATTTAATTCCTGGTACAATTTGCAATAGTAGGAATGATTTTTTTTTGCTACGAAAACATTGAATTTCCCTTATCACCTGAATAAAATCAGCCATTATGTCTCCTGAATGCAACACTATCATGAAAGACAGCTCATATATACGTATATATACAACATTAATTACGCCTGCATATGGCCATGTTATTTTCACTTGTGTAATATTACAATAATTACATGAAGTAGGCTATATGATTTCTTTGTACTGTAGATTTATTCTTTCGTATGTCATTCTGTTTCTTGTCAAGAAACCGAAGAGAGAATCCACTTTGTAGTTGGTTCAGTTATACAATGTTCTGAACAAAGTAGACGTTTTGCTTGCACAGTAAAAGGTGTTTCAAATCCTAAATCGGCACTGTGACATCACAGATTTTACAAAATGACAAAACCAAGACCAGACATTCAGACTAGCATTTGTTGGAAACGGAACAAGATTTTTCTTAGCTGTTTTGGTGGGTAGTTCTTCACAAAGGGCTCTGGCATATACCATATATGAGGTATCGATGTTGGTTTGTTCTCGTGTCCCATTTCAGCTTAACTGCCAAGCACCATAACAACTCGGTCCTGATTTTCATAAGCAAAGTTTTTGAAAGTTGGTATTTAGTTTGTCAATGAAACAACCACCTTCTCCGAGTTATAAACATTCCTTTGATCATCCCCCAAAGAAACAAGTTATACGAATGATTGTATCTATAAGCAGTGTTTTTAGGTTTTTTGTTGTCAGCGCGCGCATGCGATTAACGCTTTTAATACCTCTCTGATCCGATGTGGTGTCCGACATCTGTGCTGTAATTACTCTCAAAGCCTGTTGCACATCGAAATTTACATTTAGTCCCCACGACTTGACCGCCTCGAATGCAATGCTTAGTTAAGAGATGTGAATTTGTTGGTATAGCCGGGGCATCGCATAAGAGTTGACAGAATGCCCCAGGAAGGGAGAAAAGTCCATCCTCCTGACAAAATATTTCATTCGAGTCTTCACCACCTGCCAAAAAAAAACGGAGAGTTAAGAGAAATCGTCTAACGTGTCAAAATTGTATGGACTTGTTACACGTTTTCAGACTTATTATTTCCAAAGTACAGAGTTATCATTGAGGCAGCGGTTATGGAATGATGGGAAAATGTAACAAACTTAGGTTAGATTAGGACAAAATAACCACTGGCTTCCTCGATATACCATTAAACATCATCCACGCAGTACCACGATATATATCTCTAAATGTTTTTCTGTATTATTTTTTAAGATAAATAAGTTATACATTAATGCCCACTAGAGGATCTGGAATTCTTGTTGTCAAAATGACTTTTTCAATACCACTTAACTCACTCCTACCAGACTACTGCATTTCAAAACTACATTTAATCTTGATTTTTATTTTGAGGAGGGTGCGGTGAGGGGGGGGGGTGAGGGTAGGGGATACATGGACTTTATTATTATATTGACCGGTAGAGGATGAGTGTCCGACGAATAATAAAAACCATAGTGAGTTCTATATGTCTATGAAAGATAAAAGAAGACTTACCCTTAAGTTTTGCTGGAGGGGTGCACTTAAAGGTACACCGTTTCCTAAATGCCATACCACTAGGACAAGAGGTCGCACCATTTATAATGGACGGCATTGCACAAACGACTGGTTTACAAATCGCTGATTCTAAGTTCTGCCAGATTCCGTTTGTGCATAGTAGCTGTTCAATGAAAATCACCCATGTTTTAAAGTTACATTCTTTATCATCCGAAAGAGTCAGTAATTACTTCTTTCAAGGAGTGAAATTCACTCTAAAGATAGGGTGTTTTCAACCTATGAGCAGTATTATAGTGGACACTCTCAGAAAATGAATTCGCATTTATCATAACTCAGAGTGTAGACGACCTTAGAATGTATATGTAACTAAAGAGACACATTGATTACGTAACGTTGATATCTAGGAGGAGTTTTGTGGGCAGAAATTCGTGATGGACTATCCTTAGCTTTCCCAAGGCGCTATTTTCAAATCGTTCCTAACAGAGCTTGTCGAATCTGTTATAATAAACTAATATAAATATTTAAAATGAAATTTCTGTTTTTAATGTATTGTTAGTTGGGACCTTGGGTCATTCTTGCCAATCCGAGGGGGGGGGGGGGGGGGGGGTTAGTGCCTGCATTGGTTATTATCACAGGCTTACAATGTCCATTTGGATCGAGAGAGAAAAAAATAATTAATGTGAATGAAACGTTACACAACGTTACTCGAGGCTTTAGCAGTATTATAAAAGAAGATATATCATTTTTTAAGTGTTATAAATAGAACTTACGTCAATGACATTAGAAGGCCTGTATCCCGTGTTACATTGTACTTGACAGAAGTCGCCTTCTTGGTTCCCAGAGCACGTGGTGTTGGCGTTGCGGATCTCGTTAGTTACATCTCTGCATGTTGGTAGAAATCTTCGGTAGTCGCCACAGCTTTGTGTTACAGGATTGTATAAGTTTCCAGCGTCGCAAGATCCTATGGCAAGAGGGTTTAGCGTCAAGGAGTTGCGTAACCGAATACCGTAAACCGCGATATACCGAAATAACTTGTTAAACCTTAATCTGACATATTTTGTGTAATGGAAAGGATTCGCTAGATTTTGATTTATTCTGATATGGTATGGACTGTCTTCACATCCGAGAAATATCCTGTCGGCTGCAACAGTGTGTATATGTCCTTGAGGAGACTTTAGAAAGACGGTTACCCGAACCGGCATATCGCTGCTAAAATCGACCACAGCGGCAAGATGAAGGATGACAGATGTAGCGATAACCGGTTTTCCAAATGAAACCTAAATTAGGGAAGAGAAAGAATAGGTGAAATGTCACTTTCCAACTGATGACTGTGAACAGCTTTGGCAATATATAGCTAAAGTATAGCTATTTTTGTTGGTAAAGTCCACTTTTGCCTGGACTGTTATTGTTGTTTTCTTTTATGTACCTACTTTGTTTATCTGTTTAACTCGTATATATATATATGTATAAGTGTACAGTAAGCAAGTCCTCTAACCTATAAGGAGATATTTTGTTTACGTGCTACTGTACGATTGCGAAATATCATATTGATATTTCGTCATGTTTGTTTCCATCTACATGTTCCAATGCTGAAAACCTCCCGATAAGAAGCAGTGATTAAATAAACACTTTTATTGTTTTTTGAAGTAAACTACAGTTACGTGTTTGACTATTTAATCTCTTCTGGAATCGTATTGTACTTCTTTTAACGCTACAAAGTTCAGTCAACTAGTCGTTTTTGTGGCTACGAATCACGTCTCTGCGTTCATCTCTGCCAATAATTTTAATTTGTCGGTTCCCAAACCTACTTCTTAGACGTTTCAGGTGACCACTTTTATTCAGTGATTTTACACTTGGTTCTGGCCGTGTATACTATTAACATATTTTGGATGCAGAACGTTACGGTACTAAAATGTTGAAAGATTTTAACATTTTGATAAGATTGTTGCCGGCCTAGATTTCAAGTTTTAAAAGAAGGTTTATTATAAGTAATGTCTGTGAAAAATTGAATACGAACGAAAGGAAATTTCAAACGTTTTCTTAGTACCTCAACTTCATAGAACAAATCATCGACTACACAAGGAGACCAAGCATCGTTTAGAGATCGAGAGAGCTCATCTTCGAATACATCTTCATCATCGAATATTCGACAGGTCTGAAAAAAGAAGTCAAAGAAATGAATATCAGCTCAAAAAACCCGTTAAAGTTTAGTTAAGGCAGTTTAGTTAAGTTTAGTTAAGGCAGTTTAGTTAAGTTTAGTTAAAGTTAAGGCACCCCTCTCGACCACTTTGGTTTATGATTTTCACGGTATATGTATATATGTGTCATTAGTACGCAAATTACATTTGAGTCAACAGCAAAAGTAGGCCTACATATCCAATTGGGGATTTGGAATAAAAGGAGCGACTACTCTGAGAGTCAGCGCTGATGCGCGGTATAAACAATCCTATCTACTCTTCCCGTGGTGAGTTCTAAATTCAGGTGACCAGACATCCCAGATTTCCGGGACAGTCTCTGGATTTCATGTGCCGTCCCTGGAATATCCCTGAAATTTGTAAAAAGGCCCGACTAATTTCAAGTTTACCTGTTTTGGCCTCCTTTTCGTAGAGACAGCTTGAAACCAGGCTAAGTGGTGATTGTTTACAATTATAGGCTAAAAACGTCAATTTCAGTCATGGCTCACAGATAAAGGCAAGCCAGATCATCGAATAATTTCATAAAGCTTGTAATTCACGCAAAGCCTCATGTTGCACTATGCGATGGATAGTAAATCTTCCAGCGACCTTCAAGGTTTTTTACATTGGAATTGTTATCTCGGACAAAATTCTGGATTTCTGGATGAGGTGTTCTTATACCTTGGGCATATGAAAATATAGGACGACCAAACACTAAGAGACACTCAAAATCCCTTCCTTTATATCAGTACAGTGTATGGTACCAACCAAGGGCGTAGGAACCGGGGGCTGGGGGAGGGGGCGCCAGCCCCCAGTGAAAAAATATGGGGGGCGGAAGTATCATTCCGCCCCCCCCCCCGCTTCGCAAGTCAGAAAACCCCTTTTTCATTTCCAAATGAGAATAAAAAATCTCATTTGGAGCACCAAATTGCATCTAAGGCCAGGTGAAAATGCAAAATTATTTACAAAATGGAGTGGGTGTTGAAGTGTGCTATATTGCACCAAATTGCATCTGAGGCCACCTGGAAATGCAAAAAAATTCCAAAGGGGAGGGGGACACCCCCTCCCCTTAGATCCCTCCCCCAGGCCAGCCATCAGTCTTCAGCCCCCCCCCCCCACTCAAAAGTACCTTCCTACGCCACTGGTACCAACCCTTGATGTCAACATGGAGGGGAGGGTGGGGGAGGTGGGGCGCGTCGGGGAGGGGGCGGGGTGGGTGTCAACATCAATATCATGTTTTCGATTTTCATGGAAAATAAATATGGTCACCTTTACTCTTAATCCTATGTGGAAATTTGCTGTCGCATTTGAGCGATATGTTTTACAGGTGAAAATACCGTAGACGGAGTATAACGTACCTTCGACATAGGAGCCGGACCGATTAATTTCAATGGGTCACACCTGGTGTCGTTCTCTTGCGTTATTTCAGCCTTCGACGCCCATTGGTCCTGGAATCCGCCTGGCGCTATGAAACCGCAATCTTCCCAAGAATCTGTGCTTAGCTCATGTACTTCACATTCCCCGTCCCCTCGATAGTATCGGCATAGGCTCGGTTGGCCTACAAATGAATGGAATGAATGAGATGATGTGGAAACGGCCTTCCCCCTGCGAGAGGGCCCCCTCTATACAAAAAGCATAATAATTAAAAAGTATGTTTCTTTTATTAAAATAAAACAAATTACACATAATATTTTAAGCCCTCAATTCTTGGATATGTAACTTGCAACTAGTCCATGCAGAGCCGCCGTACAGAACATTCCAGTGACGGGGAAGGCTGGGTTATGGGCTACCCCATCCCCGGGCTCGAACTCAGTCAATGGGGCCCGGGAAAATATGGAACATAAAAAGAAATCTTTGAAATGAAGACATCATCGAGGGGGAGTCGATGACAACATAATTGTCTCGGGGCCCTGGCTTGGTTCTCGATGTCCCCGATCTTTGCAAATAGTTGATTAATTACAGGGATTATCTGACTACAATATCTTATGAAACCGTAGCAATGCGTAAAAGGAATATTTCTATCTTCCTCTGATCATTTTGTGTCACTATTTCCCTCCGAAATACATGCAAATCTTATTTATAACCTATACAGATGTTATCATTTCCGACTTACCTTCACACAAGAAATAGTCTTCCACGTCACAATGTAAATTACATCCATCTCCGCTGAAAACGTTCCCGTCATCACATTTCTCTCCTCTGCAAATGAGAGCAGTAATTAAAAATAAATTAAAAATATATGATACGTCATATCTGCTTTCCCTAGGAGCCCCCCCCCAAAAAAAAAATGCCCACTGCCCACCTTTTGACAACCAAATGCCGAAGGTCATCAACTCACCGACCATCTTCAATGAATGAACTGCCACAGACAGCCGGCCTAGCGTCACTAATGACCCATTTTATCTACTCTTTGTGTGTAAGGTTACGCGTTGTTATCCAGAATTTGTTTATCCCCCCTCCCCCCCCCCCCCCAAAAAAAAGAAACATTAAAACTGTGAACTAGTTGAGCGCACTTGACTTAATAACGAATACACTATCCGGTGTGTATCCAGTTTTGGCTGCAACTTACGAGATGGTGAGGAGGGTGTGGTTGGGTGTGGTTTGGTGGGCAAAATATTCCTCACCATAACATACTATGGGTATAATGGAACCGCTTATATGATGTCTATAGTACTAAATCTGAGCGCAAGTAAGGGTGGGGGGGGGGATAAAGAGGGTGGATATCACAGAACTGTTGTGGCAATACCTTCGAACACACCAATCAAGTTCAAATTTGATGTGGCCCTACTTGTTTGTGTTTTTGTCCCGATCTACTGGACCATAAAAAGAATGGACATTGGTAACTTGTCACACCCATACACCAAAGTGTGCACAATTCAATCAATCTCTCTTGGGGCACCACAGTGCACCACATCCACGTGTCCCCCGTGGCACTTCCCATAGGGTGCAGCCACGAACCGGCGCACACAACTATATTTACAAGTTACCTCGCAAGTCCCCATTTTGTACACCTGGGTGAAGAGATGCAATGGAGATAAAGTGCCTTGCCCAAGGACACAACGCAATGATCTGGCCAGGGCTCGAACCTGTAATCCTTAGATCACAAGTCAACTGCCTTAACCACTTGACCACAACGCCCCGCTTTTCTTTGTTATTATGTATAGAATGTTTAAGTAATATTCTCACACATTGATTATTCCATCTCCACAAAAAGCTTTACCGACATAATAGTGAGTTGGTGTTGGGAAGTGGCCGGATGCACCACCAGAAGACACGGCCATCAAACTGTATGAATACACAATATCTTCCTCAATGTCCCTGTGAAAGAAAAATGATCGATACTATATAGATTGTTGATGGTATAGATGATCGATAGGACACATGATCGATAGCATAGACGATTGATAGTATATCGATAGTATGAATGATAGATAGTATGACTGATCAATAGTATGACTGATCGATAGGATAGCTGTACGATATTGTAGACGATCGATTGTATAGATGATTGGTATAATAATATGGATGTCTATAGTATAGAAAACCGATAGTACCGAAAATCGATAATATCAATCATAGAGTGTAATGTCGCTCCTATTTGCCTCTTCAAACTTCAAAAAGAATTTTACTTCCAAGCAACTGATGGTCTTTCCTAAATGCCCGGAGACATTTTGGAGGAGCAGACCTTCAAGATGTGTACTTTTGGAAGCTTTTAGCTTTGCCATCTATGCGGTTTGTCACCTAGCGCCATCCTTATTTAAAGCAGGCGTAGGCCTACTTTAGTTAAGCAACAAAAGCTCAAAAAGCAATGAATAAACCTAAGTTATGCCTAGCATAACTTTGTTGTTTGGCCCATATATAATGAATATCAGTACTGCTTGACAAGCCGTAATACAAACCTACTGATACTTCTGCAAAACGTCGGAAAACGTCGACGTGACAAATCTAGTGTAACGGTTTATAACGCGCTGTCGCCAGCAGATAATTGTGGCTACATTGGAGAAACGCGAACATGCCTGCACCATAAAGGAACATTTTCGTGAAGGATATGAACAGCTTATGCCGAACACTTTGGTCAAAATGTTAGACGAGTATGGCCACATTTATTTGGAAAGACAGATTAATAAGGTGATACATGTATGATCGAGAATACCCCTCCCCCTCACCCTCCCCCAACCCTCACCCTCCACTCCGTCCGTCACACCGATAAACAATAAAGAGGGGATAAACGTACCTGTCGGTGAACTGTGTTTCGCTAAGTGCCATTATCATTCCATCTCTAAAAGGTGGATTCCTGCTCAAGGCGTATATAGGGGAACAATTCTCGCAGAGTATATGATCTGGTGCCGACTCCAGAAGGATGGAATCCACATAGCTCGTGGGGTGCCATAAATGTAGACGTACTTTATCCACGGTTCTGTGTGTATCAAATGTCCTTGTGTATGGGACGTCACATGATACGTGAATCATACCCAGCGAGACAACGTCACCATCTGTCATTACCAGGTCTAGATCCATCGTCGCACCCTTTGGTGAGTATGTCACCCATATTGATATCTTCTTGGCAACAACCGGATAATCAAATTCCATCTCCAGATAACAGTCGCTTTGATCGCAATTAAATTCTCTTGGGTAAGGTGGGTACCATAGACGACTATCCTTACGACATCGTTCAGAATCGGGTGGACCTGAAAAACGAACAAAATAATAACCAGAATGCAAAAATGCATTGTGGTTTCGATGATGTAACATGAGCAGCTTTCTCCATGAATCTGACGTAATGTATAGTGACGGTGTACATGTTTACTAAGGGTTTCACGATTTGACCTCTGACCGCTGACCTCCACCAAAAACAATAAGCTTCTTTAACTCAATGTGGTACTTCTACACACTAAATAAGAGGTCGGCCCAAGCTTCCAGTATTGAGATATCGTGATTAAAAGTTTTCACAGTTTGACCCCTGGTGACCTCAAATGACCTTTGCCCTCCACCAAGAACAATAGGCCTCTTTTACACAAGTGGTTCTTCTACATACCAAATATGAAGTCTGTCCATGATTCCCTTCTTGCGATATCGTGTTTATGAGGTTTTTACATTTTGACCCCTGGTGACCCCAAATGACCTTTGACCTCCACCAAAACAATATACTTCTTGTACTCAATATGGTACTTCTACACACTAAATATGAGGTCCTCCCAAGCTTTTCTTCTTGCGATATCGTGTTTACAAGGTTTTCACACTTTGACCCTTGGTGACCCCAAATGGCCTTTGACCTCCACCAACAACAATAGGCTTATTGTACTTATTGTGGTACTTCTACACATATAATATGAAATTGGTCTGACCTTCCCTTCTTGAGATATCGTGTTTATGCTCGTGTTTACAAGCTGACGTCACATTGCCTACGCAGCTAGCCTCTGAAACTGCAAATGTACAGAGACTATATGGCACTTTAAGTTTCAACGTCCAGTCATGTAGGTATCGTTCACTTGGTTCGTCATGCCAATATGTGAAGCGCGTACGCGCACTACAATAAACAGGGGTATTCACACTTACCAGTTGCATATAAGGCCATCCCTTGAAGTCTTGTTGAGTCACTGCTATAGAACACAGAGGATGCGTATACCCTTAGGGCGCCATCATCTTTGCAATCCGCACAACTCTCCCCAGGGTTGATTTCACTTCCCAACGCTGGCATCCACGCGAGAGTCACAGTTCGCTCGCCAAGATGTGGGCGGACACCGGTTCTCACGATCGTCGGTGAGTACGGAAGGATAGGTTTGACGGTGCGAGATTCGCTACTTCTCCAAGAGCCGTAGGATAAATCAACATAGCAGTGCATCCTAGCGGCTTGCTGTGGCGTGAAATGATTCACGCAATTATCATCTGGAAAAAAGTTGATAAGAGTTCGCGAATTTCAATGTCACCATGTTATCGGAAAGTGAAAAGACTATATAAATGATGCACGGTTCCCCAGGTCAAAAATTATAAGACCCTATCAGGATTACTAGAGGGCGGTATATATCAGAATAACGTTTTATTACTTGACGTAACAAACTGAAATAGCCATATGGAATTAACTTATAGTGCATAAATGGGTTCAAATAGGGTGCTGATACTTGTCCAAATAACATCTCTCTGTATAAGTTACCTGTTTGACACAAAGTCGGCGTAATTCGCCGCAATACCCAATCTCATAGGTTTTTTTATATTTCTTTGTACGAAATAGTGTTGTCATACTTTATATCTCTGTAATATTATATATATAAATACAATTGACCAGTACAGGTCAGCATATGATTATGTCATACAGTACTTGATACGTCAGAGGCAGGTAGTAACAGACTGTGCTACGAAAATCTCCAATGTAATTAAAAAGAGGGGGTGGAACTTTGTCCACGTTGCACTCAAATCGCCACTTGAAACTTCCATACCCATATTTACTATTTACCTTTAATTAAAGCAAAAGGACAACTCACCACCGAAGCCCATAAAATTTCTGTAGGGCGTGTTCCTGAACGGAGGTTTGTCGAAGTCACACACGCGATACTCTCTCAGGCCGAACGGATCATGACATTCGAAATTTAAAGGTGTAGGGTTGGTATCCTGGACGAGATCTCCCAGACTAAGTGAAGGAAGGGTCTCTCTACAACTGTGGGAGCATGAGACCTCTGAAATTCCGTGATGGGTGTGCAATAGGCCTAGATTATGTCCGAGCTCGTGAATGACAACGGTGCTATTGTACCGGAGCGCGTCAATGCTGATAACTGACCCACCTGATAGACGAATAATTAAAGAAAAAAATCTACTTACATGAAAGTATAGAATATACAGTAATTCAAAGAATGTAAATAACTTGTTTGGGCCTTTGGTCCAGGCATTAGTTGTTGACAGTTTGCTTTTTTCGGCCAACAACAAAAGGACTTTTCCCTTCGTGGTAGATCTGTTTGGCAACAGTTGAGGCATTTTGTGGCCTAAAGTCGGCCCGTTGAACTCTCCAATCAATTCTTAAGAGTCAATCGTTATAAATAGTTGGCGCTATTGATGAATACCTCTTCCCAACATACTTAATACAAACCCGTCAATACTCACGTAATTCCCCCAATCTTGTCATAATCTATGTAACGTATTGATCAAGAACAACTCCACGGAGAATGTACCTGTAGGATTCTTCGGAACAACGTAATCACATTTTATTTAAATCTAAGTATATTCAAGAAACAAATAATAGATTAATAGAATGATGTTCACTCTTTTATTTCGAAATCCGTGAAAGATGGTCTGAATTAGCACATAAGCAAGTGGCATGTTTTTTTTACCCACCGTACATTGTAAGAGCTTCGGAATGCCATGGGTAGGCAGCCAGTCCCATGACGCCAGTTTCCATAATGGGTACAAGATACAGGTTTAGATGGGTCGTAGATTCCAGTCCTATCGCCTTCTTGTAGCGGTTCAGCGAAATAAACGTTCTGTATTCAAACGGTGAAAAGTACGAAAAGAGGAAGTTTTCAAATCGCGACAACCCGGTGAGCTGGTGTATATTTAGTCTCGCCGGGATTTAAATACAAGCGTTTTCTATTGCTATGGTAAATTTGGAAACAGCATTGTAGTAATTAAATCTGTTTCAACTAGTTCTTATGAAATAGCCATTTGGACATTTACCAATGCATTAATGCTTCAACAACTATTCATTTCAGCACTGATTGATTTTATAATACGAAATTAATGAAACACAGTCAAGGTATCTCAATGGACGAAAATTTATAGAAATATCGAAAAATGTCACCACCCCCCCCCCCCCCCCCTCTTACAATCACGTCATCGATTTCTCATTTATTATAAAGTTTTGAAACATTATGAAAAGTCTTTTATCAAGTTCGACGTGCAAGTATATTATGTAAAGTTACCTTTCCAAGTGGTTTGGGTCACGACAGTACAATGTATCCGTTCGTTGCCTGTCACAGCAATCTCCATTGTCGTAAGAGAACCTCCCTATGTTACAAGAGCCATGACAAATACCATCGCCCAACATATCACTTGTACAGTTAATATGCTGTGAAGCCACGGAGGTGAAACAATCGCCACCATCGTACCTGATGAAAGATAAATTTATGTGAAAATATGATACGGACAATTGGGTGGTGTTCAGAACATGCATACTTTAAAACAAATCCAATTGTAACTTCCCAATCGTTCCATCCTTCTTGCTCGCAATACAATGCACGATATTAACTTGTATGATGTGACTTAGGCTACACAGGTTTACACAGGGATCAAACATGAACAGGTATTGTAATATATCTGTACGTGATCGGTATAGGCTAACTGCCTACCGTGATAGTAATATGGGGGCGTTTGTTATGACTTGCTTTAATATCAGAACATATTATGCTTCTCTGTTTAGCGGCTACCATGTTAATATGCTGACATTGAAACCAATAAACAGATAGTTTGTAAGTCCATACCGGCCCAAGAAGTGAATGCTATTTCAAAAGTGTTTTAAACTACCCACTGAGGTGACCTTTATCACTACATGTTTTTTTTTGTTGCAAGTTTCATCAATTCGGACGCTTGGATATGGTCTTTAAAATTTAAATCATTTACCCAACTAATATTATCTTTTCTACTTCTTATCAGTCAAAAGATGTGGAACGGTATAGCCTAGGCGTTAATATTTCTGCAATGTTTGCTACGTTAGTATCTTGGTCACGGTTTCAACAGTGTATCTCTTGTTTTGGATAGTTTCCATGGCAACAAATAACTGCAACTTTGCTGTATCGTCCCCACCCCCTCCTCCCCCATCAGCCGCTCCTATTAACTCACGTAAGCGCCACCGTACCTTTTAAGTATAACATCTTTTTTATGGTGAAACCACTTGGTAAAGTTGGTCACGTCATGTTTGATTTATATACTTACCCTGTTAATTCATAATCACACTCACTGTCACAATGCCCGTCTCCAATCTGTTCCTCGGTGCAGGATAACATAACAGTTTTCAATTTTAACGTTGAATTTCTTGCAAAGTGAATCTCCAGGTCCCAAACCAAGTTATGTGGTCTGTACGCGTCTTGAACTAACCTATGTTGCCAATCAATTTCTCCTGTGGTCACAACAGGGTCAGATCCATCGTCGTTGGAAACCGTGATATACCGGTATTTGAGAACTTTCATATTGCGTAAATTTGGCTCATTGATATATCTCCCCATCAGATCAACATTATCACATACAGTGAATCCGCATGGCGGAACTTTTAGCTCCAGCTTAATGGATGGAGGAATAGATGACGTCATTAAACGTGGATAAACGTGGTCAAAACTTTCCCAATTTTCCAGATTTCTGAACTCTTCTCGAAGAGTGTAATTATGTCTTTCAATGGATTCTCTGTTTTGAGAATATCTTGCAACCTCCTCGTGTGAAAACACGAATGGGGAAATAGTCAATATATCGATCATACCTCTAAATTGGGTGCCCTTGACACCACTCCCCCCGATTGTTAATTGCTTGCAAATGAATGTCACAGGGGAAAATATGGGTCCTATCTGACCCCGTCCTTTACCCACCAGGGCACCGTCGATATATATAAGCTGATAGGATCCGTCATAGGTCACCACAATGTGTGTCCAGTGGTCGTGCTTGTATGTTTGGTGAGCTCGGATAATCGTCGGTTCGACAGAACGATCCGTCATGACACGAAAGAAGAAACGGTTATCGGGGGTTTCATCTGTGTCCAAGGAATTGATGCCAATACTCCATCCCCAGTTCCCAGATGGCTTGCATTTATCTGAAAGTTCTGATCAAGAAATAAACCAATCAGTCAAACAATCAATTAATACTAGTATACTGTGAGTAAGTTGTTATTTAGCAGACACATATAAACATAACTATTATTGTTAAGAACGTATCAACATTGGGGACATGATATATATTTATTTGTATCGCTAATGTATCGCAATGCATTGTTGGTATAATGTCCTTGTATTTTGGGATTATCAGGTCACAGATAATTGTGTGGGATTATGAGGTCACAGATAATCGTGTGGGATTATAAGGTCAGAGATAATTGTGTGGGATTATGAGGTCACAAATAATTGTGTGGGTTTAAGTACCCGCACTTGTGCTTTGAGTATTGTACTCAAGTGGTACTCGCTTGTATTCGTATCCATGCTGGTGAACTCGTACAAAGTCTATCGGATGTGACGTGGCAGTAGAAAACTTGTATCTAGTCTATGTTCCAAAGACCTCGGAAGTTGATTATAATTTAGTGTGTAGTCAATGGAATAGCAACTATTGTGTTACGCATAAACAATACAGTTATACACTGTATCCTATACCCTACCCTGCCTACCCTGCCTACCCTGCTAACTATTCTCCATCAGCCTTCAAGGAGGTGAAAGACCACCTTCAGATATTAGTCATTACGTGGGAGTGATTATATAAAGCGAGTTCTTTTGTATCTATATTTGTTGATGTTTTGTTTTTTCTTAGTTTGCTTGGTCCATTCAGCACCAGCTGTTTGGTTGAGTCCTACATTTGGGAATTGTCCATGATGCACGCATATCCGGGGACAGAATCTTCTTCTTTCGCTGACTTGTTGCAAATGCTCTGGGTTCCTTTTTCAAAAGGAACAAAGTTCAAAGTTCACAGTTCAATTCATTCTATTGTATTCATTTCTAACAGAGATCTAACAAATTCGTGTATTGATATTAAATATATCCCCAAACTTATTTTGGATAAATACAGTGGTCATTTGTGCAAACTTGTTGTTTTAAAAGTGTCAAATTTTAAAGTTTGGAGTAGGTAGTGTAGTTATAGGCTATGAAAGCCTTGGAAATAACAATAAAGCAGAATGCAAAAATGCATTGTGGTTTCGATGATGTAACAGTTGAGCAGTTTTCTTCGTGAACCTGACGTAATGTATAGTGATGGTGCACAACATACTTGATCTTAGTAATAAAGTGAAAAGCAGTGCGATGTGACAAACAATAAATTCACAATGACACAGGCTGTCCTGAAATAACCTTTGACCTCAACAACCGGCTTCTTGTACTAAATGTGATAGATACATAAACATGCTAAATATGAACATTATCTGTCCTTGTTAAGATATTGTGTAAAACATGGTTTTCACAATTTGACCCTTGGTGGACTCAAACGACGATTCACCTCAGCCCACAACATTAGGCTTCTTGTACTCAATGTGGTACAATTACATACCAAATATACGATCTGTCCAAGCCTCCCTTGCATTAACTTGTATGTTTAGGAAGGTGTGTTAGTGTAGAGAGACAGGTAAGAGGGGAGTGAAGTAAATAGTTGGCATTTGTTGACTTCAAATGACCTTTGACCTCCACCAAAAGCAATAATAGGATCCTTAAATTTGATATGGTACATCTACAAATCAAATACGAGATATGCCCAAGGTTCCCTTCATGTACTATCATGTTTACAAGACTTTCACGGTTTGACCTGTTGTCCCCAAATGACCTTTGGCCTCCACCATAATCATCGGCTTCTCTAGTTCAATGTTATACACCTTCATACCAAGTATGAGATCTGCCCAATCTTCCAATGTTGAGATATCATGTTGACAAGGATTTCAAAATGTGACTCCTGGTGACCCCTGGTGACCCCTGGTGACCCCAAATGACCTTTGACCTCCATTAATGACAATAGGCTTCTTGTACTCAATTTGGTCCTTCTACAAACCAAATGTGAAATTGGTCCGACCTTCATTCCTGGATGTATAGTTTACAGGCTGGGCGTCACAACCCACACACATACGCCATCATGAATGCAAAGGGTACGATTATCATCGAAACCAAAAAGTAAAAAAATATATGTACCAACAATTTATATAAATGTTATAAATTTATTGCTTTCTTATTTGCGGGGGAGGGGGGGGGGGGGACGGTCAGAAGCATGTACTGCGTACAACCTTTGATCTTTCAAAATCTCTGCCACTTTTTTAAAGGTTGATATCAATAACGAATCCAGGAAGAGATTAGACAAGTAGCCAGACAATATAAGAATTACCGAATGAGATGTGCATAAGAAAACGTTTTCCGTTACATCCCCTCCTTTTAACAAATTCATGTTTGCATATATCATTTTTTTTTGTACCAACAATATATCTAATGAGGGGGTCAAGACCCTCTCTCTGGTTCCACCACTATTTATTATTATCCACCTTAGGGTGTTAAAAGTTTGGCACAGCATACTTACTCATAGGAATTCATCATTTTGTAATAAAAACAAAATAATCAATCATATTGATCAGGGGTAATCAAATCTATATATGAACAGTTGATCAATATTTTCGCAAAAATGACAAATAGTATAACTTCCAAATAAAGTAAATATATTAATTAACAAGGAAAAAACTATAAGTAAATAAGACGTGACTATTTCAGTTTGTTAAATTGTCAGCAATACATAAATATGATAGCCGGGCCTTCTTGTCTAAGAGACTAATATATTCACTTTGGCGACATATAGAAAAGTATATAGGTTCAAAATTGAATGTGGTATTAACCTATCACACATTCATATCCTACGTATATATGATTATCGTGAAACTGTGGCATCGTCAGTGGTTTCGATGAGCTGATAAAAGATTGCTATTATCAACAAGGAGCGAGCAATTATGTACCATGCGCAGGTCTACGTAGGCGGACAGACGCCATGTATGAAACCTAGATACATAGGACAACCAGCAAAAAGATACTTAGGGAAAGCTCCATGTGCGATCGTATAGCTTTAACGAGAACTGTTCATGAAACCTAACACCAAGCATGTACGTGCACTATTCATGTCTGCGTGTGTTTGTACAGCTGCATCGGTGTACCAGAGGATCGGTGCTACATGCTATCGGGTCTGCGACAAGTCCATTTTGTTATTAGTGAGTGAATTTTCATTTGAATAGTCAATTTGGAATTCTATAGCGATCAACCTAATAACCTATTGGATCAAATTCATATGTACTGGGTCACGTGGCCTCTATAAGTAAAATGGTTGCCGAAAAGAAAATACCTATCTTATACAGTTTATGTACAAATATTTTATCGTAGTGGCAAACTACCGTTTATGACGTCAGCACACATATATGTACACGAAAATTTATAATCGAATGTAGTAAGAATTGTCATTTTTCATACTTCAATCCACGAAATATCGTCGACGTCATCATCGTCTTCATATATAACCAAATCCCACAAATGGTATAATTATAATAAACAGACAAAATCGAGGCCATATTTTTCTTGACTCCATTGTTATAACTGTTAATAATTCATAACATCATTGTCATATACTATTGTTTATAGTGTGTGTGGGTGTGGGTGGGTATGTGCGTGTGTGTGGTGCATATAACAACGGGTACTTTATAAATACTACCATATGTTACTTGTCATAATTGGTTGTATTATAATATCTCCTTTCGTCGTTTCCAATTGTTCTTTCAGACTTTCCATGTTCTTTCTTCCCTTCCTTTTCAATTGTTCTTGGAAATAGCATGCAGTGTTGAACGGGCATGATTTATGCACATAGCTGAACCCCCTACCCAGCAACCAACTGTGCCAGGTATGTGAATGTAATAATCGCTGGGGGGATCAACCCATAATTCGTTGCAAGAATACAATTTTTGCCAGACTGCTTGAACATTTCAGACACGACGAGTTTGACTGGATAAAAAAAAAAAATGTAGATAAATATAGCTCCCATTTCTATAAAGAAAGAAAATCATGTTTTATTTGAACATTTCTGCGTGCATGATCGTTTCAGACAGATTCCTTCCCTTTGTGTTTCCGGTTATGAAATAAGAATGGGGGGGAGTAAGATCGAAAAGAGGAAGAATATCTAGGTGTTCTAAATAACCTCTAAATCCCTAATCCCAAACCCCAACCCTAACCCTAAAGCACCCCAATGGCATGGTGATAAAATATCAAGCATCCTAAAAACCAAGGCAAGCCAAAAAAAAAAAAAAAACAATGACGGAATTTAGGAATTTACACCTGTTAATTGTATTTCAAAGTGAACCAAAGGTGAATTTATTTGACATTGATGTCATGATCCTTGAAATTTATTACAAATGAACACGCACAGGGGTTGGTGCACTTTCCGTTGCGTGAATAATAATGTACGCATAACGTAAATTGCTACACTATGGGACGCCAAAAGTATCTAAATTCAGACAGCTGATATTGAAATAAAACGTAAACTGCTTTCGATGGAAATTATTTTTTAAAAATGACACGGAGTATGTATGCATCGGCATATCACACTATCTTCCAGGGTAAGTGCAGTATGCCCTCATATAGCAATGTTATAACGAGTTATTAAGATTGCAGTCACTTAATTTGAAATAATAATAAAATATATATAATTAAAAAAGGTGATTCGAACAAGTTCGTGAAGGATTTTTCCTTTTCAGGTAATAACAATGGCTCGAGTCAGGAAAAATCACTGATATTGATTCGAACTTAAAATGAAGGAGCAACTCGTTTACAAATATGTCATCAAGTTATATAAAACGACTACTGTACGATTAAAGACCTTCATTCTAATGATCTTTGTTAATACAGCTATTTGCATATAAGAGCTTCCAAAGGGTTGGCTATATTTAAGTTCTGACCGTCCAAATTGCCGGGTGTACAAGTGTAGTATAATATAACCTACATTGGCTAAATGGAATAACTCAGGAAGTTCAAAATGATTTGAGGGACCGGTGACTGTAAAATGTTTGTTCAAGGTTAAGCATGGGTGGAAAAATTATTTGACATAATTTAGGGACAATGCTGAAAACAATAATACATATAAAATCACTTGGAGCTGTCACGTTTATCATGCCAAGTCTGAAGATAAAATTGTCTGTATGTACACGAAGCCATTGTCTGAGATTATTGAGGTGTCGATGAACCGAACACATTCTTATGAGGAAATTCTCCAATGGCATTCTTCGTGAAATCATGCCAAGCGGAAAAGACCATTTTGGTTTCGATGATAATCGTAACCTTTGTAGTCATGCAGGCGGATGAATGTGTGCGTTTGTTTTGCTATCTGACCGAGGACTTGAACAAAAGAATTTCAGGTCCTCGGTTGTGATTTCTAAAGAATCACCACGTCCTCGGAAGAATTCTATTGTATGGGGTATTGTTAAAGTTAGGGTACGTGGATTTGAACAATGGAAAATACAATGGGGTCCTCGGTCTGAATGAAACACAAACATGCGTGTACGTGTTCGTGTGTATGTGTGTGACGCCTTGCTGGTAAACACGATATCTCAAGAAGGGAAGCTCGGACCAATCTCATATCTCGTGTGTAGGAGTGCCACCTTGAGTAGAAGAAGCCTATTGTTTTTACATCAGGTCAAAGGTCATATGGGGTCACCGAGGGGTCAAATTGTGAAAACTTTGTAAACACGATATCTCAAGAAGGGAAGCTTGGACCAATATCATATTTAGTATGTAGTTGTGACACGTGAAGTATAAAATGCCTATTGTTTTTTGTGGAAGTCAAAGGTAATTTGGAGTCACCAGAGATCAAATTGTTGAAACCTTGCTTTATAATCTACTGTACCTCCCACCGACCAGCATATTAGATAACATGTTGCTTGTGAGGTCAAACCTCATTTGAGGTCACCAGAGGTCAAACTCTGAAACCCCTTTTACATGATATCTATAACGATGGAAATCGTGAATAATTCTCATACTTGGTTTGTGGATGCAGCACATTGAGTACAAGACCTCTATTGTTTTAGTGGACGTGTGCATTGCCACGTACAGTAGACTGACCTGTGTTTATCATGCCATCATGTTATTGTATCAAAATGGTGCAGGTTCAGGCCATTTATATTGTAACAGCCATTTCTGGTTAACCAGCAGAAGTCTGGTGCAATGAAGTCATCGAAACCTCAATGCATTTTGCATTCTGGTTTTCAGTGAATGTCATTTTAACTTATAGCTTGATCCAATTGACCTATTCGTTTTAAGTCTTCCGGTTTTTTTTTTAAATTTAATTTTCTGTTTATTTGTTATTGCTTTATCAAGAGTTAGGCATATATCATTCAGCTGCCAAAAGGACATGCTTAGGAAACCCGCCTGGCAGTAAATAAAATAAGAAAATAAAACTCTGCAATTTCAATTACAGCATCGTAGCTTGTGAAGATTTTGCCTTGATGGTGTTGTTGTTGAAGTGCAGGCTACCACTAATAAACAAACCACGGATATAATGTCCCCCCCCCCACCCTCCCTTTGTTTTTGGCACAAACATTGACCCCGTGAATTAACATGACGGAAATCAATGTTTTTTTTTCAATAAATGTTATGTCTTGTACAGACAACTACCGCATTATTTGTAATGAAAGCTTTAAATCGTGCCTTGCAATGACCATTCTTCGTTTTCATTATGTGGGTGGGGGAGGGGGGGATTGTACTACTTTGTTACGCCCATATATCATGGACTATACACTAGAACAATTTAGATTATAACTAAAACGTCTTGAGCAAGTCTTGGATCGGTCGATCCCACTACTGTGGACAAGAGCTGCCATTTATTACTCCTTGGTGTGTTCATAGGCAGTATATTTCTGTTTGAGGAGGGGGAAATGTTATTGACTCGGGTACAGTAGGCCAAGCCCTGGTGAGGAATGTCAGCACTTTTAGATATGTAAAAATTGTTTCTCTCTAAGCAATTTTGAAGCTTAAATATGCATGGCTGTAGAAAAAGAAGAAAAATAATTGAAATTACTCAAATTACTGTAGACTATATCTTCTTTTCACCAAAGTTTTGGGAAGAAGGATAAGTACCCTCTGACCCTCCTCACACCCCACCCCACTCCCCCTCAACGGCTCGTATAAGCCCCTTGTCGGTGACGATTCAGCGCATGTCAATTAGGGAAATTAGTTACGGTTTGTTAAATTTACCATCTCATTAGAAGAGGAGGATCATTGTCCTGAAACGTATCGACAGCCTTGGTCAACATATTTTAAAAAAAAAAGAATAAAAAACATGATATACGGCTCCTTAGCAACTAAAGTCTGGGGATACTTATTCCATAGAGACATGTGTTTTAATAGTAATAGCTAAAGACACTATACTATTCCCACTGCCAAGCAGTGAAAGGCTGAATGACATAACAAAGACACCTTCACGTAAAACAGGAAAGCCCGAGAGACGTCGACAGGATTTGACAGATAGCAGCAAGCGCCGCAAATCGGTGTATCAAATGTCTCCATGTAGACCATACACCATTAGCTAAAGAGTCTAGTCATAGAAAGGTGTAACTGAAGGTCACAAAATGTCGAGCGTATGTGATAACATTCAAACAATTTCTGTTTCCTCTTTTGTTTCTCATATTTTTTGGCATTATGTTGAGTGATGATGAAGTATACGGGAGACTATAAAGATAATTTATCGTCATAAATGTTTAACGGGAGACCGTAGGCCTATCATTAATCAACTTATGTTTCAGTGTAATAGCTGTATATATATATATATATATATATATATATGTGTACATGGCAGTGAAGACACCAATTCTTGAAGACACTTGAAAGAGTAAACCAGGTCTTGCGTCAAATCGTCATCGAGAGGAGTTTAACCCGGTTACCATGGTGCAATTGAACTTGAACAAGCATATCCATTACGAAAACATATTCCAAGTTAAGACAGAAGCAAACTAGAACATATTATGTATAACAACTACGGTTTAATGACAGACGTTTGCACAGTCATGAAGTAAAAAAAAATCACTTTAGATATTACAGAAAGTTCTATTCTCCATATTTTTTTCTGCCAATATTTTATCAAATGGGTGTATTTCCAATAGCGTGATTCTTATTTTCCCTTGCTTTATTAGTTTGTCGTTTGCTGTCGGAGATTTTCCATTTTCAAAACGCCACGTTATGGTTATTAGAGCGTATTTCACCATGTATTCGATTCAGTTCCCAATATGTAGTAGTAGAATTCCTCGGCATCTTTTCATAGTAGGCTAGTATTAAACGCATTTAAAAACAAATTAGATTTTGGTTTTTATTTCATTTAATTGTTTGACATTAAACAGTTTTATGTCAAGACAATAAGCTATATCTACACGGATCATAAGGTATCGTACATACCTGCGATAGTTTTTTTTATCAAAGCCTCGACTCAAAAGAGCAAAGAAGAAACATAAAACGCCTCTCTCTCTCTCTCTTAATCCTCAGATTTCTTTATACATTTAACGTTATCTAAAATAACAACTACCATATACTACCTTAACGAGAACCTCCTATCTGCTGCAATAACTGAGTTTAAAATGTCTTCCGGATTGTACAATTCTACAACAAACCATGGTGCAACAGATGGTTGCCGAACAAGTGGTTATCTGTATTTTGACCCACTCGTTGAGATAAACGAAACCCCGGCATTGTTTATATGTTTTGAGGTATATTTGACTATACACTCGACACTGGACAAGAAAGAAAGTTCGTCATTTGAATTTTACTATGTACTGACTAATACCGCCTCAGTGCGAATGAAAAACAAAATCGCATTTCTTTCACTCATAAAGAGTTTTCATGCAGTATTCATAAAATCTAATATGTTTACATCAGAAAACATCGATGCTGCCTTTTACTTTATTTAACAGACAGGGGCCTCTATTTTTTGTGAAAGCCCCCCCCCCCAAAAAAAAAAATATATATATAAAATAAAACAACAAATAAAAACATGATAATAAATCCACTTTTGGCATTTTTTTGGCAAGTCGCCAAATAAAAAAAAAAAACCCAAAATATGTGGTAGCCACAGACTGTAATATCTAAGCTCTGAACTTTGGAAACATATTTTGGCCATGTTTCTGTCATCGCATGCTGCAGTAGACAACAGAGAACGGTGCTCTTGTTAAATATTATGTCATGGTCACGTAAGTATTTTAGCATGATTCATGAAGCTGACTTAAATCTCACCCCCACCCCCCACCCCACACCTTAAGAAAAGAAAAAGGGTTTTACCAAATCAGTTAACCTATTTCCATGTCTGTAGATTTTGATTCTTCAAATCACTTTGAAATTTTCCTTTTTGATTTTGTTTGTTTTACACGTTTCCGATTTTTTTATACTGTGAATCAAACTAACATGAAAATGTGTCTTGGCGACGACCTGTTGACAACTCGGAATGGAAGCACTTATTACTTTGCTCATTATCCTTATAAGTATGTTGAACAAAACTCTGGAAGGGGAACCTTGGCTTTATCAATTTCAAGGCTTCGTCAGTTTAGATCTATTTTTAAGTTCTCGTAAGCTTTTAATTGTCAACCAAACGTTTATAAGCTTCACGTGTATCCCCCAGCTGCTTCGAGATACGACAACACATGGTTGATTCATGCTTAGGAAGTCTTTATAAACCTCTATCTTTTTGCTCTTATTTTTGTGTAGGTTTAATTGGATCATTCGGAAATTGTCTTCTCTTATATGAGATGTATACGGGGTTTCTCTAAATGTATATTTATTAATGGCCTTACTTCCCCTATTCAGCTCTCAAAGAAAGCGAGTAAGATTCATGATTTGGACTAGAGTAGTGTATAACATAAGCATTGATGCAAATATTGTATTTATACTAGTTAGGGATTATATATATATATATATATATATATATATATATATATATATATATATATATATATATATATATATATATATATATATGGATGCATTTGTGATTGTATTTTACCTATTACACCCTAGGAGGTGTACACTTACGATAATGCGAGTTAGACCAGGGAGGTGGTGAGAAAGTAATTGCAGGGGCACCAGTAAATTTAAGGAAGGGCATGCACAACACTCAACATGTCCTGTATTAGGCCTATAACTTGCAAAGTTTTTGTACAAAACGATGGTGACACAAATTGGGGGCCTGCATGCAGTCCACACGGGGTGGGGCAAAGACTCAAGACTAACATATAAAGATATTTGTATGTAAGAGAAAACATTCTTACCCGCAATGACAGCACCTGTAGCCTGCCCTCCTTCGGGTTTTACCCACATTTCTACGGAAAAGTTTTCGGCAGGAAAGTAAACGTCTTCCCCGGTGTCATGTAGGTGACTGTAATACAAAAAATCGCTATCCAGGTCAAAGTAAACGACATTTGCAATATGGTTACCGTCTCCTGGTGAACGATTCTCATTTTGTCTTCGACCAGTGGTAGACCTCTTAATTCTTTGTATCTTTAACATTCTCTCCTCTTCCGTTAAACTCGTACTTTTGACTAGCGTCCGCCGTCTTTGGGATGACGTCAAACATTTCAATTTAGCATCTCTACCAGCATTAGAACTAGAAGTCTCCTCGACTAGATTAGAATACCGTATCTGGTCCTGACTTTCCTGAATAGTACTGGCAGATGGGACCACGCTGTTGGAATTACCTGATGTTGCAGTTCGGAATGTTCGATGAGACCCGAATGTACTTGTTACACAAACAAATAGTATAAAACACCTGAACAACATTTCATTTTGTCCGTCGGATATTCTCAAATAAGACAGCGCCATAGCTTTTCCGTGATCACTCCGTTTGATCCGAGGGCTCTTTTGCTTGTAACAATGTTTTATTTTTTTTTACAAATTTGATGGGTTTTAGTTTTCTAACGAGATTTCTTGGCAATAAGCCAATAGTTTTCTTTTTTTCGGTTATTGTGGCGGATCGCGTACTTCCTAGGTTTTTGATTGGTCCTTTTATAACCCTACACGCTGGTGTTCTCGTGTATGATGTGCGACGGATGATACGGAGAGTTCGTCACAGTATAGTTTTGAAGTCACGCAAAGAACTCATCGAACGCCGTGCGTTAACTCGTTATTTTATCTTCTTACGGCTTGTCTGACCACTTCCTATATCTACACAATGGATTACACAATTAAGGGGTCAAACATTACCATCATTTACCATTCCACAGGAAATATATCTCGATACCATTGTCAGGCTTTGTGGGAGGTTCCTTTAAAGAGTACTGGTGCTGGTGCGGGAATCGTGGTTTAAAATCTTGATAAATCTGGCTTCTTACGGCTAGGTTCTACACTGAGGACAAATGTAGGAAACGCTGTTAACAAATAAGGCCTATGGACACAACATTTTCGGAACATAAAAACGGGAACAGGTGAAGCCAATTATTCCGCGACCTTGTATGTTATTTTGTAGATTCTTCCCATTATGATCATTATACGTGAAATACTACGCAGACGTCTCTACTGATAATACGTACCTACGATATTTGTTCAGCAGGTCAGCTGAATGAAGATCATTTTGCACACGTCACTCAATTACAATTCAACCAATATAATACTGTCAGACGAGTTACGGACTTTAACTTTGACAAAACAGCAGGTGTAGGCCTACTTAGAAACATACAAAGTGCAATCGTTTCCCTACACTTCCCGAGGCGGCGTTTCCAGGAAAAAAGAAATCCAAAAATACACAAAGAAGCTTACCAATAAACAAAACAAAACCCCAAAAGAAAACAAGAAAGTACACGAGTGGATCATTTACTGATGTCAAAAGATACAATAACGTTACCCACAATATAAATAAATATAAAAGAAATGAACCATTAACAAGTCACATGTCTTGTCTATTGTTATAAATTATAGAGCGAGCTTCTAAGATTCATCTACCTCCAACCTCCCCCACCCCCCCACTGAACCCACCATTCCCTCCCACAACTTCCTTCCAACTGTATTATTTGAGTAAAACCTTAATTCATGACTCACTGATCCTACCCCTGCCCCTCCCCAACATCCCATCTCGCCATTAAACATATAACCTTTCAGCGTCGCATGTGTGATATATGAGTAAAACGTTGACAGGCTCAATCTGCGGGAAGGGTTATCGATTCGCTGCACCATAAGACTCCTAATTTTGAATAACGCCATCTATTTACCTTAATTTGTAAACTTGATACTGCACTCACTCGTTAGCATTATAAAAGTTCAATAGTGTGAGGCAAGCCGAGTCCATATTTTCCTAGTATCTCGCCGCATTTCAAATATCTAATGTACACGAAATATCATGTCCACATTGTTAAGTTTAATTGTGAGATAACACGTGCTACAATTGTAATTCCATAAGGATTTGTTTTGAATAGAAAGTCTGTATAGGCCTATAGGTTAACCTATTTATGTAAAGGTATTGTTGTCCCAGCATGTATGCGAAGTACCCACATGTGTAGTCACTGAGCATGCATGTATATGCTGTGGTTGAAGTTGAAAAATATTCCTTACAGTACCACAATATCACTTTGACGACGAATGTGCAGTAACCTATATAACCATTGGACTTGACTGTACTTGACTAGTTTTGGCTCTGAATCCGAATCTAGGCCACCCCCAAGTCAAGGTCGACTCCGATTTCAGACAGTGTAGGCCAGCCCTGTATGACAAGTCAGCTCTTAAACAACTCTTGTCAAATTCGCACGATACAGGTACCATACAACAATTACAGTAATGAACTTCCGCTCGAAAGGTTACCAATTGTTGAAAGAAAGGAAAAAAATAGCTAATAATTACCTAATACTGTCTTGGCATAATTTCAATCATCGTCAGTGATTTTTTCTGCATTAAATCAAAGTACAGATGGTGTAAAGATAAGCCGGGAGATTGAAGCTGATATCATGGAGCTATAAACAGGGGATATTGCTACGGACGAGCAGACGGAATGGTTGGGGGTTCAGTATGCTAAACTTGCTCCTAACTTGCTCATCAAACTCTAAACGGTCATGATAGGGAAAGTCGGACGTGTCCATCGGTTGATGTGTTATTAGTATAGGCTACGCCATCAACAAATATAATATAGTGTGTATGATATAGCCTATCAGTTGAAAACGTCTAGCTACATAAGATTTAGTGGGCCTGGAAAGTAATAGATTTATTCTGTATAAGTCAATTGATAAATTAATCGTGGGTATACGACACCTGCGAGACGACGGATGCCGACAGGACTTTCGACCTCAGACTATATATCGGATCGCATACACGGCCTATACATAATTTCGGATTGGCAACGTGCACTTACAGTACTCCGTACTTCGATTGTTACATTTGTTGATGACACTTTGTCATTGTCAATTGTGGATTTTTTTCTTCTGGAAGTTAAGGTCACATAATAACCAATATTACGACTCTACGACATCAAAACCATTGTTAATCCGTTTGAGAGATTGCTTATCTCATTGGTTTACAAAATATCAGGAATCCTTGTCACGTACTATATTGTTTGAACAATACTAAAAACTTCCGTTTGGCAGATTAATTTACTCAATTCGTACAAAATATGTTTTTCTGATGACCGAAAATACCGGTTTCTGTTCACTTTTATCAAAGGCGTATTTTTTTTTATTTCTTTTTTATCTCCCTTCTTAGTCGGATATCTATATAGCAATCCCCAAAATAGCTGTATATAGGGATATCTTGAAATTGTCGGAAATACGCAGACCTCCATCTCAGGTATAGGCTAATTATAAAATCTGTTAATCACCAGGCGTAACTCTTTAGTAATGAAGTATTGTAGCCTATTTAATGAAGGACAATGAGACATGATGTATCTGTCCACTTTAAAAGAACGACTGTCCCGAGAATATGAATGTAAACACACAAATAACGGTAAGGTATATTAGCGGATGTTGTGGGTGCGGTATAGTCTTGGCCAAGTCGTTTATATTACTCTTTTCCCCGCATGCAAACTGTACGTGCCTCTGAGTCCGCTCTGCCTATCACTATAATGTGCTTGCCTACTGTATTATACATGCCGCGGATCTGTCCGATACAAACCTAGTATTAATCGAAAGCGTTACCGAGGCGTGCTTTATGGGCAGTACATCAAATAGATACGGGGAAATAGTTTTTTGAAAAAGAAAGGTACACTAGGCTGTTCATACTATAGGGTCTTAACGAGACTATGGGTGAGGGGGGACATATAGCCCGCTTCCTGTCAACCTCACGCACACATACACCTACAAAAAAATCATGCTTGTCATGCATCCTTTCAAATTTGAATGTTTAGCGAAAGACTACCCGCTAGATCCCAACTCCCACGTGGGAGACGACTCCAACTACCCCAGGACCACACCCTTCATTGATTATGGATCAACTCCTAAGTTGTATAATGACGTGTGATATATACGCAACCATGGTTTTTTCGAGACCTTATTACAAGTGATGATTCATCGATATTTAACATGGTAATGAATATATAAACTTGTTAGGACAGCCGTTCGCAAGTCCTTCAATTACAATTTTTGCTATTTTGGGAAATTTAGATTGTATTACTAGGTTGGTTTAGTTATCATAATCCTTAGAAAAAAAAAACCTTAAAAGTCCTTTGAGAATAAACGTTCACATTAATATCGGTAGACGCTTGTAAACGGTTCCCTGACCATGTGTTTAGTCATGATACGTAAAACTCCTAAAGTTTTTCTTTTCATCTGAAGTTGTCACAAACTGAAGGATCCCATAATCGAACATTAATAGACAATAAGTTACCTAAAAATACATAATCTATAATGTCAGATAAACACCCTCTTGAGACCCAAAGTCACTAATATATGCTTGCCCCCCCCACCCTTTTTTTTGCAAGCGCAACCTCTATAATAGATAGTTGTTATCTTTCCTGAAAGTGTTCACGGCCGAAGCCCCGTGCCGTTGAAAGCCCTTAGGCCTGCAAGGCAGCCATGACTACATGCACCAGCACTACATGGCCTCAAATTTTCGCATCCTAAATATTGCTAGAGATTTTCAAATCAAAATTCTTGGATGTTCTAACGAAAACTCTCCCATCCCCACCCTCCTTCTTTAAACAAAATATTTGCTGGGTATGTTTAAATAACTTTATATATATATATATATATATATATATATATATAAATGAAAATCGTAATGAGTTGGAAAATCAAGAACAGTGAAAAAACTTATATATATTACACATTAGTGAAGAACGATAATACTCGATACCTCGACTATAGAACAAAAGTATAAAAACCCGTCGACCATTTTTGTCTTTGTGGAGTTATCGGGTGTGTCTGAAGAGAGTGGGTGTGGTGGGGGGGGGGGTGGTCATATAAATGGCTACAGTGTGTTTCATTTTTGGTGTATACCAATAGTCAAATGCAGGTGTGGTACGGTAGAAGCTCACCATTCCTATCATAGGCTACTTTTTTGCTCGCATGTAGTTCCGTTGATGAACCTTACTGAAGCCTCCCTCCCCCTCCCCCTCCCCATCCCCTTTCAAAACATGATACTACTCTCCTACTCCCATTAGAACACAGTACCTTTGAGCAAACCGACCGAGAATTACCATACCTGGCGAGAAGGGGTAAGGGCGGGGGAATTCGGTCCTTGAGTCCGGGGTCAATAAAGTCCCGGCAAAATATGGAGGGAACCTGGGAAAATGTGGAATAATTAATAGAATGTTTTTATGTTCATAATATATACTTATGGGGATATACTGTGAGGAATGGAAAAAGTGGGCCCGGTGACATGAAATTTTCGTAGGGGGCTCGACCTGGCTCTACGCATGATTTTATACGGGGCCCGGCCCGGCTGTATAGACATGATTATATACGGGGCCCGGTCCGGCTCTACGCATGATTATATACGGGCCCGGCCCGGCTTTGGACGCCTCTGAGTAATATTAGAAATAAGTTACAATTTATCAAACAAAGACACCATCATAGATTGTTTTTTTTACAATTGTTTTACCAGATTCAATTTAATTCAAAGTAATTAAGAGGATACAGTTAGTAACGTTCTGTCTGCCTGCGCGCATATTTTTCCATTAGTCGTATGTAAAGAACAAACTTGCGACTCTTTACTTCATTATTTACATATATAATTGATATTGTACTGAGTTGGAAATCCAGAACAGTAAAAAAACTTCCAGCCTCCACCGGTATTCGAACCCGGGCCTCGAACATCCTAACCACTATGGGCGCTGATTGTATGTCCAGAGGTTCGAAACCGGTAAGGAAGGTCGTAATTCCACTGTAGGCGTTTGTCACCTGTATCGAACAATACTAGTTCTGTTTTGGTGACATTTTTGCCTTTATATATAGGCCTACATATATAAAGTCAAAATCAATATAAAAAGGACCAAGTTGATCATACGTGCATTTTAATGAACCATTTCGGTTTTATGAGGGCGTATTTAATGTTTACTTATTTCTAGAAAATGGCATGTATACTACCTTTTAGTATATATGATGAAAAAATCGTACCATTTAACAATTTTTCGTAACGATAAAAAGCAACAGTCTCTGCGTATTCGAGAGGAAGGTCGTAACTATACGTTGTGGTCACGTGGCTTCTTATGCATTATATACTTAAAAGTTTTCT
The DNA here is from genome assembly GCF_037975245.1 of Apostichopus japonicus. Taxonomy (NCBI): domain Eukaryota; kingdom Metazoa; phylum Echinodermata; class Holothuroidea; order Aspidochirotida; family Stichopodidae; genus Apostichopus; species Apostichopus japonicus. The sequence goes on from NC_092582.1 coordinate 4,273,369, forward strand.
TTCAGTAAAACAGATTAGTAAGTGGGCAACTGCTCATGCAATTCTTGTAATCACCGCAAAGTCAAACTGGTCAATGGCTTAGCTGTCAAACTATTTGAGTGAGTGGGTTTAAGCTATTGAATCTTCGATTATAGACACTTTCTTAATGACAATAGAGTAATCGCCGATAGATCGATAGTTTCAAGGAAACGAAGGGAACTTCCACCTATATAGTGCTCGTAACTCAATCGAAGAGTTTTAAAGGGATTACAGGAGCTTAAGTATAATATGCGGTATGTGCTTGATACTCGCTCTTACAAACCAAATCTTCTGCAGAGAGCTGATTTAACAGGAATTTCCTTTATTCTAAATTCGACTGAGGGAGGTGATGTGGGAGAGGCTTCATTGTACAGAACAGCGCATGCGTAATATGACGTTTCATGTTAATAATATATTAATTATTATAGACACTGTGTAAAGATAGAATCATATGTAGTAAGATACTGTATTCTTTTTTCATTTACTTTTTCCTTTTTTGTTTGGTTTGTATTTATATGTATCATTCTATATCTTCTTTTATATTGCCAAGAACGTTTTCTGGCAAAACATTTTCCGACTCCCGACCACCTCTCCTAGGGCGGATTTGGGCTGCCGGCTTTTCTAACACGGAACCGAAGTCGCTATCATATATCTAAATTGCCGAGGCGCATATTTTCCCATAGTGGAATGCGCTACATTGGGTATATGCGAGTCGATAGTATACTTTTGCCCGCTCCTCCCCCTTCCCAACCTCCTCAACAACCCAATGTTCTTCAGAGTTGACCAACGGAGACAGAACAGAAGGACAATAAATTAAGGGTCATTTCGAGAGTGTAACGTTTGATCACGATGATTTAACATAGAGTCTTACTTCTGTGGGGGGGGGGGTGTCAATAAGGGCCGGTAACCCTCTAGCTCTTCTCACCCCGATCGTCGATATAATACCATATGGGCCTCTCCCCCGCTGTATACAAGTTATGGAGACACAAGCAGATCATAGAACGTTCGTAAGGTTTGCCATTGTGAGCTTTTCAACCACTGGACCCCCTTTAGACACGGGGCCCGTTAACCATGGGAATAGACAGTTGCCTTATCAGCCCTTTTAAATTAATATGGCATTGCCAATTCCCACCACTCATCCTGTAAGAGAAAGCATCCGATCATCAAAATATAAATCGTGTCTTATATAGAAATGTGTATTTCCTTCGATTTTTACAAGTTTTGGTGTGTATGTCATACGTGACTGTATTCTATTAGACTTATGACACTAAGTAGTGACTATTTTGTATATATTTTTTATACTCGCGCTTAAAATGAAGGCGTATTAATCCCTCTTTTGTATTTATCCGCATGTGCGGTCACCATTATCTTTTCAATAACGTGGGTGAGAAGGATTCCCTTCCCCTTTTTTTTTGTGTGTGGGAATGTTAAGCTCTACTGAGATGCCAATTATCGTATTCGACTGTCACGGAGTGTGATTGACAGACTCACAAAGAGGTTGTGGGATGCAGTAGACGCCAGGAGATTTGGTTCGATAATAAAAAAGAATCTTACGAACAGGAAAACAAAAACACAGAGGACTATTATCACCAGCAACAAAACCAAGCTTTAAGACGCTTTCAAAAATATTTGTTAGAAAAAAGGGTAGGAATGGGATAACACAACCAGTGTAAAGGACATCTCGCTATCGCTATTACTATATCACTTTGCCGGACACTCCATACATGTGGATCAGAATGTTATCGAATTTGTAACAGTGTGTTACATATCCGGGGACGAGTTAACATACTTGGACAAATAACCTATTGAAATGTATCATATCATATACGAGGGATATTTTTCATCTGGACACCGAGTTGACAATGTTGTTTGTAAATGCCGTCAACGTTAATTTCATCGCTTACGGATTTTCTTTTTTTCACTTTCTTTGTGCATAAATCTGTTTTTATTTTTGTACGAGAAGATTAGCAGCGTTAATGGGAACTTTTTAAAATCAAAGGAAACCCCATATTTTCTTTTGCGCTTTTGAAACACGAGAACAATTAGTGTCGGTGTAAGAAGGTTTGCAGAGCTTCTCATTTCCTGTAAATAAAGAGTGTATGTTCAAATTGTTGTGTATTAACCATGAAGGAGGAATATGAAGAAAAGACTACACTCGAATTACGACGAGACGACGACGTTGACGACGAGGTATTTATCAAAAGAGAAAAGGTAAGCCCCCTTCTCTGAATATATAAATAAATAAATATATGAAAAATAAAAAAATATAAAAAATTATAAATAATATGTATATAAATAAATATATATATATATATTTATATATATATTTATCTCACTCGAGATCCAGCCTTTCTCTAAATGCAGCATAGTTGTTTAACAGTTTTTCCGTTATTCCTATATGTATATATATATATAATTGAAATCGTAATGAGTTGGAAAATCCAGAACAGTGAAAAAACTTACAGCCTCCACCAGGATTCCAACCCGGGCCTCCCGCTTTATATGCGGACACCCTAACCACTAGGCTATGGACGCTGATTGTTCGAAACCAGTAAGGAAGGTCGTGATTCCACATATACATTGTTCCTTATATTAAAGAAAGCAGAAAGTGGCTAATAATAATATTTTTAAATATGTTTTTAAATTAATACTTTTTATCAATTGTATCCTTATTTTGATACTTAAACAATCACAGGGCCGGGATAGGGTGAGTAGGACAGGGTCAAGCTGTAATCCCATTGCTTGATTGCTTGATTAATGTCTCTTTCAAAAAGCTAAGAAAAATTCTTCTTCCGTTTTGTAGATATCATGCTTTTCACTTTCATCAACTTTGTGATGTTATTATACTTCCAGTTGAAGAAGAAATTAAATTTCTACTCCCCTACCATTTTCTTTTCACATTTCAAGGTGAATGTATCTAAGGTAAAATTGACCAAAAGTGGATAAAAAAGAAAATGCATACGTCGGAAAGTACGGCTCCATGAAGTTCTTTTCAATTATTCAGCATTGCAGTTGATGTATATAGGCCTATATAGGTTTGCTAACTTCAACACTTGTTTTCTTTTTTTTTCTTCCCCGGTATATAGGGTAACGTATGCTTTGAATGTAGACTGGACATCAACGACAGGTTTCTGCTCAAAGTCGGAGTTAGCAACTATTGGCACGCGAATTGCCTTCGATGTTCCGAGTGTTTGATAAAACTGCAAAACTTTAGTACATGCTACTTTCGGGACCAGCATGTATTCTGTCGAAGATGCTACCGCAGGTATGTAATGAATTTGACTTACGGTTGTAGAGGAGGGGAGGGGGGGGGGGAGATTCGAAGGGTATCACCAACCCGATAACATGTCCGACTTTTAATCTTACATTTGATTTGATTTGTTAAAATTTCGATTTTTCAATCCTATTTACATGATTGGCAGTAAATTAACTCGACTATAATTATAGAGTCAAAGTTGATTTCCAACTTAAGAAAGATGCACAAGAAATTTGAGATATAACTCTTTCCTCGAGATTAATAATAATATGGAAAACTTCGATAGCAATAAACCAAGTACTGTTTAACCGTTTAACCGAAGACAGTAGCCTGTGCCACATTGACAGACAACTTAGAGACCAAAAAGAAATGGTTAATTTACAGCAAGCTTTGAAGAGAATTTCTTATGATTTCTGATGCGCACACACTTGCCCTTTAATTCCATTATTATGCGCGCTTCGTTACTGCTCGCTGCAGGTATCAATTTGTTACCTGACACAAAGCATACAGAGTTAAGATATACTGTTTCAGCTGTCGAAAATAATTATTTCTAATATTCCTTTTCTTTAATATCCTACGTGTATATTTTTAATATTTTTCTTTCCCGCCAGTCATTATTCGAGGATTTGTTCAGCTTGTAGTCGATCGATTGGCCCAACAGATTGGGTTCGTCATGCTAAAGGCTTTGTGTATCATCTTGCTTGTTTCTCCTGCCACCACTGTAAGAGGCAGCTCTCGACGGGTGAAGAATTTGCTCTGACTGGTCACAAAATTAGATGCAGGACACACTTTCAATCCAGCGGTCACGGGTCGGAGAATGACGGGGAACAAACACCCAGCATCGATGGTAAATACCTTATTATTCATAGTTATGTGAAAATTACATATAATTCATTCTTTAGTTTAACTTTACTTTTTCAAAGTACCAAGTAATGAATTTGTTGCTGAAAACTAAATTAAATTAACTCAATCCATCTGGGCAAACACAGAGGGGAAGGGGGGGGGGTTAAGAGGAGTATCTGCATAGCCACATTATCATAACTGATTACTATTCCATATATAGAAACGTGTTTTCATTGAAAGGTTTTTCTTTTTGCAAGGTGTAAAGCATCCACGTTCCACCCAAAGCCATATAAGCAGTTTTGAGGGTTTTATTGACGAGGAGAGACTGCTTAAAAAAATGAACCAACAATCAGCCAGAAAATTGATAAAAAACCACGGAAAGATAAAATATCACAATTTTTAACTTTGCCGGACCACAAGTATTATGTACGCGTCCGTAAAATAGTCCCGTATATGTTAACATATACCAATGGGCACAAGGCCCGATTCTTCGTGTACTGTATGATAATTGATTAATATATTTTGTCGCTGATATGAGTCGCTCTCCTCATTTGCAGATGATTCAAATACAAGTTCTGACGATACCACGACGTCATCGGACAACTCGCCGAAGCCGAAACGAATTCGCACGACTTTTTCCGAGAAGCAGCTCGAGGTGCTTCACGCACACTTTAAAGTCGACGTCAACCCGGATAGCAGCTGTCTTCACACTATAGCTCAAGTCACTGGCCTAAGTAAGAGAGTCACGCAAGTTTGGTTCCAGAATTCACGAGCAAGGCAAAAGAAATACACGACTCATAGCAAAACACATGCCTACTCAGGAAAACACTATGTTAACTACCAGACACATATTAAAATGGAAGTTTAAACGATGTGTGGAATTATTACTTCTCCGAACCCACTGATGACGGCCATAGCAACCACACTGCACCGTCTGCATGATTGTGATTGGCTCTCAAGATATTCAAAATTACACATCGTCAAAGAAACCTATACTGGAACTTTTTAACTTTGCGACCTTCTTTGCCTATATCAGCTGTAAAATGGGGTTCTAGATCTAACTATTTGCTTTTTTTTGTCATTTTGTAACAATTTGGATACCAAAGTACCAAAAGCTGTTATTGTTAAATGAATATTCATGAAATACAAATTTCCAGCTGAGAGTGTTCTCTCGGAAAGAATGATGCGACTTTGTCTTCAGTTAGCGGATGTTCTATACAAAATACTTTCATGTAACACATGAGAGATGTTGACGAACACGAACACGATTTCTCTCTCTATAGGCCTACTTATAAATTTATTTTATCTACCAATTTCTAGCTTTTTTGTTTTTGGAAAGAGAAAATCAAATTGTTAGCAAAAATGCGTCTCGTTTAAAAATTAATCAGAATGATTTTTGTTTGCTCTTAAAATGCACAAGTACTGTTGTCTATACCTTTGTTTTTAACTTGCCAATCATTCTGTTCTATTCGTATGTCGTAACTTGGGGAGGGGGGGGGGGGGTCTTTTTTTGTAATATTTCGATTAAAGCTTAAACGAATTTGGTTAAAAGTCTGCAAATGTAATTATTAATTTTGATGCACTACAAAAAGGCAAGCGTGACGCAAAGTGTGTTAATACGCAACTTTAATTAACTACGTAAACTGTATCATATGTATTTGGTAACTGCGTCAAATTGTATATATGCGAGACATTTGTCCATAAAGTGTAAATGAAATTTCATATGGAACGCCGTTTAAGCCATTTCTTGTTTCACAATATGTGTGTATATATCGAGTATTTTTGTTGTTGTTGTTGTTCTTGTAAACAATGGAAATAAGGTAAGAAACCGAAACCATTGTTGTTGCTTCTGGAAAAAAATAATCCCTTAAATTGTCAAGAATGTTATTGAACGATTTGGGAGTACCAATACAGAATGATGGTTTTTTGGTCTTAGTATCAAAGAATATAATTTCCGAATATGCTTCCTGGTACTCTTTCAGAACTGACAGATTCATTCCTTACTTTCTAACAGTTACTGTGATGGAGACTATAATTTGAAAATGATATTCTATAATTCTGTGTAACACTCGTGGATTATTGTTAATACGTGTAGCCACCTGCGTGTAGCTATGGTTAAACGAATGAGAGATTCCACCTACATGCGATACTCCTATATCGTTACTACCATTTCTTAATCTCCAGAGAAGAGGGGGGGGGATAGAGGGGGGGGGGGCAAGAAGGGTATCGGTAATATAAGAATTTCATAGTTCTATTGTTCTGTCTATACTTTATGTTAATAATTACAAGAAAACTCGACCAACTAGAAATAAATATATAAACAGAACGGTTCTGAACAATTATTTCTTGATCTGTTATGTTGGAATATGTTTGCTGGCCATCGAAACCTCAGAGTTATATTATCTAACTCAAAGTGGAACATGGTACTCTGATACTAGATACACGAAACACTAGATGCGATACACTAGATAAACTTATATACTTACACTTATACAAACTATGGTAGGTCTTTCAATATTAAAGCTCAGGGCAATGAGCGAGTCAATCATACCGTTTATTTCCAACTGCGTATACGCAATTAATATCGCTTAAATTTACAGAGTTGTATGAGGGGTGATTTCCCTCTCCCCTCCCGTACCCTACATACCTAGTTGATGAAGTTGAGATATATTTCAATAAAAAAAAACATTCGACCCGAGACAGTGATTTGTTACCCAAATGGAAGGGAATTGATTAAATCTATCTTTTGCTGCGCCCTCTACATTCTGCTTATTCAGGTATATAATGGTATCGTCCGGCTCCACCATAATTGCGGCCGGCACTTTTGTGATATAACGAAAGGAAACCAAGAAACAAAAGGCAGAAACAAAGGAGTTTTATTTACTGCTGGGTAAAAGGAAATAGACACCGATAATTAAAGGAGGTGAAGACTCGTGCACAAAGAAACGTCTCATGCCGGTAATCTGACCTAGTTTCAAATAAGGTGTAACAGAAGTGTTAGACACCACCATCGATCCCAGAAAATACACACACACATCTTGCTACCGTAATTAGACACTAATACAGTCAAATACATAGTCAAGTACCCACAACACAGTGTACATAGCAGCGATGGACATCTTAGGTCCAGCTAAAGATAACAAGGTATCACGTTTCATTCCTGTCTGCATTTTGTAGAGACAAGAAGAAAAGTTCAATAGTTGCAAGCAACGGAAAGTTAACTTTTTCAGAGAGCGGCACGCGGTTTGGGGCGAGTCTTCAATGTCTTTAAAGGATGCTCAGTTCTCATCATCTGGGGCCCCCACCATGGGCGGCGATCCTGGGGGGAAGGGGGGATATATCCCCCCCATGAAAATGGGTGGAGGGGATGTAATACACCATATCCCCCCCACCAAATGCCAGGGATAAGAATATTTTCATGCCTACATTTATGCATCATCGTTAATGTACGGCTCTTTTTTAGCTTCATTTCTCGCCTACCATAAACGCAGTGCGATCTTTTCAAATAAAGCGTCTTTATAAAGCAAGAATAGTTGACTGTAGGCTTCATTGGCCCTATAACAACAAAATGTATTATTGCGCCCACGGTATTGATATAGTACATATATGCACCCTCATAGTATTCATATAGGCCCTATAGTAGGCCTACACACGCACATGTTCCCTCGAACAGCTGAGAATCTCATGTTACCAGGGTAATGCTTAATACACGTTTCACCTGGATGCCCTAGCAATCGGTACCTAGGAATGTAACTATGTGTAATTGTGTATTGCATGTGTATAGGCCTATAATAGCCTGCATGAGGCCATTTTCTTCATCGAATAATATAAAAGAGCTCTCGAACATTCTAACGTTGCGCCTGAAACAAGATTGACAGGGGCAATTTTCCCAAAATAACACCCGAAATTTTAAAAAAAAAGTATTTTGGATCCTGATTATGAGATATTTCGGACATGACATCCCTATTTTAAAGTTGGGTATATGCGCTTGGAAACCTCGGGAAGTGCCGTTTCCGGCCATCTAGAGGGTTTGTTAATCCCAAAATTTTCTTGTACGCTTCGCGCCAACTCATGGTGGCGCTACGCTTAGATAGTCAACAAGGTCATATCCCCCCACTCGGAAGTACGGATCGCCGCCCATGGCCCCCACCACTTCACTCTCCCATTGCCATGGTGATACAATCACAAACACATTAATAGTAATAAAAAACAACACACACACACAATTTCTTTAGGTAATGATTTCAGGTAAATAACACAAGGGCAGAGAACCCTCGAACGTTTTAAAAAGTAAAGTTTAGCAGGCAGCATTCTGCACGTGCCTGCAGTGTGACAGATCCATACCAATATATGATGTGTATATACCTCCGAGTCTCTTTCTATATATTCATGAAGAGCAGAAAATAACAAAAACATGTGTTTTTGTTATCGCGTGACATCGTCTTGTCATCTTGTATATGCCGCTCGAATGAAAAGTTTGGCAGTGACACAATAATTGAAATAAGGCGTGACACAAGCTGCAGGGGCTTGCTTTTCTTACCGATGCATTTTATTCTGTTTGTACTATAGGCCCATCATAAATTTCTTATACAGTAGGAGACCATTTCGACGTCCAATGCTAATTAGGTGCATGCAGTAGAGAACCAGTTACGACTGGTTGAGGCAGGTTGGCGATTGGCAAGGGGTTAAGGGTCAGGCAAGATGGGTCAGGAAGAAAGTACCCCGTACGATTTAAGGCAATCTGAATGGGATCGGTCAGTAATGAAATGAATCCAAATAAAACAAGAGCGTTTCAAATCAATCGATACATCGTCATCATATCGGCGCAGAGTGATATACACTGAGCAACGTAAAATCATTTTCGATTTAACAAATATTTGACAGTTGGTCACAATACTGTATATAAAAATTAAAACTAAACATAAAAGGTGTGACGTGAAATGCTTATAATGTTCCTATGCGTGAACAAGTTTGGGGATAGCCTATATCTTTCAGCCACGATCGTGGGTCTGTATAGGGTTTCTTATGACCAATATACACAACTTACTTACCGCACAATAACACAGTTTAGTTCAACGCAAACAATCCAAAGTGTGAATAGGCTGCTTGCAAAAAAAGCATTTTAAAAATGACAAAACCCACCCGCTGATCTTAAGAACCTGCAGAGAACTACCTCCATTATGCTGTCAGAGGAAACCTGATGAGAAAATCGTTTCTGTGGGAGGTAGAGTAGTCAGAAGTCGATAATTTGAAAAGTGGTTATCCCGGTGTACTTAAATCTACACTGGCTTTTCGACAGATCACAGTTCAGTCCCCTGTGGCGAGGTACTTTACTGAAAAGGATAAGTCTAAAGAGAGGACAGTAGTAACGATTGCGTAATGATGCCAATTATAACAACAGCAGATAATGAAAACACGGTGCTAAAATGTGACACATATTTTAGTATGTGCATGTAGAGAGACATAAATTGCAGAGATCTTTATGTAAGGCTTATCAACATAGAGAAATGCAGTGATTGGTGTTTAAAAGACAGTTGTGCTTTAGACGAACGGACACAACGAGAAACTCAACTCAGTTGGGTTTGTAGTCTCAAGTTTATGGTGATTACGTATCACAATTGACTCAATCATTAAATGTGTCAATACTCATGTTAAGTCATCGACGACGCAGAAGTTTGGGACAGTGTATTTGGCCAGTGAGCCAGATAATGTCCATATTGAAACCAGAGTTTGACGCCTCAGACTGTCTATAAAAGTATAAGCAATGTTATCGCTTGAACCATGGAGGTAAACTCCATGCTTGACCCCATAAGAAAGTCTGTTTAAATTAAATCTATTTGCCGCCCCTTTTCAAATTTGTTTATAATATCCCAGTTATGCATATGAAATAAGTAAAATTTTCCTCATGTGTTTAATAGGTGTTTTTATCAAATGCAATCTGAGGATGATTCCTGGCCTACCGTATGTGTGCTACTGTGGCTAGACTGCCTTCCATATTCCTCAACCTCTCTCAGCAAAGAAATTGCTGTATAGGGTTCGCCCACAACTATAAAGGCTTTTGTTAGGAGTTACACTCAGATGGTCGATTACAGATATAAAGCAACGATGAGATCACTGATGGGAATCCCGATCTAGACAAACATTTCTTGGGCTATCTCAAAATTAAACTTGTAGCCTAGGTGAGAAATCATTGCCTATGAAACTGAAAGACATCCGACGTTACTGATGCACAAACCGAGCCATCATTATTTGTCTATCTGATAGAGATAACCGTCATGAACAACTTTCTCAAACAGCCAAGAAAACCCTTCTTCCAAGTCATGGAAGATGTTCCTTCACATACCCGGTCTCACTCAGGCTTGATCAAGTCTAAATATGACATCATCGAGCCACACGTGCTTCATGGTGTTATGTGTTTTTTTCTGTATTTATGACAATGTTTATTTTCTGTAAGAGAGATGATATCTGCAGATGCTGAATCTTAACACGTTGCAGCCGGGTTTTTCAAGACCTGATGAAGGCATTGGTTCAAGGGTCAACATTCATTGTTAACATTCTACCTTGAAAATATGACAAGAAGAAACAAAGAGATTATAAATGGTTTGAAACTAGGATGTCTCGCAAACGGAGTGTTGTAATTAAAATGTCTGACATATAAGCTAAGATGATAGTTGGCTTTGTGCCTTCTTCAAATTTGCAAATAACTGTCTTGATGGTTTCTTCTCTCTTTTTCTTCTGTTAGTTTGGCTGGTTTAGTATCTTAGTAAAATCATTTCATTATGTTTAGTCCTGCAAATCGCAAATTAAATTTCTGAAATAAGATTTCGCCGTGCGAGGAAACAGCAAATGCAATCTTGGTAATTAGTTTACACCAAACACAGCAGTATTCAATATAATGGTTTGGTAACGAAATTATTTTGCCATCCAATGTCACTTTGGGAAAAACCCAATAATGCCAATTACAGTAACATAAGCGGTAAGAATAGCAAATAAAATTTTCTGTTTAGTAGGAATATTAGTGGTCCTTTTGATCTCGTTCAGAATAATAATGAATCTGGCATGCAGAATGGAAGAACAATTAGGAAATGGCGATACCTGTCGGTCAAACAATAATTTAGGGATAACTTTTTTCCTAACTTTTCGTGCCAATAGTGGAAGCTGATTGCCATTTGATGGCAGTTGATACCAGGGGTGAGTTGGGACATTGCCGGGGGGGGGGGGGGTAGGGTGAGTGAGGAGGATAGTTAAAGGATTGCTCACTCCTGGGGAAATTTTGAGTGGCATAACTAGGACATTTCACTGGCTTCAGAGGAACTGACATACGGGGGGGGGGAGGGGTGGGGGTGATGAAGGGGTCGGGTATAACGTACGTCCTCTTTTGGATGTTGATTCCCTGCATTTGGATTAGCCTCTAATCTATGACAGGTTGCATGTGTCGTTGCCTACACTTTTTCAACTGGGGGAGGGGAAGGAGAGAGGAGACGAGGAAGGGGGAGAGGGAAGGGGGTATCGAGTGGTAGAGGTATGAGTATCAGGTCGAGAGTACCTTTCCCTACTATGTGGGACCTTGATGGAAGGGATGTAAATTAATTCCAAGATTTATAATTCTCAAAAAAGGTCGTCTCCAAAACACTATATTGAAGGTGATATAGCAAAGAGATCTTTGATTCTTATTAGAAGGGAAGAATAGATAATGTTTTTTTCTTTTCTGAGAAAGAGGACGACAAAAAACCCATCTTGTAACACCTCCTTTATTATTCATAACACAATCAATAGTATCATATTCCAAATATTTATCATCCAGTTTAAATCAACATTTCTCAGTTATATCATATTTTTTCTTCACTTTTTTTTTAAAACATTTTTTCTGCAGAAACTCAAAAAGAAAATGAAACAAAATCATTTCAGAATTTTTGGTGTCAGGTCCATAGCCAGCAGCCGTCAGAGGAATGGCAACTTTTCAAAGTCTCCTAGAAACACTAGCTGCCAGCTTTTTCGATGCCTATGACTGAAGGGTTTAATTTGTGGAGTTCCTACATTATATATAATCAAACATGTCAGACTGAATATGCTTGGAAAGCTCCTTTAACTGTTCGCTAACAAGGGGTTGTAAAGAGTCACTTAACAGCGTTGTCAAGTAGTGGTTACCGGTTATTCCACAGAATTGATGGCAGGGGAAATACTTCACGGAGGCGTCCAAGCCACTTCACCTTTTGAATTTGGAGACCGGCGTGGTGACTCACTTCAACATCGATGTGATGAATTCGGCAAGGACGGCTCTCTCTTGGTCAACTCAGACCCTTAACATGAACAAATTTATTTTCCACTTTGTGTAGTAACTTTGATATGAATACTTTTTGAACAGATACAATGATGAAGAGAGGGGTGCGGGCGGGGGGGGGGGGGATGCCTGTATAGTAGATTCTTCTGCCTCCATTTTGAAGGAAAACACAAGCTTTTTAATAATTTAGTCAACACAAGTGATTACTTGATCCGATGAATGGAAATAACTTTCTACAATCAGAAAATCAGAATTATGATTGATAATCAACTCACGACAATTAACAACTGGGAAAGGAAATTTGATTTCTAAGGTTTATTTTAAATAATTTAAATATTGTTATGACAGTTTACATGAGCTATATCTCATTAACAGCTAATTAAGAATGAAACAGAACAAAAATGCTTAACGATGAAATAGCTGTTAAAACAATTCTTTTTGAGTTCACCAATGAATCTAAAGAAGGGCTCACTATAACAAGGTCTCATTAAGTGTTTGTAGAGTTCAACTATCGAAAATAACTGAACCACATATTACAGGGATGATTAAGCATTCATAACTTTATGATGCAGTTTTTTAAGGTTTTTATGGATTGTGTTTCTAAAAACAATCCTTAATACATTATCTGTGTACAAAGACTGTTACACATCCGCCCAATACTGGACTTTAGCTAGAGTAAAAAACATATACATTGCATCATATATGGGGGACTTGTTGAAAATAAACAATTGCTGAGAACTGTTTTTTTCGATCATAAGTAACCTGTTAAACGTAAGTATTTTGCAACTGATTACAACAACAATAACAAAATAAAGAAAAGAGAAAAGAATACAACTAACTACAGGACCCACTAATCACACACTTTGAAAACAAGACGACCAATGAATCTGATCTTTGTACAGACTAAGAATTGAAGAGCCTCCTATAAGAAAAAAAAATGAAAAAAAACAACAACAATAACCCATTGTTACCTTCAGCCTACTGGTCTATTGCCCTAAACAGGTTTATGGTTTAGACTCTTGTAAAAGACAACCAATGAATCTGATATTTGTACAGACTAAGAATTGAAGAGCCTCCTATCATAAAACAAAGGGAAAAAAAAAAAACAAAACAACAATAACCCATTGTTACCTTCAGCCTACTGGTCTATTGCCCGAAACAGGTTTATGGTTCAGACTCTTGTAAAAGACAACCAATGAATCTGATATTTGTACAGACTAAGAATTGAAGAGCCTCCTATCATAAAACAAAGGGAAAAAAAACAAACAAAACAACAATAACCCATTGTTACCTTCAGCCTACTGGTCTATTGCCCGAAACAGGTTTATGGTTCAGACTCTTGTAAAAGACGACCAAAGAATCTGATATTTGTACAGACTAAGAATTGAAGAGCCTCCTATCATAAAACAAAGGGAAAAAAAACAAACAAAACAATAATAACCCATTGTTACCTTCAGCCTACTGGTCTATTGCCCTAACAGGTTTATGGTTAAGCCTCTTGCAAAAACCAAATTTAGTTTCTGATAAAACTTGGTCACACTTAACTTAAGGGTAAGTATATGCAAATTTCAACCGCATTGTAATTGTGGACCGTTGAAATCCATATTACGAATTCATGTGGTGGCTGTCACAGCATGACAGTACTCCAGTCAAACTCCATTTTGCATTGCAAACCATACATCTACCCCTGTAAATGTCCCGCATTACTTAAGTTTTGCACACAAAGAAATATCCCCCAAAGAAAACAAATAATGAAAAAATATATGTTTTGAGCATTTTTTTAAAGACACACCAACATATGACAAGCAATATGGTTTGTATGAACCAACTTTCCATCCTGACCCCTCTCTACCAAATAGTAAAAGATGGTTTAATTATTTGTTTTGTACATACACAAAGACATTTTGTTCTTTTTGTTGTTGTAATTTTTCACTGTCTAGAGATCTAGCTCCATCTTTCTCTTGCACGGCTCAGCATCTCACGAGATATGATGACCCTTTGGATTTGGGCTGTTCCTTCATAAATCTGAAAAGAAATAGAAAGTTGGAGGGAGATGAAACTAAGATTTACAACTGAAACTTGAACAGAGTACGAGATAACGAGGTATTCATGACTGAAACATTAACAGTGTAGGAGACAATAAAGAGTGTGACCTGAACTATCTAGCACTTGTACTCTTTAGTGAGTCCTACTGCACACCAACCAGCCTTCAGCACTGGGGTTATCCCGGTTAAAATTTCAAATAAAAGGGCACACCGTGTCGTGATTTTTCTTAAAACAAAACCCTGCTCGTGTAAGCTTTTAGAAACAAGTGTTTGATAAAGACAATATTTGGTTTACATAGACTGGCAGAGAGAAGATTGGGATCAAGAAATTATATGTGATCGGGTAAAGGCCAAATTCTGAACGGCTGTCCAGTCGCCCAAGACGACCAAACTTCTGCTCGAACGACCAAAATCAGCTTTGGAGGTTGTCTGGCGATGTCTCGTTGTATACAACAAATTCAGATTGCATCGTAAATCAATAAACCCCAAATAGGAAAAATGAAAAATATCACCATCTATCCTTTTAGAGATCTCCAAAAGGATAGATGGCGATATTTATCATCAGAAATAAAGAAATAAAAAAGTTGCTGAGCTATGAACCACCTGAAGGGGAATATTACTGACCCAAAGCTAGTGTTCTGTTCACCAAACCAACCCATCTCTCCTACAGTGTAAATACTGGTGTTCTATTCACCAAACCTTCAAATCTCTCCTACAGTGTACATATTGGTGTTCTATTCACCAAACCTACACATCTCTCCTACAGTGTACATATTGGTGTTCTATTCACCAAACCTTCAAATCTCTCCTACAGTGTACATATTGGTGTTCTATTCACCAAACCTACACATCTCTCCTACAGTGTACATATTGGTGTTCTATTCACCAAACCTTCAAATCTCTCCTACAGTGAACATATTGGTGTTCTATTCACCAAACCTACACATCTCTCCTACAGTGTACATATTGGTGTTCTATTCACCAAACCTTCAAATCTCTCCTACAGTGAACATATTGGTGTTCTATTCACCAAACCTACACATCTCTCCTACAGTGAACATATTGGTGTTCTATTCACCAAATCTGCACATCTCTCCTACAGTGTACATATTGCTGTTCTATTCACCAAACCTTCAAATCTCTCCTACAGTGAACATATTGGTGTTCTATTCACCAAACCTACACATCTCTCCTACAGTGAACATATTGGTGTTCTATTCACCAAATATGCACATCTCTCCTACAGTGTACATATTGCTATTCTATTCACCAAACCTACACATCTCTCCAACGGTGTACATTTTGCTGTTCTATTCACCAAACCTACACATCTCTCCTACAGTGTACATATTGCTGTTCTATTCACCAAACCTTCAAATCTCTCCTACAGTGTACATATTGGTGTTCTATTCACCAAACCTACACATCTCTCCAACGGTGTACATTTTGCTGTTCTATTCACCAAACCTACACATCTCTCCTACAGTGTACATATTGCTGTTCTATTCACCAAACCTTCAAATCTCTCCTACAGTGTACATATTGGTGTTCTATTCACCAAACCTACACATCTCTCCTACAGTGTACATATTGCTATTCTATTCACCAAACCTACACATCTCTCCTACAGTGTACATATTGCTATTCTATTCACCAAACCTACACATCTCTCCAACGGTGTACATTTTGCTGTTCTATTTACCAAACCTACACATCTCTCTCCTACAGTGTACATATTGGTTATTCTTTGTTATTTTGCTACATTTTTCCGATAAACGAATTTGCTGTCAGACAACCAAAACGTATAACCTGCCTGTCCTTAAAAATCCGAATTGTTCTTCACTAAGAATAATTTCCTCAAAGTTATCACATTTCTTAATAGATACCCTGTGATCCTTCTGCGACACCAACCTGATAAATCTTGGCATCTCTCATGAGCTTCTCCACCGGGTAGTCGCTGTTGAAGCCATTCCCGCCAAAGACTTGTACCGCATCGGTGGCGCACTTGTTTGCGATGTCCGCCGCGAAGGCCTTTGCGATGGAGGCAAAGTATGTGTTCCTGTTACCCTGGTCGATCTCCCAGGCCGAGCG
Source organism: Apostichopus japonicus (assembly GCF_037975245.1). Classification (NCBI taxonomy): domain Eukaryota; kingdom Metazoa; phylum Echinodermata; class Holothuroidea; order Aspidochirotida; family Stichopodidae; genus Apostichopus; species Apostichopus japonicus. Next base: position 4,289,903 of record NC_092582.1, read on the forward strand.
CTGGGTGAGGAGACGAGCTGCCTCCACATTGATGGCCATGTCCGCCAGAATGAATCCCACGGCCTGGAACTGAGGAATTAATGAGAAAAAAACGGATGTATTTCACAACATAATTAACATGCGATAGCATTATGATTTGATAAATGTGTGATGTTTTATTAACCTAGTTGTGAGTTAAGAATCCCGATAAGTTGACCTCTCTAGTACCACAGTAGATAATTTCTAAGCAGAGTAAATACTTGGTTATCATTGTGTTTCTGTAACACTGGCAACTCTCTCCACAAACAAGCTGAAAATCACAAAATTAATTAAAAGTGAAGAACAATGTCCCATTCCTCAAAGTATTCTATGAACACAATGGATTATAGAGAATCTTTCATTGTAATAAGAATGTCAAATTTCAATAGTAATAATACTAAATGATAATAATAATAAAATGATGATGATGATCATAATAATAATTATAATAATAATAAATACTGTACCATGAACAGTATCTTCACAAAAGACACTGATATTAAAATTCCAATGTAGCACAAAGAATCAAGATGTCTTATATTAATTTCCAAAATTTGAACATTATGATGAATCAGCTGATATATCCGTTGGGCTAATTTTATGGTTACGTGACAGTGATGAAATTACAGTATTACTGATCATCCCGATAAAAATCAGTTGATGGGATTTTTTTGTAGTTTTTATTATTACTCATATTTATTCATGATACATTTGACCTGTCATGACTGTGTGGTGGAATATGGTTGCATGATGATGTAAACATGAACAAAACCAGGCCATTTAGATATTTCTGAAGCAAGTTTAGCATTTTTTGGGGAAATGAATCAGATAAAAAAAATGGTCCAGATAACAGTATTTCCTCTTAAGCTTTGAAGTTAATATCTCTCTTTATCTTTTTAAAAGAGGATGGCCTTCTGCATGAACCAAACATCCATTGAGAGGCATGAGCAAAACTTAGGTATCATTAATACTTGAATAATAAAACATCTTGAACGTGATTCTCATATTTGAGATGCAGTATCCTGAGAAACAGGAAAGCAACTTAGTTTCATCAGCAAAACTTTGAACTGATGCAAAAATGGCGATGTACTCTTTTGAGAACATCCTTAAATTCAGAGGAAAGTTGATAGTTTGTCACTGATTGAAATGAAGTGATCGTTATGATAATACATATTAGCTATGTACACTAAATCCCGGAGGACACAAAACTCTTATCAAATAAAACCTTTCACAGCAGTCCATCACAATGAATAACTAGCATGGTGTCATGTGACTGAAGATTGTCTTTCATTGGATGAAGGAAGTATGCTATTGTAATAACAACAAAAGAGTGCAAGAAGCAAGAACGTAAAATAAAAATTAATGTCATATAAATCTGAAACAAAGTAAAGACTTGAAACTCTTCCCTCCTTCCCTGCTGTCAATACCAATAAAGATTTTGATACGGATTGCATTTTCTGTTGGTTTAGCTTGTTTCCAATTGAGCAACCCGCCCCCCCTACACCCTCCCTCCCCCACTCTCCACAACAAGTTTCCTTTAACAAATCTTGTCTTTTTTCAAACTTTCACTGCCTAAGTTTAACATTCAGTTTTACCATTTCCAGGCATTGTCTAACCTCTCTGACCTCTTCTGTCGCAACTCAAAGAAATTGCATCTTATTCACTTTTAAGATGGCATTTTATGGCGATGTCCAAATCATGTTGATGGAGTGAGGATAAGTTATGAACCTTATCATAAATCTCCATAATGAAAATAATTCAAAATGGATGACTTTATTGAAGCAGCATACATGTAGCAAACATTGTTGAAAGTCCACATTTTTCAGGAAGCAACTGGGTGGCAGTATTCGAGGGGGATGAGAAAATGCATTTGAAAATAACCCTGTTCAGCTTACCTCTTCATGAGTAATGACCCAATTCCTGCAAACAATCATACTAAAGTCATCACTGAACTACATAAAGCAATGCACAACACTGTTCATAATTTCCTAAATAATTTTAAAAATGGTTACCACAATGGTACTTTTGTAATAACCTATATAAACACCAGATTACAACGCACCTCAGATTGATTCAGAACATTTGTGATAAATCTGCTTTGTATTTGAATCAATCAATTTTGGTTTGGAATTAAGTGTGCTTAACACTAAAAATATCAACACCATCTCCAAGACTAGAACATCTGCCATAGAATGGAATATTTTAACTAATCTGTAATTGGTCAATACATTTATTTGGTAGGTTTAAAAAATGGGTAAAATGTCATCAATGCAATCATATTTTAGGCAATATGTTTTTAGACCAGAGTGTGGGTTCAGATACAGTACGTAGCTTTATTACCATGAGATAAATCAATAACCTTTATCAGGGTCAACATATCATCGCTTAGTCTCTGCTACATGAAAGACTAAAAAGAGAACAAACAGGTCTAAGCCATCTCTTATAATTGATCTTATCAGTGAATAAAAGGTTCAAAGAATGTTTCAGAAGGGCAGGGCAAGGGAAGGGCAAGCAAAGACATGTCTTGAAATGGGCAAAACCCCTGGGTTGGGAAGAAATCATCATGAGTAGCCATCAGGTGCCAATTTGGAATTACCATTTCTTTACCCTGACAGCCAACCACCCACCCCCCCCCCCGCCCCCCCAAAAAAAAAACACAGAAGGGAGAAACGGTTTTAGATATATTAAAATGTTGTTTACCTCAGAGATTTTCTTTCCGAATGCTGTTCTCTCCAATGAATATTTGGTTGCTTCGTCCATTGCTCTTTGAGCCAAACCAACGGCCCCAGCAGCAACCTGTTGTTTTGAGGAAACAAGGACATTGTTATCTATTTGATATGATACGACCCAAATACACCAGACAGGACCCAATAAGTTAAGATACCCCAACTGATGTCATGAATTTATCCAATGCCTTCACCACTCAAAACTGACATAATTTAATCAAGTTAAGCTGCAAAAACCCAGTTTCTAGATTAGTCACTGAAGTTACTCAAGGAACTCTGATGTCGAGTTTTAAGGATGACCTGAGAAATAACTAATTTCCGAATGGTACAGATCCTCCTCCAGTTCAAGTCACCTAAACTGTACCACTTTAATTGTTTTGAAAAATTAACCCTTCAAACAGTCAAGGTGCTTGGTTGTACCAGTATAACAAAGAAGCTACTCTCCATGTATAAAATCTAGTTTGATACAAATATGTACCAAACTTACCATGTTTGTTTTGTTTTGAGATATTGAAAATATGTGGCCACCCAAATTTGACATTTAACCCTAATTTATACTAAGGCCATGAACTTCCTTCACCCCTCTGGCCTCATATAGCTTCCACAGAAATACTCAATTTAGAAAATTCTTTCTGACATTTTTATTTGTGTGGGTCGGGAACGACCAAACTGGAAAGCTTCAGACAGACATAGTAATGTAGGATCTTGCTAAAAGGATAGAAACCAATCATCTAAATTAGTTCATCTCACTTCCAAAAGGTCACCAAATCAGTTACATGCAAAACTTATGGTAAACGCTTAATACTAATAACCATCTACTGTATGGTACTTACAGGTGGCCTGGTCTTATCAAAGGCCCCCATAGCTATCTTGAACCCGGCACCCTGTACCGCCAGAACATTTTCCTTTGGAATTCGGACATCTGTGAAAGTGATCCCTCTTGTGTCTGAAGCTCTCTGTCCCATGTTCCATTCCTATAGAAAATGGCAAAAAGAAAACAGAAAGGAGGAAAACACCTGCATCAGTCGTTGGCTATTGACAATGCATCAATTCTTGATCTGGACAAATTGACAATGCAACCATTGTTCTTCTTGACTAATGAAAATGAAACCATTCTTGTTTGTGACTACTCGCAACGCAAATTATCATCTTGAGCAAAGGCAATAGAATCAGTGGTGCTATTAGCTAACGACGCTGCAACCATTCTTGTTCTTAACTAATAACGATGCAACCAATCGTGTTCTTGACTAATGACAATGCAACCATTGTTTTTCTGGACTCGTAGCGATGCAACCATTGTTGTTCTTGACTCATACAAGGCAACCATTGTTGTTCTTGATAAATGACAATGCAACAATTGTTGTTTTTGACAAATGACACTTCAACCATTCTTGTTCTTGACTAATGACAATGCACCCATTGTTGTTCTTGACTCATACAAGGCAACCATTGTTGTTCTTGACAAACGAAAATGCAACCATTGTTTTTCTTTACAAACAAAACTGCAAACATTGTTGTTCTTGACAAATACAATGCAACCATTGTTTTTCTTGACTCATGACAATGCTATCATTGTTGTTCTTGAACTCAAGACAATTGACTTACACAATTCAGATTTTAACTTAATCGATGAATCAATAAAGCCTTCCTGTCCACCCACCTTTCTACCTGGCTCTACTCCAGGCCAATCTCTCTCCACGATAAAACCGGTGAATTCTTTGGCCTTGGTCGGACACTGGAGAGGGTTGTCATCGGTTCGAGCCAGCACAAAGTACCAGTTGGCCTTGCCTCCGTTGGTGATCCACATTTTACTACCGTTGAGGATGTATTCGTCTCCCTTCTTGACCGCTCGGGTCGCAATTCCGGACACATCGGATCCTGCTATGGGTTCAGTCACACCATATGCCTGGAGGTGAAAAAAGAGGTGATGCCTTCATCAGAATGTCCCATACAAAATGCCAAAGCCTCCAAAGGATAAAGTCTCCTATTCCGATATCTTTTGATTCAACCAACTCTTCTTGAGTTTGTTAAGAAATATTTGCATAACAATCATTGGCAGACCTGTCGTTGTATACAAAACCAGCTGCATACTTAATGACCAAAGAAAAGCAAGCAAAATTAAGTCACCCCCCTCGTCAACCTCCCCCCCCACCCACCCCCATAAAAGTGCAATCTAACATCATAGATTAGAAAATAAAATAATAATCACATAAATGGTTTATTTGATGGATAAACAAGAGCCATGTGATCCCTTACAAACTTGAAGGAAAATTAAATTTTCACCTACCAACTACCAAGGAATGCAATATAGATCTGTTTTCAAGATGTTCATGACATTCAAATACAAAGTTACGCATTGCTGATGCAAGTATGAAATATGAAAGGTAATCAAAGATGACCATAAAATTAAAAAAAAGAAAGAAGAAGACTTACACACATCAGAGGGGCTTCCATCATACGGCCGAGGTATTTCTTCTTTTGTTCATGATTTCCTGCCAAGATTACCGGCATTTGCTGATGATGGGAGGGAGGAAAGGAGAAACCGTTAAAACAAAAACTATTAACTACTTGCATGTGTACAATCATGTCACTCACTATCACATTTGAAACTAGATCTGAATTCGGGTATGGTTGTTTGGTTAAGTTAATTAATTATTGAGGCAGGATGAGGTCTATATTCCACTAAGGAACAATACTAAGGTCTGTGATGGTCATAATTACCACCATACCTATTTCTCCTTTAATTACCCTCATGCTCATTTATTCTCATCCTAGCAAATTTTCAAGAATTTTTTTCTGGCTGGCCTTACCTTTTGGTCTTCCAAACAGCAGATTTGGTTGTCCGAAAAAATGTAGCAAAATAACAATGACCAATATGAACATTGTAGGAGAGATGTGTAGGTTTGATGAATAGAACACATATATGTACACTGTATGAGAGATGTGTAGGTTTGATGAATGGAACACCAACTCTTGGGGTGTTTCCAATTTATCATTTTACCTATTTGGAGGTATTTAGTTACATTGCAATATCAATTTGATGTAAACAACTAGTAATCCATCGGACCACCTCCCAAGCTGATTTTGGTTATCCAAACAGAAATTTGATTGTCTTGGATAACCGTAAATATTTGTCCTGCTCATGTTGTCACTTATCAATAACTTAAAAAGTAAACATTCTGATAAACTAATGTTACCATGGAAATGGAAGTTTTTTGCAAACAAACAGTCCAAGACAGCGACATTGGAACAATTCTCTCCCATTCGTTCTCCAACTACAAAATCTTTTATGCATTTTTTAAAGCAAGTGGCTGAAAATGTGATATTGTCGGCCCGATCTTATTGTATTGCTGATAGCAAAGGCAGATAAAACAATAGATTTACCCCCAGAGAATTAGCCTCTATGGCCGTCTGGATTCCTGTACAACCGTAGGCCATTTCTTCTGTAACGATGCAAGCATCAAGAATGCCCAACCCAAGGCCACCTGAAAGACGGAGAGCAAAAAATTATGTGGAACAAATATTAAACATATCTGAAATGTCATAATTACTATTGAATTCAATTGTCTGTTAAATAAATCTGTGGGCAAAAGCTTGCCTCGTAGCCAAGAATGTTGGACACAATTGTCAAATTGACTGAATAAGTAAGTATAGTGTTTTAGATCAGTAATCTAGATCTAACACAACCAACAGAAAAAGAAAGTCATTAGGACACAAAACCTTATTCCTGTGACTTCAAAAATCTCAATTCCTCCAAGATAGGTTCAACAAATTGTTTACAGTAATTACTATTTTGTGCTACAGGCTCCAAAATTTAGGCTTTTGACTAGCCTACTTGTAGGTGCCAGTGGAATTGGCTACTTGCCAGTAGCAAACAAGATGCATTGATAATCTTTCTGCCAATAGACATTAGGAACATTAACACATGGTAAGTCGGTTAACGATAGTTAGTAACAATACTGACATATATCAATGGTTTTATTATGCGTATGGAATGGTCTATTTGGAAGGAAGAGCGCCATGACCCGGATAGGGTCATCGGGGCCCCGGTGCAAGAATGTCACCAATTTTCAAGCTAAGTAGATAAGAATGCATATGTAGGGGAGACAGGTAAGGGAGGAATGAAGTAAAGTCAAAATAAACCTTTATTTTAAGATTAAGAATGGCTATAATATTTATAAGGAGTTGTCTTCAGTTGACTAATCCCCCATCTTGTTTCCATGAATAGAAGGTATTGTTCTTACAGACTGCTGCAGACAAGCAAACAAACAAGCCAATGTGTGATGCAGTGTTACATGATCACTGCTTTCAAATTAACAGCCAAGGATCAGCCTGACTAAGAAGGTTACATAAAGGCCTCTCATTAAATACAAACTATCAAAATATATTGCAAAAAACAAAAACTTAGAAAATCATATTTATCAAAGAAATAAATCAATACTATGAGAAAGATCCAAATTTGGTCTACAGTACTTCAACAAGGTTGTTTACACTACATTTGATGTAAGAAATTGTGCATTACCATACTCATGGGGGATATGAGTGTTCATGAGTCCGAGGTTCCAGCATTCTTCAATAATGTCCGAAGGATACTGCGACACAAAGGGGAAAAAAACAACAAGAAAGTTCTCTATTAAAATGCTAACAGAAAATTTATTGATGCCACTGCTTGATGTAGAGATGCACCTGCACTTAAAAACAAACAGATAAAATTATTATTTGAACCCACAAATAATTTAAAGCCTAAGTTTCAAACTTGTTTGTAACAGCCCTTGGGAGCTTTCCTCAGCTATGTCGCAGGTGCCTTACATACAATATTTCACATGAATTTCAATTGCAGACAATTCAGAACTTCTTGTCCTTTCCTTGACAACAGAGAAACATGCGATTGGGTTTCGTACGAGTACTAAATCTATGTGTTGTGTGCATCAATGTTAGGTTCCTAATAGTTTAGGAAGAGACACGAATATTGAGTAAGCAATTATCTATCTTGATACATTATCTCTGAATGCCAGAAAGATCACTGAAATTTTCCCTTACCTTATGAGCAAATAAGTACTCCTGAAGACTGAAGAGTTTGGAACTTTTCTTTGGACATGATACTGTATCTTTTACCTTGCAGTGCAAACATTCCTGTCTTTTATCTTGCTACATTGAGCATATAACAACTTAGAAGATAATAAAGCCTCCCCCCTCCCCCCCCCAAAAAAAAAAAGAAAAAGAAAAAAAAAGGTTGTTTTAGGCACACAATTTAAAGTGCAGTTTTCACCCGATGTTTGAAATCTAACCATGTACAAATAAAGTTATGTACAAACAAACATATAAAACACACTGCTTTGAAAACATCTAAAGGTTACCTTTCTGTGATACCTTTGACCAGGGAGTTGTCATGGAACAACTCCCTGCTTTGACTCACCTCTCCAGTTTTGTCATAATGTGCTGCTTTTGGAATAATTTTATCTTCAACAAACTTAGCAGCCAATTCTTTGTACTCTTGCTGTTCTGGTGAAATATCTGTAGAGAAGGGAAGTCAACAATTCTCCTATAAATGGGATGACTGACATTTCCAAAACAATTGATTCTCAGAGACAAGTTTGCATTAATGCATTATAATTATTTTTTTGCATATGGTATTATACTGTACTTCATTGCACTTAAACTATGTACCTTCTTTCATACACACCAAATTCAGGAATATTTCATAACTGAGCATTGCTGAACAATATTTTATTTGTTAGCAATATTTTAACCTTTGCTACCACTGCCATATATATTCATATTTTGGTCATATTGATATCTCTTCACCTGATACTGTGTGTACTGTAGTTAATTAAATATTTAAGTAAACCACAAACTTTACTCAGGTTTTGTAAGATGACAGTAGTCAGTACGACTAAAGGTAAATATTTTGTTTTGCCTTGATTCAAAATATTGAGAAAGGATTGTTGATCTAGATACTTATGTAATTTAATATAATTTATATACCTTAAGAGTACTATTAAGCTATGCTTACCAGTACAAATCTTTCCTAAATAGTGCTTTATATGCACAACTTGATGTTGACAAATGCAGCAATTGTAATTAAAGGGTGACTCATAGTACAAATTTTTAATTTGATATGTTGTAGACCAGGGAAGGGCAACCTACGGCCCACAGGCCATATGCGGCCCGCCAGTGATTTTTTTGCAGTCGGTGAGATGTCTCAAGAAAGAAAGAAATATTTTACATCATCACAAAAAACGAGCTAGCCGCTTAGAATTTATCGGCACTAATGATGCTGTCAGGAAGGCCGATTATCCTCATTAATTATCAACTGTACTGTATTGACATTATGTTTTTGTGAATACAGATTAAGTACACACACCTGTTGCTTGAAAGTACTCGGTATCAAAGGTTTGAAACCAACAGCAGGTCATTTGGTTAGGTGCGGCCCAGTCAAGTTTTCACGCCTTTTATCTGGCCCATTCATTCGAAAAGGTTGCCCACCCCTGTTGTAGACCTATAAAACTAAAGTCTAATACCACTACAGGTTGGATTTTCATAACCCTTTGAATTTTTGAGAAACAACCCTTGGCAAGTGAGGGTCATCAACTTAAGTGACTGGACTATGAAGCCTAATACACAGACCATTTGGTCAGTTCCTCGGATGCAACACAAATCTCAATGGGAAAACAAATGACAAATGTTTTCATTTTTGCACGACAAATTTGTCTCAGACAACCGGTGATGAATGTTGTCATCCCATGGTGATCTCTTGTTAACATTAAGTACAAAGAGGTTGTTTTGGTTTTAAGTTATTAGAAATTATACTGTAAAACAAAGGATTAACGAAACCATTCAGGGCTGCACTGAGGAGCCAACATCATCAACTCTAGTTGAAGGAGCACACCAGAGTTTTAGAATATTTTTAAAGGTGTGAATATCTTGAAAACCTCAATAGCTGTATAAATATATTACTAGCGCTCAAATATTGTACATCTTTCTAAACATATCAATCAATACTAACATTTCTGCTTAAAGTCACCCTTTAAAGATCACCAGTAACTGTTTAACTGTGAGCTCCGAATCCATTTCTATTAATGAACTAAATACTAATAAATGAAGAAATGGCAAGAAACTCACTGAAATTGATGCCATCTGTTTGACCACCAAGTTGAGAAGAGACACCAGGCACAGAGGATTTGTAACGAGCACCGGATCCAATCAGCGCCTAAAATAAAATTTAACCTATTAACCAATTAATACTTGTATGTTGAATTTTGGGGGAAATATTCAACATATTGTGCTATAAAGGGCCTCTGAATTTGAATTACCTGTAGATAGATATCACAGTTTACAATACACAGCTGATATGAGAAAAATTGTCCACAAATGTCTGCATAAAGTTAAGTCAAACTGTTATAAAACTCTCTCTAGTTTCAAGTGGCATCCAGGGGGGGGGGGGGGGGGGGGCTAGGAGGAGGACTTTACTTTTATGATTTTGTGTGTAAGTCTATGGGACAATTATTTGGAGTATGCTACCCTAACTTAAGACAGCCTTGACCAGCGCAACTAACGCAAATGCTAGAATTTTACCATATTATCTGACTCACATCTAGGTCTACAGGAAAGACAAATGAGACCTATCAACAGCTTCGTAATTTCTGAAAATATGTTACATTCTAATCAACCACAGCAAAAAGCCCAAATGACATTGTTTGACGGCAATGTGTATAGCCGGCGGAGTGTATAGCCTACGGCAGAGTGTATAGCCTAGTGGTTAACGCCGGCGTCTCCCAGTCATGAGATCCCCGGTTCGATTCCCGCCGACAGCAATGTGTGTCGTCTGGCAAGGGGGTTGTTCAATAACAACTTCCCGACATTGACGTTAAATGGATGTGTGCCGAGAGATTGGCTTCGGTCAGCTTGCAAGTCTATAAGCCTCCATGGCTTCTTTCGCGAGTTCCTGCTTGCGGGAAGATCACACATACATACATACATACATACATACATACATACATACATACATACATACATACATACATACATACATACATACATACATACATACAATGTTTCTGCAATGTCAAATTTTATTCAGTGGGCAATACCAATTTAACAGTACCTGTACTGTAGCTAGTATGACATGACTGGTCCTAACCCTACACTAAATGTCCATGCATGTTACATTGGCCCAAGGCTAATTAGGAATAGCATATAACTTTTGTAATACGGGCAACAGTTACCTTGGCTACTACCTTAGTATCTGCCTGAGTTAGGTCTAGGGTCCAAAAGTTACACTACTACTGACTGGGGGCCCATTTCTTATTACAAAGAATAGGTCGGTGACTAGCCTACATTGCGTCGTTAGGATTACAGTGGCGATACGGGTATGTTGTGACGTTGGGTATGCTAGTTAGGCTACTTTTAGTTTTAGGTAACCGTCCCCTCAAGTCAAACAAATGCTGATTTTGACAAACGAAAATTCAAACCTGTGCTGCACGTCTCATGGTGTTTAACTTGAGAGCCATTATGTAGTTTGCGAGGTGGTAAAGAAAATGTGGCCCTAGTTAGTCTATGTTCACTGCGACCTTTCCTGTAGTATAGTGCTGGTACAGTGGTAACGTGCAGTTGTGTATATGTTCTCTGTACTGTACACATGCCTAGTATATTACTTATTAGATGTGCACTACTTTTGGCTTTTTACATAACAAAGTAAACACGTACAGTGCGCGTATGTGAAATGTGCAGGTCGGTTTGCGGTCATCAGTAGTGTAATTCTAATGGTGGTAAGTGTTTATTGCTCAGCAGGGAATTAACGCGTCGCAATCAAGCTATAAATAAACACATATCAATTTTTTTCCAGATTTCATCAAGAAAACCATTGACAGAAATTTTCTCACACACTAGCCAGACTAATACACGAATGTTCTTCAATAAACAAAGCGTGTTACATTTACCAGTGAGCTGCTCCCTGGTTAGAGTAAGCAAGTGGAAGGAAGTAGTAGGTTACTTCAATGACACAGCTAGGGTCGCTGCTTGGCCCTTTCGTAAAATTACTGATATGAAATATCTATTATTATCTATATCCTTTCTATTTGACAGTGATCACAGTCGTAGTGTCGCTGCAAGGGGTCGGAAGCTCATCGGCCAGTTTGGGCTTCGTGCCCAGGTTCCGTCTTGGGAGACATTTCATTAAGTTGATTACAGACGTCAATAATCTACCCTGGAATAAACATGTTGGAATGTTTATAGTTTATATTGCATTACAACAGTATTATGTTCACGTGAAGCCACAAGCCCAAGCATTCAAAATAGGGGAAGCGGGAGAAGGGGGGGGGGGGGTCTTGCACCGCCAGAAATTGTTTTCCATCGGGTCCTAGCATGAAACGGTTGTCAGGAAAATCATGACATTTTGGGGGAACTTTGTCGCATATGGTTAATTGGTTGGTCAAAATATCCGAATTTATAGCTGGGATGAATATATTTATTTGGGAGATATGAATGAATATTGAAGGTGGTATGAAACCTAATTCAATACCTTGTTTCACATTTCATTTAACTTATCATGAATATTGGGGGAGGCGCAGCAAGCATCTAGACACACAAAAGAAGTGAGGGATGGGTCAAGGTTGTGATTGATTTATTTCCACATAATAATGAATACAATAGTGAATAATTAAATTACATGGAGGAGGACTGGTTGAATAAAGGACGAACGTTGGAAGAACGCCTTGACTGTTTATAATTCAAGTAAAAATGCTTGCGTGGCGTCCATCCAGCTAGAGTTACTTTTGAAAGTTGGCTGGGCCCGTTATGATCGAGCACCCCCCCCCCCCTCAATCCCGGCTGGTAATTACTGTTGTCAAATTTCGGTTCTAGTCATTGCAACCCTCCTACTGTTCGATTTGCAGTAACTGTTATCGTACACTTAGTTGCAGCATGAACTAATCAATCTAAAAATTCGTAAATGGGAAGTTTCTTCCTTACATTTGTCTTCACGACCAAAGACAGTGCATACGGGCTACTGATAACTGAATGTAGTTCATGGCCGGGCACTCAACTTTTGTAACTAGTTCAAATGATCAAGCAAAGCAGTGCCCCCCCCCCCCACCCCAGTTGGAGAATCGTGGGTTTGGGTCCATCTAGTCTTTTCTGAAAGTTGGCAGGGTGGACGGCTATTACCTCCACCCCCTTTTTCTATGCCAGACTGGTAACAAGCTGTATAATAATGTATGTTGGACTTGTTCCTGATTTTTAAATAAACTAGGACAGATAACTGACCTGTTGTGACAAATTTTCAGCTCTGCCAACCCTGCTAGTTATAGACCATCTAAGTGTTTAGTATACAGGATCGCTTTTGTCAAATCGTAGAATAAATTCAAAGCTTAACAACATGGTGGACACAAACATAACTCAAAGGTGAACAGATCTGTTTTCTCTCATGCACTTTATGCACAACCGAAGAGCTATTGATAACCAACACCATTAGTTGTATACATGGCTTTGTATCCCCCCACCGGCTGCCCCCTCCCATTATAGCCTTGTCGATCTACTCTTAAGCATTTTGACTGACACAACTTGAAAGACGAGAACACATGTGGATCATACACTTTAAAACATTTATTCAAATCCAACTAAGCTATAAAAACGTACAAACGTACAAGGGAATGCTACCAACAAAGGAAGAGCCATTACGCCCCTGCTACTAACTTGTGAAATGAAAGTAGGATAGAAAACAAACTGAATAAATTCAGAACATAAAATTCAGTCTAAAGAGTGAAAATGAAGACCCAAAACCTCTGTTCAAAAAAATTCTTCCCAAACCAGCATGATGAAACATTGTCATGTGGAATATTAATGTTTCATGGGCGGTACGACGAATGCGCCTAAATTGAATTATGTACAGTATGAAGGAAAGATACAACTAGGTATTACTAACAATACCAATAGCCAGCTTGTTTTTCTTACCTTCAATATATATAAAACAGTTAAGGATTGGTTCAATCATTTACATGCAGTGAGTTTGTGAAGTGAACATCTGATATATTTTCTTAAGCATTATTCCATCAAAATCAAGAAACCTCACATATTGAAAGCTTTAACACTTCACACAAAGAAAATACATTTCATTATGGCTGAGAATGAGGACTTCCAAAACATGAAAAATGTTGCTTTTGTTCCTTCCTGGCAAATTCAATGTTAACAGACCTTTGAATCATGACATTTAGTTAGAAGTATTCTTAATCTGCATAGAATAATTTCTCTGGTAACCGCATCACATGATGCTATGCAAAATATGTTGCAACATGCTATACAAGTGCAAGGATGTACGACATGTTTTTCTAGACATAAACCATAGTATTTGATAAAAGAAAATTCTTTGCCTTCACTTAACAGCTGGACAAATACATAATTGAACTATGACCCAAAAGTGATTATTTTATTTCCATTTACAGATGCCTAACAAAACACTGGAACCCATTTTGAAAGTGTACAACTCCAAACACAGAGATTTAACTCAGTCTAAATAATGAAGACACAAGGACTCCCTACAGACATGAAGGAGGTCTCTTTCCTTTAATTGTCATGGTGATTTCTTTCACAGGAAAAATGTGATCTTTGGCTAGATTTATTTTCCAGTTGATATGTACACTTGAAGATTAATTTCTGATTTACACAGCTTTCAACGGTGACCAATGCGAAAGGATTATCCAGATTTTCCACGTCTCTGGTGCCAGCGATTCTCACTTTTGCTTTGTTCCTACGAGAGACTTCGGCGTTCTTCCATATTTACAGTCAACGGTCATTTCCAATCGTTTAAACTTGTTCAACTGAATTTTCAAGAGAGAGAGAGAGGGGAAAGAAAAGAAAACCGTCAGGAAAAATGTTTATAGCTTATATTTGAAATGTGCTTAATGATTCTGCAATGTTAAGCATTTAGTTAGTGGGTAACACATGCCAATATATCTACACAATAATAGGCCAGATGCAAATTGACCTTCCTGAAAAATACCACCTAATGAGGCTTATCAACTCATAACAGTGCTGTTAAGTTTGAGAATTGTTTGAATTGCACATGATACACCAAAAATGACCTATTTTTCTGATAGAGAGTCGTTTAAACCACAAGGTTCCTCCAAACTAACATTTCATAAACTAAAGACTTTTCACACCTTGACCCTTGACTAAAACAATGACCTTGTCATTCCCAACGACCATATCCAAGGGTGGAATCTGGCCAGGATGACCTGGGCAGTTGGAGCACTTACTGTAAGAGGAGATGTCAATTTCTTCAGGGAGCTCTCCGATGTTGACGTCAAACCTGTCCTGTACTTCATTAAGGATCTTGGCATCTTCTTCATCTGCTACAAACGTAATTGCCAAACCTTTAGTGCCAAACCTGCCAGCTCTTGCAACCTTTAAATCAAAAGAAGGTGATATGATATAATACAACTGTAATATTGGGGGGGGGGTTGGTTGGGTTGGGGGGAAAAAAGGAAGGAGTGAGGGCATACAAAGAGCAAAAGTAAGATAGAGCATGGCAGCTGCACTATGCCCCAGAGTTTTTTTTTTTTTTTTTTGAAAGATTGTCCCAACGGGTTCTAACACTTCTGCAACAATGTTTTTAATAGGAAATGTGCAGCTTAAAAACAACAGAATCAAATATTATTATATCCAATTGGTTTTTACACATGGACAAGAAGTTGCCTTACAATGAAACCTTATTTATATCCACTGAGAACTGAAAGTAGATGTGTCACACCTGTGATGACTTCCCAAATTCTACAAATTAAGTTCTTGCAGAAACATCTCAGAAAGTGTGACCTATTGCAATCCCTTGTTAACATTCCATTAAATACCTCCGCTGTTTCACTTTGCAAGTATGTCAATACACTGTTAGTGACTCATAGGACATACCACCCCTGATGCAAATAAGGCCGAGTGTCAAACCTGGACCCGACTGGGGCCGCAGCATTCTGCATGGGATGTATCATTTTGTGCAGTACTAATCTACAGAGGTACATTATCTTGTTAGAAATGGATTCAGCCTTCCTGCAGAGTATTTTGCAGCTGCTGCAGCTTTTCTTCATTGACTCGGTGCATTAATTTAACAGACAAGACTTACCCTGTGGAGGTAAGTATCAGAACTCTCTGGCATGTCATAGTTGAAAACGATGTTGACTCGTTCAATATCCATTCCGCGCCCAAACAGATTGGTAGCTACCAGGATACGCTTCTGGAAGTTCTTGAACTGTGTGTACTTGGCCAATCTGCGATATGATGAAAGGCAGTAACGTATATAACAGTTAGTAAACGATGCAGATGCCTGCCACTTAGTATGTGCTTGTAAACTTGTTTAATATATACATCATTAGTTGTAACATTTAATTTTATATTTTCATTACTTCTGATTTCTGTGCTAACAAAGCTAAACCTTAACCTAAGCCCATATGAATTTTAGTTGTATTTCACATCCCTGGAAACTTTGATGGTCACTAATAAACTTTGATGGTCACTAATAAAACAAAATCTATCATTTCTTTCACTAAATTACCTTCAGATTTCTAAAGGATGGCAGATAAGACAACTAATCCTCTGACGACCTACTATGAACAACTTGCAATTATGATAACCGTTCATTAATGAATGCCATATGTTGTGGGTTATGTGAACAAAAAATACAATAAAATAAAATAAAAATAAGTTTCCATTTGGGATATCCTTTCAATTCCATATCCCCTATGAATGGCAAGCAGTAGATAAAACACTTGAGATGATGCAAACCTCTACTGAGTGATAAATATAATTGTTTGTTAATATCACTGGTGTGTGTGTGTGCAGGCAATTAAGTACATTTCATCAGAGATATGACCAGATGATAATAATGTTTTTATCTCACCTCTCTTCCTGTTTCATACCCCTGTGGATTGCGATGGCTGGAAAGTTCTGCTCAATCATCAAACCTGCCAGAGCTGTGCATCTCACCACACTCTTCACAAACACCACAACCTAAATGCAAGCGAGAGCAAAAACAAATTAAAACACATTTCAAAAGAAAACAGGTAATGAAAAACAATTATTGTGGGCCAGGTTTCAAAGACAATGTTTATAATAGAAGATGACATATTCTGAAGGAACTAGGATTAGAATTGCATCTCTAGTTCACAGCAAGCTTCATCAGATTATCATTCAAAATAAAGAGCAATTTATCAGCTACTACAACACCAACATAGCCTTTTCCTTCCCCAAGATTGCCCAGATCGCCACCAGAATTCCTGTTCGGGAAAGCTGAGGAGTCCATGATTCGAAACTGGAGAAAAATATTCCCTACCTGGTTAAATTCAAGCACATCCAAAAGATCAAACAACTTCCTGTTCTTCTCGTTGTCCTTCAGTTTCACATAATACTGCTGCAGGCCGTGTAGGGTCAATTTGGTCTCGTCATCAACGTAGACTTCCATCGGCTGATACAAGAGAGAAGGCGTTTAAAGAAACCCAAACGTGACCATATCCAAACACCTTGGATGCAGACACATTTCACACTTTTCAAACAGTCAGTACGGATAAGAAAGTATCAACTAGGCATCACATAGCTTATAACCTAAAGTCTAATGGAATGAAGCACATTCATGATGCTATGCGTATGTTCTTTGACAAGCTCATTCCTCAACCTTCCACAATTTCAACAAAATAAACTTGCTTCTATGTTCCTGGATCTCATGGCCCAAATGATTTAGATATAACAAACTTTAGATGGTAACTCTTCATTTTGACCTATGATTATTTTGGATAGGATAAAACGTTATTAGTATAGCTTATCATCAAACCTAGGATACTCCCTCTTACATTGGGAATTTTGAAGTAGTCTTAAAATTCTTATTTTGGGCCATAGGCTATTGGTCAGAAAAGCCGAGCATACTTTCAAGATTCAACGGTGTTTCAAGTAAATACGAAGAGTCAAGGAGGGTCCTGATGAAGAATCTCTCCCCCCCACCAAAAGTTTGTTGTATTCATTGAAGACCTCTCTGTGTCCCTTGCCTCTCAAACGATTGCTTGCCAGCATGACATCATTCAGTCATTGTTGATGCTATTTTGATGGGATATCTGATTTTCCAGCAATTTTTGCAATTATTTTACTTTTTTCACAGATATGGAGCCAAATGATGGTTTCAATATATATTAAAACATGAGTTACTGCTTGGTCAAAAAAAGAGGAGAAAATTCATCAAAACTAATAAAGAAAACTCAGGGCTGAGTTTGAAATAGTTGTCTGATGTTGAAAACATCAAATATTCTGTTAGAAAACCCAAACTACCCATTGACATTGCCAACATTTTTTTCTGATAATGAAAGCACTCCAGCAAACATATGAATTGTCTGATTTTGACCTTTTTGGAAAACGTGAGTAAATATCCAACATGACATGTTGAGCATTTCACGCACACCCAAAAAAAAAAAAAAAAAAATAACAATCAGCCCTGGGTAAAAAAGAGAACAGATTAGTTGTCAAATACTTTGGTCTCCGTAGTTGATCATCAACCACTCCACAGTATGAAACAGTCAAGATGACTTTAAGAGGTTAGAGTCGTCTAGTCTGCCGGTAGAAGCACCAATGTCCTTCTTCTGCAATGCTTGTTTAGTGAGTGAGGAAGACTGGGCTCACGGTCGATCGAAACTTCTCATCACTGCTGTGATGTGGGTGGACTGGTGGTAGGCAGAGACGGTGTTGTAGTTGAGGGCAGGATGAAGAGGCTGTTTTGAGTTCCAGGCACAACCGGCATGGGCACAAGAGGTGTTTATGAAAGCTTCAGGCACTGTCCAAACCAGCAACTGGTTGTTTGATGCATGAATTGTGGCGGTTGATGTTTTCTATGGTGTATGTTTGAAAGCGTGTGAGACAATTCTTAAACTTTATGAAGGCTATTTGTACTTTTGATGAGTTGTTTTGTACCATTCATCATTATAACTGACA
Source organism: Apostichopus japonicus (assembly GCF_037975245.1). Taxonomy (NCBI): domain Eukaryota; kingdom Metazoa; phylum Echinodermata; class Holothuroidea; order Aspidochirotida; family Stichopodidae; genus Apostichopus; species Apostichopus japonicus. The sequence continues at coordinate 4,308,601 of NC_092582.1, forward strand.
GAGGAGAATTCTTGAATGATCACAGAAGTCAAAATACTGATTTATTCTATACTGTGGTCTGTATCGTGGGTTCAGACATTAGTTGAGCAAATGTAAGGCATATGCTACCAAGCCAGTGGAATAACCCACTAAGCACGATGTGCTATATAGCCTATACAGCCAAAAAAGAAAAAAATGTTCCTTTTTTTGCTGGTGCTTCTGCATGTAATCTCTGTGGGATGTCTACATCTGTATGAATGTATGTTATTTTCTGATAGCAAGCTTTATCATTGGCTCCTTCATGGATCTGTCATCATCCTGATCCATCCCTTCTTCAATCTCTTGAAGGTCCCACTTCTTCTCCATCTCATGTCATGACATGGCAGGTCTAAGCTCTAGGCTAAGACAGGGCTAACACCAAACATATCTCTTTTAACTTCAGATTACCAACTTTTGCTATACTGTAAAGGTCAGTAAAGCAAACCATCTACCATAAACAGAGTTAGACATCCACTATTAAATAATATCCTGACACGAAGAATTAATGGAAGGTCCAAAGAAGGAAGTGAAAACATACGTCTGAGCTCTCAAACATAGACTGACAATAATGATCCTTTGCACCAAGGAAACTCCTAGAATAAAACTACAACACAAACTTGATCTATTGTGCCACTGCTCTACTGCAAAGATCAGCAGAACTGCAAAATATTGGTCAAAGAACTATGAAAAGAAAACTTGCGACAAACTGAAAACCTGACACCATCACCACTTCACTGCATAGTATTACTCCATCAGTACTCTACTGTAAAGGCCAGTAGAGTGGATTCCACAGATCTTCTTACAAAATCAAAACGTAAGGCATCTACTAAAGTCAACTGACCAAAGCTATCTTCCTCTCCAAAGCAATCCATATGGTAGCACTCCCTTCTGATACTAAATTCTAACATGGCGAAGAAACTAACAGGAAAGAACCTTAACCGATGTGGAAAGAAGTCGACCACCTCAAGAACCAAAGCCCAGAATGAGCTCCATCAAATCTGTGACACATGAATAGCTAGAATAACCATTCTACTGTAAAGGTCAGTAGAACACCAATGACAGCTCCAACATGAGCAAAATGACTAAACTAAACTGAGAGATGACACCATGGCATCTAACAAAGATGAACAGCTAATTTTCCTCAAAAGTCTCAGCACCACTATTTTTTCTGAAATAACAAGCAGATCACTGTAAAATCTGAAGATGGTAAAACACAACTAATACATCACCGACTTGACCACAGCTACATTCATACTACCCTAAGACACATGACTGTAGGCTATTCAGATCAAAGAAAGGAAAGACCCATTCCTGAAGGAAACAAGACACCAATCTAATCAGTAAAATCTATCAAGACTATCACACAACATCAGCTGAAGCCAGACTCTACTGTAAAGGCCAGTAGAGCACAGAGCGACCTAGTTTAAGCAGTGAAAGGTGCATGTTCTGACTAAAAATGGACTGACATATTCTATCATTACAACTGCTTGTCAGCCCCTGTCTAACCTATGAGCCCTGACACTGCCATGTCAATCCACATTGTAGCCTCCATTCCCTTGATGTCATCATTACATCAACTCCTCTGTGAGATTGCAGGGAATCCTCAGTTTCATCTGCCTGCCTCATCGAGTCAACAAGCTGCAGGCCCTGTAGTCTCCACAATCTCCTACCTAGATTGCTGCATAATATGGGTCTTCCGAGTGGATGCACGCACCAAGATGGGAACAACGGTTCACAAATCTCGGATGGTTAGTAGCGTCAACCCACGGAAGCCAACGGTAAAGAAAAAGAGAGAAAAGAAGATGACTGGTCATTTACATCTTGCATGAATTTCTTGCAGACTGGTCGAATCTCCTTGCTGAGTGTGGCACTGAACATCATCACTTGCTTCTCGTGTGGAGTCATTCGGAAGATTTCCTGCACATCCCGCCTCATGTCTATGGAGACAAGGCAAAAGGAAAATCACACATAATAGTACTGTGAACAGAAAGAAACTTTAGGGAAAGCCTCATGTGAAGTAGCATTGTCTTGGTTGGTTATGAATCTTAACAGGGGGGGAGGGGGATATTGTTCCCAATTTCCAATGACAACTACACATGATTAACAAGAAATGTGTGTGTGTGTGTCTGTTTGTGTGCTGAAGAACAGAATAAAACATGCGCTGAAGAACAGAGTAAAAACAAATTGATTTACATAATATTATTATGTAGCCAACAGTTTCTACAGTTGCATACTATTACACTTGATTGATATTTTCTAGTCTCATACCTACTTGTAATATTGCACAAAGTAGAACTGTAACAGGGACTCATGTCTACAGTGTTCAAATTTTGTGCAAGGGTTTTGAAAGCTACGAACTTTACCTCTTATTACATGCAATGGTTCCTGTACACAAAATTGTTATATACATCTTTGCATCATAGCATTAAACCATGTGATACCAGATAAGTTATCCACCTTGTAATTAGAGACATAGCTCATCCGATTGTACTAGTATCACTAATGATATTTCACTAGAAAAACATAAGAAGCAAATACATAATTAGCAAACAGAACAAAAAAAAAACATAATTTACCAGATGGGCAAATAAACAGACAGAGAATAAAACAAAATCAGTTGCTTACCAAGCTGATCAAGCATTTTGTCGCATTCATCCAGGACGAAATGTTTGATATGCTTCAGATTCAGGATCTTCTGTCTGCCGAGGGCTAGCAATCTACCGGGTGTGGCCACCACAATGTGAGGACAATTAGTTTTGATGGTCTCTTCATCTTTCTTGATGTTGAGACCGCCAAAGAACACACCCACTTTGATGTTATTTAAGTACTTGCTGAAACGTTCATACTCCTTGGCAATCTGAAAGGCCAACTCTCGAGTGTGACACATGACCAGGACGGAGACCTGGAAGGAAACGACAGCACATGAGAAATTACAGCTGATGACAAAACTTCACCGATGACGGGCAGAAACAGGTGCTCGTAGATGGAGATTTTAGTAGTACCTGGCACAACTTTGCAATGTCAGCAGAGAGCCAACATTTATGCAAATAATGTGTTTTTTTCTGCCCATTTCTCACAAGATATTACTGTTTCAGGAAGACCTACAGAGCTGGATTATGGCTCACTTATATTTGTGACTGTTACATCCAGGCAGCATTCCACTACATACCCAGCATTTACTGGTCTATACGGCCAGGAATGTACCTCAAAACAGATAACTCACCTGACCATCAACTGGTTCTAACTGTTGTAAAGTAGCCAGGACAAACACTGCTGTTTTACCCATACCACTCTTTGCTTGGCAGAGTACATCCATACCCAGAATGGCCTGTGGGATACACTCATGCTGAACTGCAATGGAAATAAGAGAAGAATTAACTGCAGAAATGAAGGCAAAAGAGAAAACTGAGGGCATAATAGAGTACACAGAAGGCAAGATGACACTTGCAGCAGAGAGTGTACAAATTCCAAAATTCTTCAAAGCATACATACCCTGACAGTCTTTCCGATTAACAGAAACAAACAAGTCTTGATAAATGACCATGTAAAACACCATGTGCAAAATGAAATGTTTGTTTGTTAAGTTAAAGCTCTGTACTGACTTAACTTTCCAACAACACAAAAGTTTAAATAAAATGTTTATGCAGTAATACTTAGTAAATAGAGCAAATTTTGCACTGATCTTAGAGTAGTTTGGAACTACAATCACATCAAAATGCAGCTTATTAGTTAGACTAGTGAGGTTTCTACATTCTGAATTAATAAAAGCAAAAAAAGCCTTTGAGCAATCAGTAGGAAGACATGGATACAGGAATAAGGGATATGTAGCTACCCTCTGAAGGATGTTCAAAACCGCAGTCGACAATGGCTCGAAGCAACTCAGGCTTTAGTAGGAAATCTCTGAAACCAGAACTGTGAATGGAGACATAAGTTCCTTTGACTTCCTTCTTCTGTTGCTGGGGTGCATCACCACCTGCCTCTTGAGTTTCAGTTCCCTCTTCAAGCTCCTCATAATCTAAAAGCTCTTGTTCGTTATCTGCCATTTTGTTCTAGATTTGATTTCTGAGAAAGAGGAAATATACTAATGGTAAATTTAAGGTATTATTTGACATATTATTCCTTATTAGCAACAATTTTCAGTCTGATGGTATTAGTGCTGTGCCGTTTACACGTGTAAACGAACGAAACATCGTTTAAACGTTTAATAAAACCTTACGAACGTTTAAACGAAACTATGATATCAACTGAAAATGAAATTATTGGCAAAAATCGCGTATCCATTCCCGTGTTTATTTTGTCTACTAAGCGAAATAACAACACAACTTACGATCAGTCGAATCATAAACCGCGAACGTAATCCTACTTTTGTCCCCCCCCCGATGTATCCGGCGATATGAATGGCTTAAACTTGAACGCTGTTATCCTTTTGTGAAAACTTCTTGATTCGCAGCACAAGTGTACTTTATATCGAGCCGACAGCGGCGGCGGAGATAATCCAGTCAATGCATGTTCGATCGAAATGATTACAATCCCTGTCCATCACGTTGAACTCTCCGACCAGACAATACCGGGTCGAATACTCGACTTGGTAATAGTTGTTCAAATACATGATCAAAGGAAATGTATCGATTGGAGATCGTAAAAAAAAACTCTGAAAATCAGTAGAGAAATTACCAATTGTGTACGAAAAGTAAGTTGGTACACCTTTCAAATTTTACGAAAGATCCAGCAAAACACTTTCGAAAAATTCACGCGAAACTGGCAAATCTTGCTAAATGCAACTAATGTCATGTATACAAGGCTCTACTACACCCATTTATGAATAAACCGTAAGACCACATCTGGTGTTAAGCGGGGGGGAAAAGAAAGTATTTTCTAGAATTTCCAAAAATACGGAAAAAATAATGTCCTACCATGGTTAAGTGTATAGCAAATAGCCTAACCAACTCGTCTGTTACGGATCTCACGTAACTACAAAAACACAACCAATTGTATTTTGCGAACTTGACGTTTTCTACAAGAACATGGAAATAATGTTAAGCATTAGTTAATCATGCCGTGTGGCCTAAAACATATTTTATTACAAGGTTTACTTTCATAAAGATGACCATAGCTTGATATCTTGTGCTCCGTGTATTAACTGTGCCTCGTGTATCATGGGGAATACGCCATGAAACGTTTCTTGGAAACGTGCCAAAAATGTTAACAAGCAGGTGTTAGACAGGGGATGAGCGCGCAGTTTGTACCTGGGAAAATTCTGAGCACATATTCAGTATCCTACCGTAGTATTTAAGTTAGTTTAAGCTGTACTGCAGTTGTAAACTGATGAACGTTTAGTGCACGCTATTCATTGTAAGGCATTCTAGAAACGGGGCTTTGCTGAACGTTTTTTGTTTCATAATATCGGAGGTTCTGTAAGTTAAACTTTTTAGATTGTAAAACAGATTAAATCTCTTTTCATTTTATAACATAATACAGCTACTCTAACTTGTCATTTAAAATTTTTCATCAGCTTCGTGACAATTTAAATTCAAAAAGTTGTCAGTATTTTGCATCCTCAACTGCGATTTTTTTTATCGCCAGACACGCAAAAAATTCCTTTTCCTTTTCCGGGGTCTTCGCCCCACCAGGGCCCTAGGGCGGTCCCCTGGACCCCACGCCTTTATGCTCGGCGTTTTGTCGCGATTTTCGCGAACCTTTAAATGTTTAAACGAACGAAAAATCGGCCGTTTAAACGTTTAGGTCTTTAAACGAAAACTCGCAGCCCTAGATGGTATCATAGGCTAATTGAAAAAAAAATGACCTAAAATTTTAAAAAGGCATAGAGCCTAGGCCTTGCTAGGCTAACTTTAACTTCAGCGAATATTCCTATGTAGTATAACCCAATGCTATAAGTTAGATTTTTCTTGAGATTGAACCTCCACTGGTCTCCCTTTGTGCTCAGGTATAACAATACCTTTATTTAGACCACGCTACGTTCCGCCACGTTAGACCAACATAAATTTCACACCTTCGTTTGCCGGTGGCCAAGCAAAATACAAACACTGCAGACCGTAGCTTTGTTTCTCATCGGTCTCGGCGTTAGAGTACATAAATATGTTAGTACACTTAGCCTAGCCACAAATTTATCATGTAATTTTAGGAGCATTTCTTTTAAACGTTAAGACGCAATGTACGAAAATACTTAAACTATTTAAAATAAAATCATTGCATTTCGACGACGCAGTTAAACTGATATAAAATCGTCAAGCAAAATTCGCGATTCTTGAAGATTTCAAAGTACTCACCGATGCCAACGACACAGATTTATTTCAACGTAGCGCGTATGCACGTAGTAGTAGCTTGTGAAAAGTGGCCAAACATGAGCAGCGGAATAAGCTATGATTTGGAAGTATATACACATAAGAAATATAATAAGTTTTGGACTTTTTAAATAATTACTTTACATATAATAATAAATAACGTACTCTTAAATAAAAAAATTTAAATAATACTTGTTGAAACATGTTTTTTAACATTATTAAAACTAGTTATTCGAAACAAAATAGTCACCCGATTACAATACTGGCTATAAGTCACATGAGAGCACCTGATCAAGAGGCCGAAACGGCGCAGATCAGAGGGTACAACACATAATACAGTATAGGCTCAATGTCGGGAAATGACAAACATCACAACCAATGATTACTTGGCACTTCTCCGTCTATGACTGGTATCCTGACTATAATTGGGTTTAAACATTTGTGCCTTTCAATCCTTTTCTACACTTTGAATATATTTGCAAAGGTAGTCGCCAGTGAATGATTTAACTCTTCACATCAAGGTCTTTGATCCATCTTGAAGTTTCAAGACGTTGCCTCAGGATTTGTTGCTAACATAACGTGTACTGTTTTAAATCATTGGAAACTTTTAATGCTTGAAGTATGGCAAATGGACCAAATGATAAACCAACCCAAAACCAGACGAAGAGTGGGCCATCAGGGAATGATATGAATGATGAAGATACTGACCAGCTATCAAATGACGGTAAGAAGAAGCTGCACTGTAATTTGTTACTTTCTGTTGATTTAAATTGTGTTGATTGGAAACAAACACTTAGTTATTATCAATTACAAGGTTTTATTTTGCAAAAAATATGTATTGTAAAGTGAAGTCTGTGTGTTAATTTATATTGTACATAATAGAGAACAGTACAGTATACATAAATTGCTGCATTACCCATGGTTCCTGACTAATATGTATGTAGTATACAGTGCTAAGTGACCGAGCAGCATTTTAGACGTGATAATCATAGACAATGTTATGAATGATAGTAATCATTTTCATTGTAATCATTAATTTAAGCTTATCTGAAATTTATACTTTTGTCTGATTTCATATGTACAGAATGACATTACATTTCATCTGCTATTTTATCTTCCAATTTTATATAGCAGGGGTTGCATCTCTTTGTGCCACCATAGATCAACTTGACTCATGTCTGGACAGCCTTGAACAGAAAAACGATTCTCTTCAATCAAAAATGAAGGCATTCCTTAATTCCATGAATGAAGAAAATAGTGAAGAAGAGAAGGTCACACCAGAGGTCGACAAGAAAACCACAAAGGATAAATAAAAAGATAATTTAATAAGTGTGAAGGTGCAATACTACAAAGTGCTGATTTGAGCGACCTGTTAAATATAATTCAGTTTTGACATATCGACATTAAGAATAAAAGCAAAGTTACATTTGTCATATATATGCATATCTAGTCTTGGTCAAGATGTACATACTTTTCTTCATGATCGTCCCTATATGTATGTATCGATTTCATTTGGCTATTACACTCAAAAGTGGCCTCTGTCTAGTATAGGTTAAAAAATCTAGGATGTGGGGTCACACTCAAGAAAATATTTCACGGCATAAATGAATACTGCAATAACCTTATGCAGGTGTGTTGAACTACTACTAGAGTCTTGAAACAAGACTAGTACATATCTACGTAGCTCTGTATTGCAAAGTGACTGCACGTTTAGTAAGGCCCTAAGGGTTATATAGGAGGGTTTTAGGAGTGTTAGCTCAGTGGTTAAAGCGGTTGCATTTCAATCATAAGGTCCCGAGTTTGAGTCACTCCAAGATAAAGATTAATGTATGTCGTCCAGTAACAGAGTTGTTGACAATTCATAATCATGGACTTTAATATGAATCTAAGAGACTGACTTCGATCAGCTTGTAGCTTTGATAAGCCAATGAGGCTTCTTCGCGAGTTCCTGCTTGCAGGAGGATCTAAAATACATACATACATACCCACATACCCACACACATACATACACACATACACAAACAATGTAGCATGAAAGACCTGTTGTCTCAAGCTTGTTTCAGTTAAGGTTAGATATGGGACCAATATTATTGTAGTCATTCAATGAAACTGTATCTCACATTGGGAGGGCAGGGCATGTTGTGCTAACAAGAGATTATGTCATCTTTTGGGTATGGGTGGAAGGATCATTGAAGGCACAAAGTTTGATGTTGTTGTTGTCCAATAACAGCCACAGCTAGCAATTGAGGTCATCTTTCCTCTACCATTTTTTATTTTTAAGAAATGAGCTTTGTAAAAAACATATCAGAGGCTCATCAATCAAACTGGCTAGACTCCTTGGTGTTTTGCTCAGACTATTAATGCCAGCTCCTCAGAAGCAACACATTTGAAACTCAAGAGAAACTCCATATTTGGAAATATCAGAGATTTTCCATAGCCTCAACATGTTTTATATGCATCTCAATTTCGTCCATGACAAATGATATTAGATAGGATCCATAGGGGCTGTGTTGTTTATAAAAATTTCATTTTTAATATACTTTTATGCATGGACTGATGAGCCTATATCATCACCAATTATTATTAATACTCTAGTAAGCCTTAAAGGCTTACTAGAGTATTACATAAAATCTGCTAATTTTGAAAAGTGAGCATTCTGAAAGCTGCTGGAATAGAGATAAGACTATGGCTCCTACTGTAATTCCCATTTTGGTGACAAATCAAAACTAACACATTATCAAAGGACACATAGGCACTATGGGTTCGTGTTTTAATATTAAGCCCCTTCAAAGGAATGGGTCTTGCAGTTTCAAACACAGAATTTGTGCTACTAGCTAGTAATCAATGATTCGTGGCATAATGTTTTATGAAATCCACTGTAATAAGTTATTTCAACAAATGTATTTTTGACATCTAGCTAACATATTTAGAACCATTTTCTTTACCAGTAATTTAACATGAATTGAGAGAAGGGAATAAAGTGATGAGAAATCAATTTACACTTTCAATAACTTTCTTAGAGTTAAAATTTCTGGGCTTGGCAACTCCGACATATTATCAATTGCTAGGGGGAGATCAACATCCCATACCCTCTGGGGGGGGGGGGGCAATGATTTATGTAGTGCTATGGAAGGGCCAGATGTACTTCCAGGATTTTATAAATTGAGTGGCCCTGGGATCATTGAAGTGAATTCCTTTGTAGCAGTGCTGGGTCTCCTCACAACAAAAGTTTAATGTAAAACAAAGTAAGCCAAGAGGCTTAGTGATTCCAACATTGATCCCAAATGAATGATTCTTTGACCTCAACCGATTTCCATAGAGTTCTTGTACTCACCAAAGGTGGGGGAGGGGGATCCACAAAGCAATGATGAACTTCAACCAGGATGTACATTAATCTTTGACTTAAATTTGAAGACTTAAACCAAACGTTGCAAAATAAAAACATGTTTGAACAGAAGCTGTATTTGATTTATCATCCCATTTAATGTACACAATTATGTTATCATAAAGTAAATTGTGTATGTAAACGTATAAAGAGATACCTTGCATTGCATGCAACCAGGAAAAAGATAAAAAGAGGCAACAAAATTTATGAAATTTGTTAATGATTCACAAAGGACGAACATTTTGTGCAAATGAAAACAGAACAAAAGATTACATTCATCGCCAAGAAGCATTTAAATAATGTTGAATTTCAATAAATATTTTTGGTTGTTAGTGATAGTATTACTGTTATATTTTAATTGCAAACATGATAGTTTATGTTTCCATGACATTGGTCAAGATAACAGTATTGTTATTGAAAACAATGTCCGTAAATTGGTATCTGCATTTGTACCTACTCCACAAAAGGGAAAATAATGATAGAAATTAATTATATTAATTGTAATATCAAAAATTTAGTTTTATATCTGAAGGAAGAGCAAAGCCACATTTTATGCACAGTATTTTGAAGTTATTAGCCGGAATTCACCACAAGCATCTCAACCCCAATGTCTAAAGGTAAATTGGGCATAAAATTACCCTGTTAAATCATCATCTATGAAGAAAGTACCTGTTTATTACATAAAAATATCTTAAATTACACTAGCGCACTACTTTCTATCATGTGCATCAAATAGCAGAACAGACTGACGAAACTGGAAGTTCTTTACAGGGCTGGACTCGGTCAGCACTGAGGCCATTATCCTGAAAACCCAGCTCTCGTAGAAAGGTCATGTATTCTGCAGAGACAAGTCCTTTATGCCACATCAGCTCCTCTCACAGGGTTCTTATCACATGGCCACAGAAAGACACTCCATGAAATGTTTTCAAGGTCTGCCAACTTAAGTTTTAGCTTGCCCGTTCTAGGACATCCTCATTATCATCTTCATAAATTCCCTGAATTCTTTTATTTTCAGGATCAAATGGAGATTTGATGTGAATCTGAGCAGGGAATTCCTCACCCATTCTCTCAATGGTATATCTCCCATCCTTTAGGAATTTGTTGGTAACCTTTGACCCTTGTGGGTGTTTGACATAACCATATCCGATGCTCTTTTTGATCTGGAAGCCATATTCTCCTTGCCGTAGGAATCCGACCAGTTCGCCGTTTCTCCTGATTGCCTCCAGACCGAGAAGTGGCACATGACTGTTGAAAAAAAAAATTGAATAGAATGGAAGATTTATTAATGTTTGTTTGGCTTCAAACAGATGCATACTGAGTAGTTATAGGTGCTGTACTTTTATGGATGCATGCTAGTATCACAGGAAATCAATACTTAAACTTTACGAGACACAGAAAAATGAGTGGCAAAAACTGATGAGCTAACTACATAATAACAATAATATAAACATAATTTTTATGTAGCGCCAACCAAACTATGAAATAATTCTCGTAGCGCTTAACATGATAATAACAATGTACATGGAATGGATACATTGTACATGGATACATTGTATGGTGTTAGTGTACATAGCCTATACACAGGTGCTATAAAATGAAAAAAAGTAAAAAATAGCTTTGTTTGTGAATAAGAATACTTAACAAACAAAACCCAATATTCCAATAATTTTCAGTAAGGTGAGTTTGAAAGATATGAGAAGATTCCAGCTTACTCATCGATTGTGAAACAAGCTAGTTTGTTCTTTACACCTTCCTCCTTCTGTTTTGCCGTTGCCTCTCTTCCAAGGAATGGAACATCGGTCTTCATCTTACAGGTGAAACCTAATCCAGCCTCCAGAGCAGTGTCGTTAGAGCGTAGACTGGTATGCCAATGTCGGTAACCTTTGAGAGTGTCACAGACAAGTTTGAAGTATGTAACTATATTCATTCAGGTGAGATTCAAAGTGTATGATACAATCTCAGAGTAATTGTGAAAAATATAGTCAATTTCAAAACCAGAAGGGGGGCAGGGGGGGGGAGGAGTTTTAATAAAATGATAACGGATTGCAAAGGCAGGATTGAGAAACTCTGTACGGTGACTGATGACTAATGATTATCAGATGACCAAACCTCTTAAATCTGACAAAGGGAAAATGTTACATCATGTTTGAAGGTGCAATTTTTCCTGAAATATTTTGGCACTAAAAATTAGTTAAAATTTTTATTTTGCTATAAAAAAAAATTAAAAAAATAAAAGTAGGACAAATGCAACCATCACTTATGGGTGCAAATCATCAACAACTGCATTATACCCACAGATCTTTGAGTGAGTGAGCTTTACTAAGTCCATACCTTTCTCAACACTGAGAGAATCAATAGCCCTGTAACCAGCGTTGATTATCCCATGTGCTGCCCCTGCTTTCATGACTGCGTGGTAAACGTCCACCGTGGAATCCTTTGGAATGTGCAACTCCCATCCAAGCTCACCGACAAAGGTTAAACGTATTGCCCTCAGGGTATGGCCAGCCAGCTGAACAACTTGGCTTGTTCCAAATGGGAAGCTATCGTTGGAAAGGTCAGATGAGGTCAGGGCCTGAAGGACATCTCGGCTGGAGAGAAAAATTGCGATTTGCAAATGAATGGGTTCTGATAATGACGAATGAAAAAATCACAACTATTGAAACATTTTACCGATCCAGTATGGATGTCATGTAAGATCATAAGTTAGCGTTGTGCGGTAGTCGGATTTCACACAACCGGTAGTGTTGCAACATGAAACCCGGTATCGTAACTACAACCGGTATTTTCCTCAACTTTCATCTACGGTTCAAAGCACTTAGTTACGAGACTGTCAATGTCATACATTCAATACGCATAGCCTAGGCTATGTACATACTCTTATACGCACGTTCATATAAATAAAAAAAAAAATAACATGCTATATTAGGGCCTTTGTTTTTTAACATACACTTCCAAAAGCAACCCACACCATCCTTCATTCATACTCAACGTACGATATTAGATTATCACGTTCGCACAAGGATTAAACTTGTAATCCATACACAAACATAAATTGGGAGTTCCCCACTATTCCATGATATTGGAATAGGGCAACCCCTTCAAGCTCAAAAGTTCACAATGAAAAGTTTTTAACTATCAACAAGTCACCACGTGTTTGGAACTTCAGACAATAAAATGTTACATAGGGGCTACGTAAATACAGGATTATAAACTACATACATAAGAATAGTACAGATTTATTTATATCGTTAATCGGCTTTTGTTTACTCCAGAAAATATACTTTCAATACATACAATATCAATCTTTCGTACAAAAGATCTTAAAAATTAAAAAAGTAGCGAAAGATAAATATAAATGACATCGTGGAACCCCCCACATTAATAAACAAATCCATTTCATTACAGAATCAAATCTCAAGTACTGAACTGCTGTGTGTACCTGTACCGTACCCTAGGCTATAATAATATACATTCCCGTGCGAAGATGGATTTAAACTGGATATACTCCCTGCGGTTTTGGCTCAAAATTTAATAAATCGTTATAATTATTATACAAAATGAGGTGAAATGCATAAGGGTAAGATTTTGTACCTGGGATCCTTGACAATCATCGTTCGAAGGAAGAATAAATAACGAAAATTTCAGAATAACTTTGAGGTGAAAAGTTGATTCGTTAATATATAGGTCTAGGCCAGTACGTAAGTTGATCAGATATTATTCAAACGAAGAACACAGAAACCAGAAAAAATCGTGTTTTGTTTTCTTTATTACAAATAGTACACGTAGATATTTTTATTATGTCCGGGATTCCTGGGAATGATACCGAAACGAATGTAATAACCGGTTGTTTTCCCACTACAGGTAGTATTTACACATTGCTTTGTGATCAGGATTAGTCAATACCGGGATCGGGATACCGGGATTCACTTGACTACCAAGATCCTGCACAACCCTATCATAAGTGTTAGCCGGAAATATGCTATAAAGACAAATAATGGTCACTCAATTTCAAACTTCAACAAGCATGTTATGCCCCCCCCACCCACCCACCTCCACCTAACCCCACACAAAGGAAGCATTTTCAATCACTGAGATAACTGATGGTAAATTCATCAGGCGGTGCAGATTTTAAGGAAAAAATAAACATCTGAGCGAGCCGAAGACCCCGTAACTTACCTCTTTGGTCCTTGAACACTGAGTAGACAAACGTCCTCTGTAATGTCTTGTAGTTCACAGTTAAACCTCTGGTCTTCAATGGCAGTCTTGATATGAGTCTTAGTATGTTCGGCACTGAAGCCTGCTGCTGCGATATAAAAGCCTCTACCGTCAAATTTGGGGGTCACTGAGGTAGCACCGTCCCCGGGAGCGATGGTACTGACCGTGAGGTCACTTTCGACCCCTCCAGCTTTATTCAAGATACAGGTATAAACTGTAGAACCTAAAGAGAAGATTGAACCATCAGTGGAAGATTAGAATCATCAGCGGTTTATTAGAATCATCAGCAGAATATAAGAATCATCAGTGGAAGAATATTAGAATCATCAGTGGAAGAATATCATCAGCAGAATATTACAATCATCAGCAGAATATAAGAATCATCAGTGGAAGAATATTAGAAACATCAGCAGAAAAATATAATAATCATCATAGGCCCGATAAAATTTTGCGCCTAATTGGTCCCAAAACATTTGGCCCAAACAAAGTGGTTCAAACATATATTGCCCTCTAAAAGAAGGGCCAAAATGGTCCCAAAAATATTGGGCCCCATAAATTTGGGCCCAAACAATGTGTCCCAAAATGCATGTAAGGTGGAAATAACTTTTCGACCCACCCAGGCCAAAAATGGTCCAGATATTTTTGCGGGCCCAGATGGTCCCACAAGAATCAGGCATACATGTGTACCATCTATGAACCAACAATTGTATATCAAGTTTGGCTACGATTTGACTTCAGTTTGCAGTATGACAAATATCCATCACATCATTCTTGAGTTATCACGGACCCAACCAAGTGTCACAGAGGCACAGACTCATACACACGCCAAACTGACTGCATAGGTTCCTTTGCTTCCAGCAAGGAACCAACAAGATTGTTTACGTTGTTTTAAACTACTTAAGTTCCTTCAAATCTAGATCTTTGTGGTGGATGAATATACCTTCAGGTTTCTGGACGTCATTACTGAATATCCAGTCAGCTGCTCTCTGGGCATCTGGACCGGTCAAGTAGTATTTACCAAAGTATGACATATTAAAGGCAGCTACACCATTCCTGCAGGTAAGGCACTCATTTTCTATCTGCAAAACCAAAGACAACCACATCCCTTTAAACCAATAGCAGGGTAATAGCAGGAAAATGAGATACTGTTAATAAAATTTTGAATATATTGAATTTGCAATCCTAGCCAGTTGTGTAAACAACAGACCATCCTTTTTATGATTAGTTTTGATGCAGGTCAATCTCTCTGATATGATATCATGTACAAACACTTTTTACTGGTCATAATATTCTCACCAATACTAATAATTTGAACTGGTGTTGCAATATTTGGACAATTATTGAACTCTACCTACAAAACCTATAAAATCAATTTTTCTTTATAGCCTGATGAATGCTAATATATAAACAGCTAAAAAAGGGCTTAAAACGATACAGCTCTGAGTGGAAAATACCAATACAAAAATAACAGGCATTGAACTATGATCAAAATTTATGGACAATGACAACAATACAGTCCTGTATGTTCTGAGTGGGTAAAAATGCTGACAAAACTAATTAAGCTGCATATTTTAACAAGTATCACTCTTTCCTTTTTTGCTCAAATTTCCAATTCTAATCAACTGTCCACTTTACCACTTTAGACACACGCACAAAGAAAAAAAGAACCACAAAATTGAAATAAACAGCAATGTCTTGCTTAAATGGAAAGTATTTGCAAAAAGAACCTTAAATGAGATATAAGCAGAAATGTATGTGATACAGAGAAAAGTATTAGATAGTTTTCACAACAATAATATTTTGGGATGAGACAAATTCTGTTGTAGTATGAGGATTGAAACTTACCAAGTCGTGATGTTTTGGAAAGTCAAAGGAGTAGTCGTCTTCCAGTCTCTGACCGTATTCATACATCTCGTGTTGAGGATGATCGTACGATCCGTAATAATCATAATCTTTAACCTGAGGAATGGAAATAAAAATCAGAAAAGATATCAATGTTATATTAAAGTAGGTGGTTAGCCTAACAGGTCAATGGGAATAGAACATGCCTGTGTACATTACCATGTAACTATTATGTAACTATTATTATTATAAACATTATTATGTAACTATCATGTAACTTCCGTACTCTCAACCACAACATACAGTTACCACTATCATCATTGGAAATGGGCCATTATGGGAAGATTGGATTGTTACAAACGAATTTATAATGAATCCAGCAGATTCATGTCAATTTAGATATGGCCGTCGACTTTGTGGAAACTTTTAATAGCCAAATGAGACATTCTTCTTGGACATTTTTTTACGGCCTGACTCAAGGATTGGCTCAAGTAAAACGTCTGTAAAAGAATGATATGTTACTTACTGGGGCAGTTCCAGTTGTTAAGAAATATCCTGGCCTTTCCCATCCTAGCCTGGTCTGAAAATGGCAGCCAGCGTCTTCAAGGATCTGTGAAGGATTACAGACTCAATAAACAACACAAACACACACTTGGCAGAGATTGAGCAGAGTTTACAGAGCTGTGAATAACAATTTTTTTCTACTGGAGAGATGTAAGGTAGATGCAGAGTGATCTACAGATATCTATACATAACTACAGAGACTTAAGATAGATCTATAGCAATCTACAGAAATATAGAGAGATCTGTCGAGATCCACAGAGATCTATATAGATAGAGATCTATCAACATTTACAGAGAGGTACAGAGATCCACAGGACTACAGCAATCTGTTGAGATCTAACAAGATCCATCAAGATCTACAGAGAGGTACAAAATCCAGAGATCTGTTCAGATCTATCAAGATCTACAGAGAGGTACAGAGATCCACAGAAAAACAGCGATTTGTTGAGATCTAGCAAGATCTATCAAGATCTACAGAGAGGTACAAAATCCAGAGATCTCTTCAGATCTATCAAGATCTACAGAGAGGTACAGAGATCTACAGAAATCCAGAGATCTGTTAAGATCTACAAAGAAGTACAGAGATCCACAAAAATCCAGAGATCTGTTGAGATTATCAAGATCTACAGAGATCCATAGAGATCTGTTCAGATGTATAAGATCTACAGAGAGGTACAGAGATCCACAGATCTACAGAGATCTGTTGAGATCTATCAAGATCTACAAAGAGGTACAGAGATCTAAAGAAATCCAGAGATCTGTTCAGATCTACAAAGAGGTACAGAGATCCACAAAAATCCAGAGATCTGTTGAGATTATCAAGATCTACAGAGATCCATAGAGATCTGTTCAGATGTATAAGATCTACAGAGAGGTACAGAGATCCACAGATCTACAGAGATCTGTTGAGATCTATCAAGATCTACAAAGAGGTACAGAGATCTAAAGAAATCCAGAGATCTGTTCAGATCTACAAAGAGGTACAGAGATCCACAGATCTAAAGAGATCTTTTCAGATGTATCAAGATCTACAGAGAGGTACAGAAATCCACAGATCTACAGAGATCTGTTGAGATCTATCAAGATCTACAAAGAGGTACAGAGATCTAAAGAAATCCAGAGATCTGTTCAGATCTACAGAGATCCACAGACTTCTAAAGATCTGATGAAATCTGTCGAGGTCTATTGAAATCTACAGAGAGGTACAGAGATCCACAGAGATCTATATAGATACATAGAGATCTATGGAAATTTACAGAGAGGTACAGAGATCCACAAAAATCCAGAGATCTGTTGAGATCTATCAAGATCTACAGAGATCTACAGAGATCTGTTGAGATCTATCAAGAATTCAAGATCTACAGTGTGGTACAGAGATCCACAGAAATCCAGAGATGTATAGAGATCTATCCAGAGGTACAGACATTCACATTCATGAAACCTGCTGGGTGCTGTTTAAAAAACATAGAAGCAATTAATATACCCTCACAATTGAACAATGATTGTAATGTTGTTTCACCTCCAAAGCAAACAATACAATTGTACTTTTAATGCTACCTGATGCAGCACGTCCTTTCTAATGTTCCTGCCTGCTAACTGTTCGTCGTGAGGGAATACCATCGAATAGTTTTTGGCATACGCTTCATGACTAGTCTCCTTGAGCCAACGACCGTTTCGCACCATACCCTGTGAAAATCGTCTAGACAAAGTGGGGAGGGGAAAAAAAAAGATGGTTTCATGTTTAAACAACATGATAAACAACAACAAAAGTAGAGATTCATTTGTGCTCATGCACAATTGATGAACTTTCCTTGTCATACTGGAGAAATTTGCAATCAATTCCTACATTTAAGGGAGAAATTTCAGTTATCTGGAATGTTAAGCATTCCATTGTCACTTACATATATATATATATATATATATAGTTTGCAATTGGTGAGAGAAAACTGTGATAGAAATTTTTACTCGGGGAACCCCAATTACCGAGTAATTAACGTTTTTGTGAAAAATTTTGAAAATTTTGAAATTTGTTCTCCCAAACAATTATGTATGCAAACCACACCTTTTCTCATTCATATTTTAAACTCAACCAATGAAATCATCTCTACAACCTGACATACTGTACGTCTATATTGCATGCAGTACCTAGTAGAACATAAGTATAGTATTAGTGTATTACTATTTCGGTAGTTGTTGTATTCCTCTTACGTAGTGAATGAAACGAATCAATCATGGCAAATGCAAGGCGCATAAATACAATAAATGATAGATTTGGCCTACGCTATTTTTTCACCAAATGAATATGCCACATTTTGAAAAGGTTTGCCACCTCGGGCACTTTTTTACATTAGATTATAAGCCAATGATCAAATCAGAAATTATCCTTTGATTAATTAAAATAAGCTTAACTAGATACTCAAGTTACTGAACTACATTTTTATGGGATTTTTGGTATAAATGTAGAAACCGAAAATTTATGAAGACAAACACAAGAAAGAAGCTGCCTTAACCTCGACGTTGATTTCAACTTTTCGTGAAAAATAATGAAGGTAATTTGGAATCCACTCAAACAATTTTGAAATTTTACCTTATGTCATAGCTGTACATGTCCAGCTCTGGTCTCCCATGGACCACCCAATGCGCCAATTCTTTTCCGCACCCCCCTCCAAGCATCATCCCAGAACTGTTGTACCCGCATCCTAGGTAAAACCCTCTCAGCTCCGGGGATTCTCCCATCAGAGGCTTGTGGTCCGGAGTGAAGGACTCTATGGAGAATTGACAAAACTCGCAGCTGAATATTTTAATGAGATAGTCACAATGAGGATTACAAACAATACTGGAACAGCTAAGCCTAACCAGGCATAACTAATAAAAACTGCACTGTATTATAACCAGTGTTATAAATCAAGTTATGTTTCTTAAGAAGTATCCTTAGAGAGGAAATTTATCAACAGTTGATGAACCTCTCTCACATTTTAAAAGACTAGTTAATCTGTGCATTCTGGTGGAAATTATTATTCAAATCAATTCCTATTTACTTCTCATGTCTGAGAAAATGATATTTGAATTTATCAGATTTTGAACTGAGTTTTACAGAAAACCAATAAATGTTAAGTATTCATAATATCACCTTCCAAATTTTAAAATGGAAAGTTATATCCCAAAATGACAAAACTTGGCAATGGGCATGAATAAAACTGTACCTGTTTCCCACAAGTTTAAGCAAAGTTATCTGTCAATCAACACTGCTACACTAAAAATCCTCATAGTGCTGGATGACCTTTGACCCAGGGCTGCACTTCTGTTTAATGATTAGTAAAGTTCTTCTGCCTTAAGCTGATACTATCTCATAGAATCACGTAACAATATAAACCACTTTACCTGGACCACAAACAGTTGACTTAACTCCTGTCTGACCAATTACAGGAACTCTGTTAACGGCCCCCTCCACATGCTGGCTGAAGATATCCCAGTCCAATTCAAACAAGGAAAATGCAAAATCGTTTTTAACCTAAAAAGATAGAATGATGGAAAGTTACATGACACAAAAACATACTTATCCCTTTTGCTCCCCCAAAATACTGCTACCCTCCTGATTTTGAAAAATGTTTTATTCCGTAAATTTTAACCATCGTACAGTTAGTATACAATTGACCTTTTTAACACCTGAGGCAAAGATATTGCCAGAAATGGGAAACCCTTCCTCCCACCCCCCCCCCTTCCACCCTCCCCCAACTTAAAAAATATTGCACAGAAAACACTGACAAAGATAAAGACAACAATTTTGAAAAAACTTGTCAAACAACAGAGTTGGAAACCTGATTTACTTTCTGCTGGTTTAGCCACATGGTAAAATATAATGTTTTTCATTAAACCAAATGCTTGAAATTATTTAAAAGTGTTGTAGCAACTCTATGCACTGAGGAAGGGTGTCACAATTTACAAGGCCTAGTCTTTGTCATTGTTAAATATTTCGACAGAACTTTTAAAAAAACATGGGAGAGATTTACTAAAACTCCTACTGCAGCTTCTACATCAGTTAAAAATGTACACAACCAAATTACAAAGCAGTCAGTCTTATTCCATTGATAACCAGTTCATTACTAATACATCTGTTAAATGCTCCTGGCAGATTTGATCCTTTTTTGGTGTGGTACTGTTCTCTACAGATATCAACTACTGCTGCACAATTAAATAACATATTTGCTGGTAGCCAGCCAAATTTCACCATGACAACAACATGGTCTGCCTGTCCAGAAATTATCAAAGTAGGTCAAGGTTTGTTGGGAAAGTGCTGTATGAATAAATGCTATATGCCTTGATATTTACTTCCTACATTTACAGGTTTTCATACCTATGTGGAGGGATTCTTTCAACAAACATATGAATTTGTGCATGGATATATGCATGATGGTCGAAAACTGCTGGTTGTATTTGCAGTGTATATTTTTTTACCCTCATATTTGAGCTTGAATAGAAGTTAATTATCATGTTAATTATTATGTTAACATATTCTTCGAGTATAAGCAAAGGAGAAATAGGTAAATATTTATACAAAGTTGGCTGATTGAATTCACTGAAGAAAGTTACAGCAATAGAGAGAAAATTAAGCACACGACCAAACTGCGTCTTCACGTGTCTTATACTACTGTCTTGCAATAATGCCAGAAGATATTTAAATCTTGAAAAAAGGCTAGAACTTCACAAAACAACAACCGATATAGTTACAACACAATCTTCAAAGTAGTTACTGAGTTACCCTACTATTTTATTGGGACTAAAGTTCTTATTATCATTGACTGCCATAAAATTCCTTAATATTGTGACTAATTGGATGAAAATGAAAACATTTCCATAGACTTGTTACTGATCATTTATGGAAGTATTTTACATGATTTTATTGTGAATTGAAAAAAAAACGTATGGTCACTATGGAGGGCAACCCACAACGTTTGAAAAGGTTCGCACTTACGTCATCCCAGAATACTGGATTCGATTCATATCCACCAACAGATAAGGCATCACCTTGAAGTTTGAGATAAACTGATGCATCATGGTCCCTCACGTTTGGCATGTTCTGGATACCTTCAATTCTTTCGGTGACCACGTAAGCGTGATGCATGGCAACCAAAGGGACGGATACATCCGCCATTTTGCCTATGTGTGGACTCCAAACACCTGTCATTTAAGTTATAATACAAGACTTTTGATGCTTTATAATGGGAGGGGGGAAGTTTATACTCAAGATAAAGGGGTTTTGATGTACTCCAGCAATCTTGTGCTGAAATGAGATACGAACAACTCAAAATCTAACAAAATCAGAAAAGGCTATCTTAGTTTGTAACCATAAACACTATAATTGTTCCAAACAGTATGCATGTATGTGGGACAAAACATAATGATGCAGTGGAAACATTCTGAAAACACACTTAATCAATGCTTAAAATTTCTTAATTAATTAATAAATTAATTTAGCATCTGTAGTTGCTCCTATTTTTGAAATACTTTTCTCTATCATGACACTAAAATAGTCCATTTACAAAGAATGTTTTCTTTAAGTA
The DNA here is from genome assembly GCF_037975245.1 of Apostichopus japonicus. Lineage (NCBI taxonomy): Eukaryota > Metazoa > Echinodermata > Holothuroidea > Aspidochirotida > Stichopodidae > Apostichopus > Apostichopus japonicus. The sequence goes on from NC_092582.1 coordinate 4,330,488, forward strand.
AATCAACTATGAGAAACTACCAGTGAAATGATACAAACATACTCTGTGAAAGTGTGGCTCTTCGAATAGACTTGTGAGACTGACTCTGTGTGTGTCTGCATGTGTGTCAACTCCACAATATACATCTTTGTATCACATATTATTAATTTCTCTTTTTCCAAAACGATGGAAAATGAGTGGTGTTTGTTTAAAATTTGCAACATTTAAAATAAAAAATGAGGATAAACATGGTGTTCTCTGAAATGGTGACAAAAGATGATGAATGGAAGTTCAAACAAAGGGGACAATAGATCTCTGATGTAAATAAAGGCATTTGATAGGCCAACCCCAAATTATTAGAGTGAGGGCCAAAGGGTTATATGATGAAATAAGAGACCACTTTTTATTAATGCTAGTTGAGTTTGAATAGTTTACTCTGTATCTTTAAAATTCGCCACAGAGGAAATGGTCAACGCTTTACCTGAGCAATTAACAACAATCGGAGCTTTAATGGAACCAAATTCTGTCTCCACTCCTTGAACTCTCTTGACCCCAAAGTCATCGATTCCGACTTGAATACCTGTCACTGGGCAGTCAGTTATAACCTGGAGAAAAAAACAAAACAATAAAATTGTCTTTATACTGTATGTGAATCTATCTTATATGAAAATATATTTATTACATATTACCCTGATATGTGCACGATGGAAAACTAAATCATATCCATATGTAACTGTGAGAAAAAGGACTAAAATATAACTTTTCAAATTTTGGTGAATGACCTTTGTCAGTTACTGTTCTCTACAGTACCCTTGCCACACTTAAACCGATATGTCACACATTTTAAGACTCGTTGCAAATAGTATGAAAGTTCCGAAAAGTGATTCAACCTGTGGAATTATGGACATTTCCCTCAATGAACTGAATAAGAAGCATATGAACTGATATAACAAATTCTCAAAACCATGGTTCTGGCTTTTTCCTTCATGCTTTGAATTTTTACACATCATCCATAGTCGCACATAGAAGATTGAGATTTTTTGGTCATGTAGCAAAACTCCAGGAGGACGCTCCAGCAAAGGTTGCTTTAAGAGAAGCACTGAGACATACTGCAAAACCAGTAGGAAGGCCTGTGACTACCTTGCTTGGAAAAAAAAAGTCGCAATTTAAGGACGTTAATATTAACTATTTCAAGGAAGCAATAAACCTTGCGCAAGATCGTGATACGTGGCGGAGTTTAATCACTGAGCATGTCGGATAGACGAGACTCAACTTACTACTACTACTACTACTACTATGGGGCAAAATCATCACTGTGCAGATCGAGTCACTTCATTTTAAAGTTGTTTCATGTCATTACCAGACATTTTCCTGACATGAGTCCATACAGCCATGATGGCCTCTAGTCACTGTATTATATATTACTATATCTGGAAACAAAACTGGTGTTGAGTCACTGCAATTTTGAAATTAAGTTGACTCCAGTCATAACCTGGTCATTGGCAGTTCCTATATAACTGTTAGGCAACCTTAAAAGTTTGTGGTTAGGCTATCTCTAGCTACCATCATTCAACAACTTTTGACATGACATGCATGTACATAATATTTTGTGTAGCAAAGTTTGAAGAATCTGAATAATATTGTCTTTAAAATTGAAATACTATGAATCCTGTGTACAACCTCTTAACTGCTTTATACAATGTGTGCACCCGTATAGCAATTTGACCTCTTTGGATAACATTCTGCAATGCGATGCTCGATAAATTATATAATGTGATGTTTGTGTACGATGGTGGTTCTAGAATAAGTCAAATGAAACACTGCACCTTAGCACCGGCTCTGGTAGCTGCCCTGGACAGAGCTGTACAGTAACCGGCGGGGTCGATGACCCCATCCCCAGGGCTGTATAATGTACCGTAGAGGTCATCTACATTCATCAAAGGGTACAAATCCTTGGTTTCTTTCGGAGACAGGACATATGATTCGACGCCATAAACTTTTCCAATCTAAACGACGGATGGAAAAAACAACGTCAGTACCATAATCTGACAATGAATATTTATAGAACAGAAAAATCAGTATCAAATCAATCTTTATAACATGAGTAAGAAATGTTACTATATATATATATATATATATATATATATATATATGTATACATATATATATATATATATATATATATATATATATATATATATATATATAGAAGTAAATCAGCTTTAAGTTACAGTTAATGAGCAAGCCAAAACAAATATTCAGGGGGGGGGGGGAAGACAATTTTTATGGAGGGACATCTGAGCTGAACAGGCTTACTACACACTAACCCCTCATGTCTGATAATGCTACTATTAAATTTCTTTTAGATGAAACTTTACTAAGTTTATTTCTACAGGGCTCCATGCCTTCGGGGTGCCTGCAGTGTTATGCTGTTGACCACCAAAGCCACAGGTGGGTTGGAGTGGTAATGGAGGTACGAGGTACATGTCTATTAATAGGAAAGGTTGTTACTTATATAATTATTATTGCATAGTTTTTTGTTTGTGACTCGAGGTGGTTATGGAGGTACGAGGGTCATGTCTATTAATAGGAAAGGTTGTTACTTATATAATTATTATTGCATAGTTTTTTGTTTGTGACTCGAGGTGGTTATGGAGGTACGAGGTACATGTCTTTTAATAGGAAAGGTTGTTACTTATATAATTATTATTGCATAATTTTTTGTTTGTGACTCGAGGACGTTCTTCGTCAAACCTAAATTGTGTTTAGCTCACTATTAATACATTCTATACCTACATGTGAAAAAAAGTGCAAAATGAATGAATGCAGAAATCATGTTGAATCCTTTCTCAAAATCAATGCCTATTTGAAAAAATCCAATAATACTTTATTACAAATGAGCTTGTTAATACTTCTTTACAAATATTGTTAGGACCGTAATTGGATCTGTAAAGTACTTAATCTAGTAGTGGGTATATGTTACACACTATTTCTTTTTTATCATGGTCATAAATTTATTTTGGCTGGCATTTCGATGCGAATGAAGTGTTATGTGTAATGATGTAATTTTCAATATTTTAGCACTCACTGTTCCTAAACGTTTGTACTCGTCAAGCCGCTCTTTGGTTGATGCTATAAAGAGTCCTCCATTCTCAATCCATCCTGGTACCACACCTGTTTCCTCCTCAAGAACATCTCTGACTAGATGGCGCATGTAATTCAGAAGCTCTACTTCGATATCCGAGGGGCGTAATCTCCACACCAGACCTGTCAAGGAGGACCAATCGGGAAACTGTCATAATGTGGTTTAAAGCAATGTTTTCTGTTGTCCTCCAACCCATTAAGTGCATTTGATAGGCTTTACCTTATTCCAAAACAATTGTTTACCAAATCAACAAAGAAAACAAATCATAACAAACTTCCTTTGTATTTCTTCTTCATGTCCTACATTAAAGTGGTACCTAGTGGACTAACACTAACTGTACATCCCTTCTAAACTGTTCAGCTTTTTGTATTTAAATAATTACTATCATTCACCAACCCTGTGTTTTCTCAATCTTCCGAATACTACAGTGCTCCATAATTTAAATAATTAGTTCTTACTCTCTGCAGCTATAGCTTACAAATTTGTTCATACATGCAATATGAGCCTTTTCTTCACTCTGTCTCATACATGAGCGATGGGGGGGGGGGGTGTGGGCAGGGCGAGGAGTCATGGGGCTGCAGCATATTTGTCAGAGATCAATAGCTAGTGGGTAAAGATGGAGTGAAGAATGATGGATTCTAATATTCATAGTTTTAACCTTTCAAGGAAATCTTCAAAAGTGGCGAAGATCGAGGTGCAGGTTGAGTGGAGTGGGCAGGGTCTTTACCTGGCCCTAATGAGTAAAATACCTGCAGTGTGCCATGTTGTCCCAGCAGTCAACTGGTCCCGTTCCAACAGTACTGCATTTGTGATGCCCAATTTAGTGAGATGGTAAAGCGTTGAACATCCAATGGAGCCACCCCCAATGATCACGACATCCGCTTCTTGGGGTATAACTTTAGGGGCAGTTTTCTTATCTGATTTTAATGTTTTGTATGGAACACCACTCTCTGGTTTACTGCTCAAAGCTCTGTTACCATAGTTACAATTGTTACTCCCCCTCTGTCTCTGGAATGGGGTACCATGGTACCGATGCGTCAGACGTTGAAGTGTTTGCAGCCTCCTCCACATGGTGGATGTCTTTTTGGATAATCTGTATAACAATAAAGATAAATCATCTGAAAATCTTTCCAAAGTCCGGTGTACATTTACAGTATGTCTTACCTTAGCTTTTCACAATACCAAATTGGTGGTAGTGGTTGGCTAGACCACTTGGGCGCTGGGATTGTTTTCAAAGAGATATTGGCTAATGGACTATATCGCAATCTTTCAACTCTTCTAGCTCAAAAACTTAAGTCAAGGTGGCATAAAATTTGCAAACGCCAAGATAGTTCAATCCGTTTGCTATCGTATGTTGGGTACGAAATGTCACTTCAAAAGTTCTACTTATGCTTGTAGGCCCATATGTGACGATTTTAGTGTCTAACTGTACCTCAGTCAATCTATAATATATGCAGTGGCACTGGGCGTGTTTTGCATGATCGGTATTTCTGTCAAGTGTCAGCTTACATAGGCCTATTTTGACAGGTGGACATAGTACTGTACTGTATTCATTCCTTCTATCAATGGTATATATTCATGCTTATGTTAATGTAAATAGCTAGACCAGTGGTCTAGTTAGTATGGTAGAGTAAAGAAGCAAGTCAGAGCTTCACTGACCCTGAACATGTACTTATTCCGTTTTGTGTTTGAAGTCTTTCCCTTCTCTTCCTCGGACGCAGTACTAATTAGATCTGTACTAGACGGTAGACCTACAATTTGCCTACTACTACTCTACTGCTACTAGTATTATACTGGGCTTGCAAATAAGCCAATGAAATAAACTTGACAATCAATGATTGATGATTTATTTGAATGTTTGCAACAGTCTTGTAGTTGTACAGTACCTCTCTTACTTTAATTGATGATTTCAAATCTACAGCAGCGGTCTCACACTTGCTACTTGTTGAATGGTTCGGGTTGACCAGAATGCTTCTTTCGTGTTCGTTTGCACCACATCACCAGGTTCTATTTACTCTTGGTCGTATACCATGCATGGAGTTAGAAGAGATATCGTATTTACGTACGTACGCTGTGCCTAGTGCAGGGTATGTTTGTAAACACATTGTCCTCTGTATATTTCAGGTCAAGGTAAAGGAGTTACCATTCATTTTACGAAAGGTTAAGTCTCACAACAACAATCAAAATACTATTTGCACTTATGTTACACTGTTGTTCTTAAGTTATATGTTTACACAAAATAGATTAGAAAAAAATATAATTACAATTATTAAACAGTGACAGCATAAGAATATTGACATAATTTACGAGAACTAAATATATCTCCTATACAATAATGGACGAAACCTGCCTTCATTTTAACTCTCCAGAATTGGGATCATTCATCAGTAATCTTGTCAAAACTGGATTGTACCGGCTGACGATCGAGGTCATGGATATTACCACGGCCGATGGCAAGTGCTTTATATAATATGGACCAGTTGGCAATTATAAATTCATCGTTTTACTGGATTGAGGAACCTCAGAGTTACCTCGAAATTACTATTGTTTGTACAACAGAACAATACTTGAAGGAGTACGGGGAGGGGGTGGGGGTGTACTGATGACGCACAGATCAGATGTGGCATGACCCAATCTAACCAGGGAGTTGTTCCATAACAACTCCCTGATCTAACCATCTGAGGTCTACACCGCATAAAGCTAAGGACCCAGTCTCCCAGAGTACGATTTTACAGTTGACCGATACGTAGTTTTTGTACCAAAAATATTAGCCTAATAGTGTCAAAAGCACCCGAAAAATCGCAGACGTTTGGGTAATTGGTCTATATTCCAATACCCCATGCAATTAAACAAGTATATTGTCATATACACCTCCTTTGCTTTGGGAGAAGTCGGATATTTCGAATTCGAATGCCTGATATCTCGAACTCATATTTTGCATTTCTTCATTTCAGAATTAAATATCGAATTCAATTCGAGATTATCTAAAATAATCTTCTCTTCTTGATACCTTTAATTTATTTCATGATATCTTTAAAATCAATTTGAGATATCGTAAATAAATATCTCCAAATAATGATATATGAAATAATTCATGATATCTGAAATTAATTGAAGATATCTCGAATTTAATTGAAGATATCTTTAATTTTCGAATAAATGTTAAGATACCGTACGTCGTTCTGTACGCGTAAGGCTCATGCAACTCATGCATAACTCAACAACATATAACAGATATCATATCATGTAACATATTGTACTCATTCTACAGTATTGTATTTTACACCACCCTTTAGCCAACCACAATATGTCCTAGCTGTTGTAACCACCAACCTACCCTAAAGAAGGATGGGGCTGTGGTCACTCTTATGAATTTTGTATATGACACACGTTAGTAGAAATAGTTAACAACAATGAGTGCGTATAATGAGACACTCTGAATACAGAAGTCAAAGCTATAACAACTCCTCTTCGAATCATCTCTTTTTTAATTATCATCAAGAATATTACATATCACAGATTCTTGTTGCCGTTCCTATTCAGTTGAATGAAAGCCTGTAACTTTGTTTGTAGTGCAGAGACCTGGGATTCATTGCGTAATACTAATCTGTTCCAGTGTATTATAACTTGCAGTATGCTTGCAACAATGTACTTCCATATCGTGCAAGCGGTACTATCACCAGCGCTGCATGCTGTCCTAGCGGTAGATTGAATCTAGACTGTATAAGCAAGGACACCCGTCTGAAGGTTTTGAATGAGTGCACCAAAGCAGGTTACTTGTTTGGATACTGTTTAGTTGGTATTTATAGTATATATCATCAAACTTTTGCCCGTCGTAAACAAATGTTAGGCCAAATAGCCTAGCTTAAGTTAGAGTAGACCCAGGTATCACTGTCTAGTACTAGTACTAAGTAGTAGCATGGTGGGCTCATAATTGACGCACTTAAGGATTTGATCAACGATGTCTATCAAGGAAAAATCCAAATCACTCAACTGTATGTGTTTTTCATATGTGTAGTTCCTCAGAAATGTTATGAAATCAAAATATTTAAGGTTCTGTGCTTATGCACCGTACAATTGGGCAGAATTTGACCACAAAATGTCTGCCGTGTCAAGTTCTTTCATACCCCTAAATTGACACATTCGTCGATAAGCTAACTGTAGTTTAGGCCTTAGTATACATCCATTGACTTTAGATGCTGTTTACTATGCTCTGAGCCTCTAAGCTCAGACAGGTTAGGTCTTAGAGAATAGTGTTATCATATTGAGGTAATGTTGGTTATTTTTAGGATGTAAGATTTCCAAATGCCCAAAAAACGTGCAAAACTGGGGGGAGGGTGTTAAAAGCTTAAAAATACCGAAATTTAGTCAGCAAATAGCTAAAATGGATTCAAACTCATAAAATATGTAATTCTGCTTGACTGCAAAAAGTTTAGGTGGCCTGCTGTATCGTTGCTAGTAATAATTGAAGGTGCGTCAATTACGGGGGTGCGTCAATTCTGAAGCCTTGACTATACTACTAGTAGTATTAGAAACATGTTATTACTGCAACTGTGCAAGCTAGGCCTGTGGACCTGGGCTTTGTACATTTAATGCTATTCCTGAATTGTTGTGTTTATTGCAATCAGAACTGTAGCAGTCTTGCTGCAGTATTATAAATGTAGACAGCAAACCAAGTTTTACGGGGAATGTCTGATGTATATGTTATGGAAGCATACATTTGTTTAATAAACTGATGTAGCCTATGGCCCTTCTTATGTTGAATGAAATGACTTTCAAGGAAGGTTATAGTTGCAACTCATCACTTAACAAAGCTAGGTCTTTAGTATTGGGTGACAAGGGTTACCAAAGCACCAAGTCAAATCTAGAAGCTTCCAAATTAACTGTGTAACAAATATCGAAATCACATAGGTCAATCTTTGATATTTATGACATTTGATTGTATCTTAAACCTGGTCAATGATCAGTTAATTGCTGACACATTATAACAGAAACCATCCATAAAATGATATAAAAGACAACAAAAAAGCCATTGATGTTAATGTATGTAGTACAGTAATTAAGAAACTTTTAATTGTTCCAATATAGTTTAATTACTTTTAGCTTGGAAGTATTAAAAGAAGCTGGAAAAGTCCTGGCAAACTATTGAAATGCATTTTACTTTTGACACACCCTTCTATTTATACTCAGTCCATTTCAAAGTGTATTAATTATATTGAACAGAATGACTTACAGCCTGCCAAATCTGTGGTTCTAGCTGTTCTACATTTCCTAGAAATGATTCATCTCGAGTCATGCATGCACATGTTTCTTTGTTCTTAATACATTAAGTTACTGTCCATATCACCTGTTCACTTGCTCTTGTACAATACAGTTCAACCAAATATCTGCTCATTTTAAATATTTTAGTTCTCTCATATTTTGTATCCGACCTTACCCACATTTATATGTTCCATACACCGTTTTTTACACAAATCATTATTTAACAATATTCTGGGAGTCGGCTAGATATCACAAAACCACCCTTTTACACATTGTGCCATCACTGCCCCAGCTCAGTTTATTTGCTCTATATGTCCTCCCCTTAGGAGATATGAGAGCCATAAAAATACAATGCATTATTTAACAATTGAAAATTCCCCTTCCTACCCACCCACTCCCCTCTCCCCTATACCCCCCCCCCCTTAATAATAATAATAACCAGCATGAGTGTTTAATTGCAAAAAACTTTTATGTTATCCATGTATACAATTTGATATTTCTATATGATGACTAGGCATTTCTTAGAACATAAGACCCTGATTCCACCCCTCCCCCCCCTCCCCCCTCTTCCCTACTTTAAGGTTTAGCCTTTTTCTGAATACTCCTAAATAGACTTACATGGATAAGAGCCACACCATTGGAATCAAACTTTCTTGTAGTTTACTAAATATCAGACTTCAATAGGAGGCTATGGAAGCTAATGGGCACCCAATTGAATTAATTTATGTAAAGCTCTGTATCTTTGGTAAAGTTGCATAAGTACAGAGAAGACTGAGCAAAGAAACTACTGTAATTATTTGATAAGCTTATCAAAGTAACATGTAAATAAATCTTGTTTGATCAATGCAGCAGTCATCACAGGAGCTAATAAGTACAGGATACCTTGAAGGCTTTTCATTACTTTTGTGTTAGAGTGGATTAAAACAAGTAGTACACACTTCATTAAATCTTCAATCAGTTTCTATGTTGCTGCTGGCAATCTTCAGTGTGGTGCTGAATAGTTGATTTACAACTGAGAGCTTGGAAGTTCATTGTTTTCTTTGAATGGGTATGTAATTAATTTGCTTATCCTGTATATATACATATATATATTGAAAGGACAATTTCTGAATGGAAAGTTTAATGTTTCTTAAGCAAGATTTTGATATTCAGGGGACACACATACCTCATCATCATCTATGGCTTAAATGATATTGATATTTGTGAAGAACAAGACACTCAAACAACTACAGAAGAAAAACCTTGTTCTATTCGGGAGATATCCTAAATTAAAAGTTGTATCTGGGAAGCTATCATTTGGTGATGTCATAGTGCCACTTGGACCTGAAATCTTTTACTTTCTCTATTCCTGTTCATGTTGTCAAGGGAGAATGTTAACAGTGTTAACTCTGAAACCAATGCCATCATTTAGGTCATGTTAAGATGTTCAATTATTTTTTAACAGATTCTACAATTGCAAAACTCATTCCCATTACAGAAAAAAAAACATTTTAATACGAAAAATTGTAAGTAATTGGTACACTTGTGGCTCAATGATGTCATGTTTAGTCTTAATCAAGTATTCAACCTTGTGTGTGAAGGAACTTTTAATCTGCGATATCTCCCGAACGACAAAACATGTTTCTTAACTGTTTGTGGGCAATTGTTGATTCATGTTTATCACATGGACCAATAATATTGGTTGGGTTTGTGTCTCCTTTAACAGTCTTTTCATCACTGTATAGCCATTGAAAATTCCAGATGCTAATGGAACGTAAGTTTTCCGGCAAAGAGAAATCCACAAACAGATCGTGAATTACTTCGCTCCTCACTGCCTTGGTTTTTTGAAATTTGTCTACAGCAAAATGGCACTGAAATGTTTACTTTAAAACAGGGTGTGGTTTCTGATAAGCATTATTCTTCATTTTATAACAGTTTGCTGATTCTCTGAAATATAAGTTTCAGTGATGTCTTCGTCTGTGGATGTAGTTGTGATAGGTGCGGGACTCTCTGGTCTGTCTGCTGCTTATACCATCGTTAAGGAGAATTCGTCTGCTAATGTGGTGGTTCTCGAAGCTACAGGTATCGGATTTTGTTTCCAATTTTTTTTTTAATACTCATTGAACATTTTGGTTGAAGTTTGAGCAGGTGTGACCATTGTCAGTTGACAATCTTGAAGTTCCTGGCATCAACCCTGCCTATATGTCACCAGATGGTTAAATTTGTTTATTATCTCCAGATATCAACCGTATGTCATAAAAACAGGGTCCTTGGAAAAATCTTCTATTATACATCTAGACTTATTTCTTTAATATGAAGTAGAGGTTATGATTCTTGGCATCATTCTTTACTCATTCCCTCGTAGCTTAGCAGTTTTTGGCCAATTTGATGGAGCAGGTGGATTGAAGCACTTTATCTGTCTTAAGTTGTAACCTAGAAGTCGACAAGCAACTTATGGCAATAATGTTACGGAAATTCAGCTTCGTAAATTCAACCATAGCAAATGTACAAAATTCTAGAGGCCCAAGCATAGAAAGCAGGAATGCAAATGGGTAGGGGGAGGGGAGGGGAGGGGGAGGGGTGGTTAATGAGAGGAGATGGTTTTCAGACCAAACCATGAATTTTCCTTGGTATTTGACAGTTAAAAGAATCCAATTTTTTGAAGTGGGTTCATATTTGAAGTTCATCGCATCACTAAATTCTGGGAGTTAAACATAAAAAATGACTTGTGTCCAGTTTCCATTCTTTAAATTCTGTTTTGTCTTTCCTTTCCGCAACGATTAATAGATAAAAGCAAAACCTCAGACATGTGGACAGTGTTCTGAATATAAATTTGGAATTCCAAACTGCTCTCTTAATAATCTGATGTATATTGTAAATGTAATTTGGTTTCTCTTGGTTTAGAGACATCTTCATCCCATAATGACAATCAATGCCCAAACTAATCTAATCCACATGCTTTTAGTTAAATTTAATAGATCATCTTCTGGAGTTTTGGTTTTGTCCATCATTATATTTATCTATTCAATAAAAAAAGTGGGCGGGTAGGCATTTTTTAACTAGCACTTCCCACAATGCAATGTCAGGTAATACTCTGCAAAAATGGTCAAACTGATTTATACATGTATAGCAGGTATTTTTAATTTTTTTTTTATATAAGAACCATATAGCATTTTATAAGACCCAAAATTTCAAAATTGTTACATCACATAACCTTTGAACACTAGTCCAAGTACTGGAAATTTATCTTCGTTGTTTTGTTATCAATGTTATATAGCAGATGCTTGGTTCCCTCTTGATTGTCTGATAAATTAGTCAAATATCAAAACAAATGGATAACCACCCAGAGCCAATATACCAAACTCTACATTACATCACTAACTACTAGTTTGTGATGATGGCATACATATGTACTGTGTAGACCACTAGCCTGAATCTCTGCATGGAATACGTAACACTGTTTACCCAGATAGTATACCACTGTACAGCACGTAATGATTGTTTCTTCACTGTATTTGCTGATAAAATGTTCATGGCAATTTTTATCAGTCACTTGATAAACGTCCTCTTTGATGATATTTATATTGTAATTATAACTTAAATTTACCAGCTTGTGATTAAGAGTGTTGATGCAAGGCTAAACACACAAAAAAATAGTAAGGGACTGGTTGTATGATAAAGATACAGAGCAGTAATTAGGCCGACATGTTTTGATCACTTTCTTGAAATTCATGACCCAATTAGAACCCAGCATGTTACTTGCAATGTAACACATAGGAATGCATTATCTTCAGCTCAATAACTACATGAATGTTTGTTGAATTTTGGTTCCAACAGATGTTTGTGACAACTTGTCAAACAATCTGAACATTGCTTTCAACACACATATAAAGAAAACCCAATGATCAGTTTCAGCCGTACTGTGACGTACGAATTTGTAATGATCATATTCATACACACACGCACGCATACAAACACACACATACCACACATGCGTAATACTGCCAATGAATTATATACCAATCTTACTCAAAACCAGAGCCTCCTTCTGCTGACATAGAAATAGACAAAATCTATAGTAGAATAATTTTTCAAAATTTTTCAAATAATACTTTGTACACGTTATAAAATGCAAGCTCAGCAACTTTCTGTGCGGTACAATCTTGGGATATCATTTAGCTAGTGTAAGAAGGCAAATACATGTATGTATTCAGGTGGGAAATGTCTGTGTTATAATTAACACTAATTTATCCGTTCTTACAGATAATGTCGGTGGACCAATCCTGTCACAGACCTTAAGAGGTGCCAATGGAGAGGATGTTTGGGATGTGGGAGCCGGAAGAATTGGAACGTAAGTCAAACTTCTATCAGAGAGTTAAACCAGTTCTAATCCTGTCAATGTCCAATTTGGATAATAATAGCAGGTATCTAGACAGTCGCTGGAAGAGCAATTGTTCTGGTAAGTAAAGATTTTAAGATAAGGCTGCCCCTGCCCTGTTGGAAAAGGCTGAGGACATTTTGTCAATAACAGGCAGGATGTGATTGGAGTAAATGGATCGTGTTTATTGTCTACCACTTTTAAGGTTAGGTAAATATTAGTTCTACTGTAGAGGCTCTATCAGTCAGATCTTCATCAGAAAGTGGCAATTTGAAGGTTGTAAGATAAGACAATGGTTAATCATTTGTTGTGAAAAGGAATAAATCAAGAAAAAACAATGTACCAATTGTCATGAAATGCATCCACAGAACTAACGATACACAGATCAATGTGGCTCCTGTAAAGTACATCATTTTGACACTTTTCTTTCTCAGTTACCGAGGATTGCAATTTTGAAATTTCAAACAAATTTATATAAAGGAAAATCAGGAATAAATAATTACAAAGTTGAACTATCATGAGCAGCCCCAAAAAAGTTGTGTTTTATTTTTGTGGAGGTCAAAGGACATTTGAAGTTAACAAGGGGTCACATTCTTGAAACCTTGAAAATATCATAATTCCGTTTGCAAAAAACTTCATACCTCAGTTTATCTAATTGACTGATAGAATTCTATAACATATATTTTTCATGCAGGTCAAATGTCATGTTTGAAATCGATGCCAAGTTTTAAAATCTAGCAAGTTTGATATCCCCATATTTCAAATTTTCTTGAATTATAATCAGCACGTAGGCACGTATTAGGGATTGCACATTTTTGGTGGAGTGTTTTTTTTCTTTTCTTTTTCTGCAGAGGTCAAAGGTCATTTGAATTCAGGAGAGTTCCAATTATTGAAATACCTGTATAAACACAACAACTTTAACAGTAACGCTTGTGTAAAGTGCAAATACTCCATCGTGGGCATCTTTGTGAGTGCAAGAAACCTATGGAGCACTTCTGTTACAGGTCAAAGGTCAAATTCAAGTGACCTAAGAAAACTTCATTGTAGTACTACGAGACCGCCCATTGTGGCTCGATGATGTCATATTTATACTTTATATTTGAAGCAACATAAAATCTGTCATATCTCCCAAATGGAATAAGATATTTCTGAGCAGTTTGGGGAACTTATGTATGACAGTTATTTCTATGACAATGACCTATAATGGTGGTTAGGTTTGTGTCTCCTATCATGGTGAAACTTAATGTACTTTTAGCAAAGATTCAATAAACCTGTTGGCTCTCTATTTATTTTCCTCCTCTTTCTTATTTCCACATTTTTTGCGTGTCTTTAAACAGGAAGCAGAAAGAGATTATGGGACTTATTCAAGAGTTTGGATTAGAAACGTATCCACATTATAATGATGGAAAGAAATTTTGGATTCTCACAGACGGGAAGATAAAAAAGTACTCGGGAAACATACCTCCTCTTCCGTATACAAGCTTGGTGGACATGCTGAGGTATTTCAATAAGGTACAGTCCATTTATCTTTTCTTTTTCTTGGCATCAATTTTAGTACATATAAGACTTCTGGTCTGACTAATATTCTATATATACAGTATTTTGAAGGTTCATGAAATAACATGCAAATATTGCTGAGATATCACATTATGCAATGATGTAATTTTTCTTTTCGTCATTGTGTATGCTTGCAAAAACCTGATAGCTTGATAATCTTAAAACTTGTTGTGATTAAAAGTGATAAAATAATTCTAAGATGCTGACTGGTTGGTACTTTATTTTCTCCTCTTTTCAATTAATGTGAACTTATCAGTGTGAAGAAAGATCAGACGTCAATCACATGAAAATTATTTTAGCTGGCAGTTAAAGAAATTATCAATATGAGACCCAGGTCTGATTCAAGTAACAATTCAGATCTGACCGAGACCTGGGTGTTGCGCTTAAAGATCAGAAGACTACTTCCAGTCGACCAACTGACCATCAGTTATATTTGATTGTTCTATTAATTAAAATATCTACTTCATTAAATGCAACAAGATTTTACTGATCTATCTTTGAATGACTCATTGGTGCCAGGCGGTGTCTCATTATTTGACTAATTAGTGAGCGAAATTGTTTAATACAGTTACAAGAGACTTTTTTCGCAGGTGGACGGATTGCAGGGTAAAGTCAACCTAAAGGACGCCACGGCAACGGCCAAAGCTGAAGAGTGGGATAATATGACTGTAGAAGAACTTAAAACAAAGACATTGTGGACAAAAGGTAAAAAAATTAAAAATCTTGTCATCTGTCTGCCCTTCAAAGAGAAAGGTAGGTGTGGTGTTATCTATGCACTAATCGTACGCAATAACAATACTAACATCCTTTGAGAATTTTTCTCTTAATTGGTCGGGTTCTTTGACTTCCAATTAAACAGTAATTATCATACTTCATGGCGACTCGTACATATATCTTTCAGTCCCGTATGGCTATCTTTTCAGCTATCTATGTTCCTCTTTAGATGTCTCAAAGTGACACACAAAATCATATATTTGTAAGTGATTACACCACAGTAGGGACAAGGATTTAACGACTCGTCTGGTGTCTGAGCTGCATTGTTTCAAAATGTCCCCGGAATGTGTCTCGATTTACTCCCCCAATTTTGGATATTTAATGTCTGATGTTGGATTACGAAAGCTTCTCACAACAATAGCATAATGACAAAACACATGATCATGAAAACTTAGTTTTACAGAGTTTTCGTTGACCTTTTGTAATCACAAAACTAATACAGCTTTACCATACCCCATATGTTCATCGTTCTCTTTATAGTTTTAAGCTTCATAGGCCCCAATTTATAGCACGCTATCATTGCTAGAAGTTTTCAAAGGGTACTTCCATGGAGGTCTTTACCCTCCAAATTGTTCTCAGAAATTTTTAAGGAACACACAAGATGACTGAATGACCCAGTGAGGAACATTTCCTTGAAGGTTGCAATCAAAACAGTTTAAGAATTTTGACCAAAGATGACCATATTAGAATATCTAGCATATTTGGGGCCAATACAGCATACCTTTAATGTACAACGGTTCAGGGGGAAGCACTCGTATTGTATCGAAAAAATAGTAGATATTAATTAATAAACAAGCAAAGACAGAACAATAAACAAAGCCTTTTGATATTTATCTACAATTATGTAATCTTCCAATACCACCCACATGGGTCAAACCAACTGGTAATTTCAATTGTTCAATATTTTATTCCAGTAGGAATATAAAAATATTCATATGAAGGAAAAAAATGTAAACAAACAATAGCATAAATAAACAATTTGATGTAGAATTTCAGACGTTAACTGTGAAAGTATTGTTAGGCCCTGCAGTTTGGAAAAAATATGTAACTGTAGGCTTATGGATGAATTATTTTGCAAATATTACCCTGTTGATGGGAATGAATGTATCGTTTCTATTTATAATTTCAGTTGCTAAGGAAACCATAGATATCATGACAGGGTTATTTTTCGGCGGATTTCGCTGTGACCAGTTATCTGTGATGCAGTACCTGCATCTCATCGCTACCTGCGGAAGCTGGAACTCCCACATAGCCGCTGAAGGGACTGGCAAAATAGACGTTAGAATCAAGGTACGGTCCATGCAAAATATTAATACAACTTTAGACATCTCCATGTATCTGTGTGAAAGGATCCGTCGCTTCGTAGATCGTGCGGGAAGATTGATTTGGAAAATAAAGTTGATCACTGTGTTAAGGGTCAAGGGTCACCTTGAAGGAAGGTACTGAGTACAAAGTTACGTCTCATGGGTACCATACTCTCCCTTTAATGAGTATCAGTGTTATGGGGAACCCACCTTCAGTGCTGAAGTGGACACAGGAAATAATTTAACACCCTTTATGAGTGTTAAGGTTTAGCTCTAAAAAGTTTTAAAGACCCGGTATTAGTGTTAAGGAGGACCCACTATGCAGTGTTAAAGAGGACCCATTGTCAGTGTAAAGGAGACCCTCTGTCAGTGTTAAAGGGGACCTACTATCAATGTTAAAGAGGTACCACTATCAGTGTCAAGGAGAAGCTAGTTTTAATACCCTTTATCATGGTTAAGGACCTACTACTTTAAGCTAAAAGAACCTCCGGTGGGTATATTTGGAGGACCCACTGTCAGTTTCAAAGAGTTACCCACCATCTGTGTTAAGAAGGATCCATTACTGATGTTTAAGAGGACCCACTATCAGTGTTACATCGAGCCCACTATCAGTGTTAAGGAGAACGTAAGAGAAAAATTATTCACATATTCAAATACAGCTTTCAATATGAAGTGAAAAACAAATAATGGTAAATATGTGCAATAACATTGATTAAAGTGAGTAGTTGTAATCAGCTTCACATGTTGAAGGCAACTTCAGAATCCCCAAAAGGTTTTTCATTAGCACCCCATTTAGTTTAGTTTTAGTTTAGTAGAAAAAAAGGATCAGGAGGGACACTCAGTCCCCATCAAGGACCCTATAGGAGAGAGAAAAAACTGAAGACACAAACTCTCAGACACGATAACAATGCTGAAAGTGGCCCGTTAGTCTCACTAGTTAGTGTTGTTTGTAAGGTCATGAAGTCTATTGATAAAAGTCTATGGTCAGTCACTTCAGCAGTCAGTCTTTGATCAGAGATTTAGATTGACTCTTACACAGGGAGGAACTCGAAAGCTGGTTGATGGTCTGGTTAGTCACATCGGACAGGACAAGATCATCACCGGGTCAAAGGTTAACAGCATCGAACATCAAAGTAACAGTGCTGTGGTCACCACAGACGCAGGGAAGGCCTACACTGCAAAGTGTGTCATTGTCGCTTGTATACCATCCGGTAAATATCATTTTATAACAGCTATACTTGGAAATTTCAAAACTTATCTCGATCGAATGTTTGGCAGTTAAAGGGTTGTTTCTGTAGGCCATAAATACGCTGATAAAGTTATTAATGGTCCCCTTCTTCATTTGGTCTCTTATTTTTGTTATTTATTGCTCTGTTGCAGCCAACATTAACTTCAACCCTCCATTATCGATTCCAAGAGTACTGCCTGGCTCAGGGTTTGGTGTGCAGTTTGTAATCACATACAAAAAGGTAACTTGCAAATAATTAATGCTTTCAAATATATTTATGTCCTTTTCATATCCTTATGAATGTGTGTTGTTGTATATGTGACAACTTTAAATATGATAACCAAAAAAGGTTCTTTTGCATTTGGCAGAGGCCAACAACAGTTCGACAGATGATGAAAAATCTGAAATCATTTTTTTCTCCAACAGTTGAACTGTTTGTTCTTTCCTTCTATGTTTTAAATATATTTTATTTAACTAAAAATGAGCTTTCTTTCTATAAAATGTGTTTCTTTTCAATTTTAAGAAACTTCCAAAACTTTTACCTGACTTGAATAAATTAGTCACTACATCGAGTGAATTTAATTTTATGTTACTTCCTTTTTTCGAGTCACTGAAATATTAATTTTTATATTCATTATGTAATCGCATGGATTGAGAGCAGTCTTCCATGACGCTCGTTCGTTTCTCTTAGGCGACTACATGATAATCTTTTGCTGTTATCAGGGATGTGCCCAGGATTTCCTGAGTGCCGGGTATACTGATCGCCGTCCTGGGGGAGGGGTCTAAGGGGAAGGGGGCGTCGAATTTTGAAGGTGCTCAGATGCCAACTGCTGGCACTTGTGCAGCTTTTTAAGCACATACACAAGTACTAGTTTTGCTAACAATTTACATTTTTTAATTTTTTAATTTTTTTTTGTGAAATATATTACGTACCTGGTAAAAGTTATTAGTTTGTTTCAAAGAGATTTACAAGGGACTGATTGAGAGCCGTAAGTAATATTTCTCGCATGCGTAACTGATTCATTATTAGTCTGTATGATTTTGGCATAGGCTCTAGGCCCAATTTATGTTGAATATATTGTTAGGAATGTCGTGATTTTAGATGAAAATAGTGCTTGGCGGAATTCACAATTTTTAAGATAGTGCTGGGCGGTAATTTTTAGTGCTGGACGGGGCCGCCCAGCGTGGGCACATCCCTGTGTTATTGTTTGCATTTTGGCGTCTTTTGTAGTCATTCTGGCGGGAGGCGGGATCCTGCGCTGAAGTGATGAACACTCAAGGTACCATGGAAATGCTACAAGGGAAGGACGACCATCCAATCGTCACCCTCTTTGACCACACGTCGCCCAACGATAACCCAGCCCTGATGGGTATCTTTGGCGCCAACTTAGCCATGGATAAATCTGTGAGTATATTCCTTTGTCTTTCGCTGGCCGATTAAGAAAAGGAGATCCAAATGTTTTAAAGGGGCTGCATTATGTTTCTATGGTGACAGCACCTGCTTATACATAAATCATGAGCATAAAATAAATAGTCATTTTGTTGCAGCAGTTGTCACAATGGATGTTCAGTTTGATACCTGGTGGAATTGTGCCTTGTTTCGATGCTAAGGGAACATTTTGTGTAGTCCTACTCTGCGCACGTTACATACAGTATATATCAGTAGGGTGTAGACAATTGCGACCAACGATGACTCCAGTATAGTTTCACAGGACCCTCAGAATGATTTCAATATTAAAAGAAGGATGGAAAGTAAAAGTCAACCAGACACTAAATCATTGAAGGAGCACCATTCTGTTGTGTTTTTATTATTATGATTAATTTTGTTTATTCAACCTTGTGCATGCCTTGTTTCTCTTTTTTTCCATCTTTTTTTCCGTTGAGGAGGGGGTTGGGGGGGTTGGGGTGTCAATCCTCTCAAAGAATCATGCATAGCTCTCTATCTTCTTTTTTTTATGTTTTAAAATTTTAGATCAAAATTTATCTTCTCATATTTTAATTATTTTGTTTTTGTTAATATTGTCATTGTTTCTCACAATATATATTTTTGATTTTGAAATAACATATTATTTACCAGATGGAGGAGAGGAAACAGATAGCTCTGAAATTCTTGAAGGAGATATTTGAGACAGATGAAACACAGAATTTCTTGGATTACAAAGACATCGTGAGTACTAAACCATACTGCGCTGTTCTACATACTCTTTACTACTCTTAAAGCAGCATTTTGCATCCTTTTCTATGATTTTTCTCAACCTCCATGACTCCACTATGCCATAACGAAATACATAACTAGCTTATCTATTTAAATCTTACTTCAAATGGTGGCATAAAAGTTGAAAAATTTGCAACTTTCAACTTTGTTTTTCTCCAAGATATTTTCCATTGGGATCCCAATAAACCTAGCCCATAATATGAATATTTAAACACTACAAACGTCATTGACCAATACGTAATATAACACCATGCTTGATTTGTGTACAGTCTATATGGCAGTGATACCAGGGTGTTCCATAACAACTCCCTGGTTGTACCAACGCAAAGTCTTAAATCTATTTTTAGCAACGGCTCATAACTAAACCTGCATCTCTGATTGGTTGAATTCAAACTAGTGGGTTTGGGGGAACTGTATTCGATTAATTTTAAATGTGGAATTTGTCGTGGACACTTTTCTCATTATCTGCAAATATCCTTTAATTACTCGCCTTTTAACGTTGTGGGCAGGGAAAAACTTGGCTAATATCTTAGTTTGCTGTTTTGTGATTGATATAAAAAAACTCTATGGACATTTCAAAAAGTAGAAAACGGCGACCAAACGCAAAATGCTAACAGAGTCTTTCTTGAGCAATCAACTAACTGTGTTATCTCTAAGGTTTCATCTAATTCCACACAAAGTCAATGTAACATGGACCGAGATGTATTGAAACTCACAGAACGTAAGCAGGTAAAAGGAAACGCTAAATTCATTACGTCACCAGAGGAAGGAAATACCACCGCATGGTGACAGTCTCTTAGCGTTTATGACTGGTTAGCTAGAGGAGTAGGTACTCCAACATCTGAAAATTATTTGAAGATCTGCAACACTGGTTATATCAAGGCTTGTCTTGTGCACAGAAGCTCTACAAGCCTACCATGTAAATAATGGATAGGTTGGAAACTGGTCTATAACCGTATCATCATTACCTGTGTCTTTTTTCCTGCATTTCACAGGCTTGGAAACCTTACGACAGATATCCACCAATTGAGTCTTTAAAAGAAACAAAACCTTCAGAAGTTCTTTCAAATATGTTGAAACCAGAAGGAGTGTAAGTAATTCTTGTTCCTGGGAACATATTTTAATCTTGAAGTGTCTTAGACGTAAAGGTGCAGTTCCAGTCATTTCAATCTGTCATGCAGTTCTCTTCTCTGTAGGGCAATTACAGTGACTTGAAGCATTCTGAGAAGGGATCATACGAGCGAAAAATGCCATCCAGAATCCAAAAAATATGAAATGTCGAGTTAAGTTTGTCAGTGATTTGATTACAAATTGGGTGAAAAATTAGGTTTTAAGTTTTGTGTGCCAATTACGCTGCAGTCCTGCATCTTTGAGGAGGTGCAGCTAGACTGACGACACGATGTGAATTAACTTTCAAATTCCAACTAATTTACAAATCTAGATTTGGTCACAACATTATAAAGGACCAATCAGTCTGCAGTAAACAACACTCTCCTTAGAAAGCAATAATAAGGAAAAGTGAAATTAACTCATTTGCATAATGCATAATTATATGGTTAAAAGGCGATCAAACCTTGGATACCTGATACCAGGTGCAGATCTAGGGCGAGTGGGGTTGAACACACTACCCCTCCCCTCCCCCCATTTCTACCCAAAAGCAGAAATATAAAAGTAATTATCTACAAACTTTGTGTAGACCTAATTCAATACCTTATTTATTGCCTGTTAGATTTACACCATTTAACATCTATTTTTTATTTTAAATGTGGCAATTATTCTGACAATATCCTTTGCTTCTAAGGAATGTAATAAATCATATATCCAAATAAAGTTGGCAGCATTTTTTTGCAGCATGTCTTTTGCTACCCTGTGTTAGTACTAAGGTTGGCTTCCTGACTAGTACAATGCTTTCGGAAAGTAGACCGTAGCGTCATCGAGTGAGTTCTGCGTTGAAGGAGAGCGTATTCCAGGTAGTCAACCATCTACGAGGATACAAACATTTTTAAATAACATTCCCTCAATAGTATTTATTAAAGCATTTGATACGGATGAAATTAAATATACCTCAACAGGACGGTATGTCTTTCACTGATGAAGTTGAAATCAATGTGCATGAAAATTTCAAAGGTCTGGAATTTTTCAATTAATATCATCCACAAAATTTGTACAAATTCTGAAATGAAAGCATTCCAAATTTATCCGATATATAGATCTGAATTTACCGTGAAGATTTAAGGAAAATCGTAGCGACAATTAATCTGACCATACATCCTTTGCTCTTTGAAAAATGTAATAAACCAACAATTTATCATATAAAATTGAAGTAGACATCAAGACCATGGTTACAATTGGAAAAGAAATCTTTGACAGAACGTATGCAATCTGCTTGAATTATTGTGATTAATTTCCAAACCACCGTATCTGTTCTAGCCCATCTTTGCAAGTCTGTGTCGCTGTGAAGCTGGGCTTTTTAAATGCTATTTATCTATCTATCTATCTATCTATCAATCTATCTATCTAGAGTTACATACAAGATACCCGAGATAGGGTTCCATCTAGCAAATTGGAAATACTTTATTCTTTCTATCCCCTTTCGAGAATCCTCTTTATCATCTTGATCCATGCGAGCATAAATGCAGGAATTATTCCCCACTTTTTAGGGATCCTCTCACTTTCAAGACAATGCCAGAAGAGAGTGCCCCCTTTTTGAGAGTTTGCTGTCAATAACGATTATAAAATCTCTCTCGTTTATATTCCAGTGTTCACTGGGCAGGTGCGAGAACAGGTTTGGCGTGGGCAGACTGTCTAAACGGCGCCGTGGAAGCAGGTCAGAGGTCCGCCAAAGAAGTACTCAAAACACATCTCAAGTAAATCGTGCCCTTTATTTTGTCACCTCGAATGGTGGGTGGGCGGAAAGGGGGGGGGGAGTTGGGTGGAAAGGGGGGAGTTTGGGGGAGCAGGTAATGCATTCTGATCATCTTAACTCACAGATTTGTATTACAAATAGAAATCAGATGACTTTTGTCAGAATCATTTGGAATTTTTCTAGAAATCTAGTAAATTTTCTGGTTCTTAGTGTTGGCATTAATTACATTCCAAAGGTCTCACAGGACCCTGCTTAGTATTCATGAATATAACTTTAGTTTAGGAATAACTTTTGGGACAAATTTTTGTTTCAGGATGTAACTTCAGTTTATGAATAAGATTAGAATTTTGTCATGTGTATTGCATTTCTTCTGAGCTATTAGAAACTTACCAAGTCAGGGCAAACTCTTAAAGGTAATCTGGTCATCGGAGAAGATCAGATTTCAGTTCAGACATCTAATATCCACTTTGTGGTCGTCCTGTGCACGGCTAGTTGTTTGCATCAAATTCTATTCACCAAACCTTCACATTTCTCCTAGGGTGTTCATATTGCTGTTCTATTCACCAAACCTACACATCTCTCCTACAGTGTACATATTGCTGTTCATTATTTGCCCATCTTTGCTACACTTTTGCTGACAGCCAAATTTGTTGTTCAGATAACCAAAATGAAAGACCTGGATGTCTGAGGGACAAACCAAAAAAAACCTTTAAAAGATTTGCCCTGCAATTGCTTGAAAGATTTGAATTTTTAAAATGTTTTTCGCATTTTTCTGATGTACAAGTTGCCAATATGAATTTGATTAGAAGAATAAATCATGAACACAGACCATATGGTTTAGTGCATATTGTTGTGAAGATTGTATTGTGCTGATAAACGTATACCAAATATCCCAACTTACTAAAATGCTTTTATATATTCTCTCTTTTTGTTGTTGCAATTTCAGAATATAGTTTTCTGGTATTAAGTTAACAAACATATTTAATAATGAAAACCAAAAGTAATAAAAAAAATGCTATTAAAATGACATGTTCCTGTGTAATAATTTTATTTTAACATATATCTTTACATATAGATATATACATATATATTCATATATATATATATATATATATATATATATTTGTAAATAAATAAAGAACAACACACCAGGAGAAATTCCACTTCACGACCGGTTTTGTCCTTTTGGGACGCAGGCGAATGTAGGAATTGAACCCACGGATCTTCGTGTCACAAACCGAAGTCCGTACCACTCGACCACAGTGATTCACTGGTGTGTGAATGCGTATTATTAGAGAAAACCAGAGAAATAAGATATGACTCATAATTGACAAATAAGGGAGTAAAGTTTTAGAAATTATATTGGAATTTTCGGTCACCTGATTTCGTCAGCAATACTTGGCAAATGAAAAGTACAAAAATTACTGTACTTTTCATTCGACTGCCGAGTATCTACAACAGCTTGGCACGATATGTTGTATAGGCCTATGCTACTGTGTAGAAAATAAAGTTCATTAATTCAATGTCATAATTAAATGGTAAATGCTACAACACAACAGGACACAATCCTTTAGATAAGAGGAAACAAATTAATAACATTACAATATAAAAATGATGCATAGTTGTATAACTTTAGGCATATCATGCAATCAGCCAAAGTAAGGCAGTTTAATTTGCATTAAAAAATTGCATCCACCAGTGTGTTTTCATTGTAATTAATATATATTTTGGATGCTTTGTTTCACGTTTTTCGTGGAGAATGGCAGAGAGAATGAGGAGGGGCAGATAGTGGGTATAAAAAAGTTCCTTTGTTTTAAGATGTCAACAGTGACTTTCCATGGCTACAACATCTCCATTTAATAATGATTTTATGAATTGTTTTTCTTTCTGCTTGAAGTAGTTATTTTATATAGTTTGATTGTGTTTTTGGCCATGTCTTCCAAGTTTTGGTTTACAGCAATGTCTTTCTGTAATCAAATTAAGATCCTTTGTTTTTCATGGAAATCCTAAGATGCCATCAAAATGTGAGTGTATTTCTTGTAAATAATGTTGCAATTTTATCCAAAATGTTGAATTGATAAGTTAATACCTAAACAATTAACAAAGTATTTTGGCGAAAATAGCCCAAAAAATATTCCACTTTTCTCTATATTTTTTTTTTTTTTTTTTATTTTGAAATTGAGAAATTTTATCAGATAAAATGCATTGAAACAAAAAAAAATTACTTCAACAAATATCTTGAGATGTTATAAACCAGTTTACATTTCTATGTCAGGCTTCTGGCATTTGGAACGTGTAGACAACAAATTATATCAAGTCTTTAGGGAAAAAATATATTGCACTCCATGGTACCCCCAAAATTGTTAGGATTGATTGCTAAAAATTATCTGTTGATATACCGCAGTGCATTAATACCAATTTTATCAAATAAATGTGCTCTGGCCACCTCAGGGTGGTTGAGATTTTCAAAAAAGGTTTTCTGTTAAGAGAAGTAGTATATGACATTAAATTCGTAACATTGCTATCACAGATGGATTCAGAGGCAATGCACGGAATATGAAGGCATTGACTAGCTAGGTTAAATCATGACCTGTTTTATGTTTCCATGGTAATATTTAGTATGGAATACTTGAGAGGACATATTTTTGTTAAAACGTAATAACTTTGAAATATGAGACGGATATGTTACACTGAATAAAACTGCTGAATGGTAGATTTAAAGAACCTGACCTGGTTTGACCCCTGGAGTTATGAATATTCATCCACTCTGGACAATTATCCAGCCAGTTGGGACAATTTCATAATGCTAATACCTCTCTAAACTGTACTGCAATATCATGCTCTCAAAGCACTGGTATTGACAGTACAAACAGTTCCTAACCTTGATCTAATAGAAACATGATATTCATACTGCTCGTACTGAAATACGAGTGTTATGAAGCGAGACATGACACTACAGTATAGAGAAAATTGTCCCAACTGGGTGTAATTATCACCCAATTTATCATCAGCGCTCTCGCTAGAAATATCCATAGACAAACACTCTGATTTGTGAAGGATGTATGAGTAATAAACGTGTTCTTGAGTTTATGGATATATCGGTAGAATTAAGCCTAGTGAGGGTGCAATAATTCATGTCATACTCTTCAATCATGATTTATCTGTAACTGTATGTGACAGTATGAGCAGTATGAATAATCCTGTTGCTATCAACCTAAAGGTATGGGAACTGTTCATATTGTCAGTACGAGTGCTTTGAAACATGATATGAGTGGACAGTATACAGTGGTACTAGCATTAGAAGAATATTGTCCCCACCAGCTTTTGATGACCGACAAGAAGTCATGGCATGCAGGTTTCTGTTGCTATATAAAATAATGACAACTTTGTATATTATTTTAAAAAGACACAATCAATTGTTTGCTGCTTTTGTTGTATAAATACAGATAACCTTGGATGACACCCCCCAAATACCCTCCATATGTTATAAACTGCTTTTTATCTACAGATTAATGAAATCAAGCTATAATTTTTGATTCCTCCCTTTGGAAGGATTTCAGTTTTTTGTTACAAATTTCATTCCATTTTTTCTTTGTTCATTGTTATAATATAACATTCCTTGTGTGATACTAAAAGGGCCAATCAAATCTTTGCTTATTTCTGCAATTGTTGTATTTGTTTGTCTTGGAAGGGGGTAGGCTGGTGGTGGGGGGGGGGATGGAGTAGAGTGGTGGTGATATTTTGCTATCACTCAAGTTTCTGACAAACATGCCTTGGAGGAGGTTGGTATTCAGGAGGTGACAATTAGTTAATACTTTATCCTTCTCATTTTTTTGTGTATGATTTTGTTGAGGAATTTATTCGTACCTATTACATATTACAATTATGATATTAACAATAACTAATGCAAATTTTGAATATACATCATAATCTTAACAAAATTTTAATCATATATATATAGATATATATATATATTTGTAATTTATTTTTTCCTGGTTATTTGTCATTATTTAACTAACAGGAACAAATGGCAACTAAAATTTTAAAAAACTTTAAAAATGTTTTGTGGAGAGTAATTTGATAGTGAGAAAATAATTTTATAGGATTTGGAAGAGGTACAGAAGTACAGAGAAGTACAGGTACAGAAAGTTAGTCAATTTTTCTAAGCAAATGGATAAAAATGGTCAATATTTTCAAAGAACTTATTGACCATGTGATGATGCAGGGGTCATTTTTTTTTGCAAAACAAGAAGACCAAAAAATAGATGTATAATATTGCTTGTAAACAGTGAGAAAAGATTAAACATTTCATGGTAGTTGTCCTACTCTTCACTGAAGCATGTAGGAGGTATAGAGGGCACTGTTTAAGTTTTTACCAGATACCAGACGTTCGGCTTCATCTTATGCATAATTCTCCATTACTGGGTAACTCTTCAAACTTATAACATGAATTTATGTCGTTAGAAATTGAAGGTTGGCATTTTCTGGCCACCAAATATGCCAGAAAAAGTGTTCCACCCAGATTCAATCTATTACACTTCTTTTAACGATCGCCTGCAGAACATTTTTGTTTATAACAAAAACATGTCCTTGTAACCCTGACACAAGGGCGGCGGAAGCACTTTTAATCTGGGGGGGGGGGGCACCGACATCAAAGGGCACTTTGCAGAAATTCAATTGGACTGATGTAGTCTTATATTTAGTAACCTTTATAACTCTTATTATATGATCTTTTTCGCGTATACACATCACTCCATCAACGCCCCCCCCCCCCCCTTTCATGGAAAAAATGCATACTAGCACTGCAATATCCAAAGTTGTATGCACGACATTCTGAGCGGAGCGCCACCATCGTTGGCGCGGAGCGTACAAGAAAATTTTTGGTTTTACAAACCCCTCAGATGGCCGGAAACGGCCCTTCCCGAGTGTTCATTCTGGTTCCCTGGCCTCTTGCTAACTTGAGACACCTCAATTTTTATGTAGAAAAAGGGCACATTTTTAACCCTGAGGAAAAGTGGGGGCACGTTCCCCCCCCCCCCGGTTCCGCCGCCCTTGCCCTGACAACACTGGTTCTGAATCTTCCTCTAACCAAAAATTATTTGCTCTTTTAAAGAAGAAGAAAATAAAGCGATTTTGTTTCTGTGAGTGGGTGTAATTTTAATATCCCTTTATAGTGTTAAAAAACAGTTTGAGTGTTAGAACCTTCAGGTAAATCTTCTCCCAAACTTTAAGATTTCTTTTTGAGCATGCAATAATTTTTGGTGGAAATAAAAATGATCTTTAAGAGATAACGTAACATTTTTTTTAAACAACGTACTTGATTAAAAGTATACCTTCATAAAAGGAGATTTTACGACAGGGGATTTAGACACCATTTCAGTTCTGTGAGATGAGCTAATTTACAATCCCGTCTCGAGATATTAAATAAACTTGCTAATTCTATATATTGAACATAGGGGGCATCCGTTGTCGTTTTTAATGTAGATTCGTATTATTTTGATCATCAAAAGAACTAACTATTCCGGTCGTACGGAAATCAATAAATCAAAAACATTGGTTGTCTCCGAAACTGACAGACAGACAGAAAATGCACTGACATAGTTTTTTGTTTTTGTTTTTATTGGCTGTCTCGAGGCCCATCACTAAAAAATTAAGTTTGGCATTTTGAACTTTATCGATGCAACTTATTACTCTAGTAAAGGTGAATTCTTCAGAAAATATTTAGCGCAAGTGTGCAGACTTGTTAAATGCAATGACATAAAGCAGTGATTTACACTTTCCTTTTTGACGTAGGGAATGTAATTTCTTTCTTTTTTCTAAAAAAAAAAAAAATGTTACGAGTAATTTGAATGAAAACGAGAATTTATACAAAAGAAGAAGAAAAAAGACAGAGAGCAAAATAGATAGATGGGACACTTTTGCTCAATGTGCTTCAGTAGCTTACTAGGCGGGGGCGGTCCGCCCGGGTACCAGTCAGGGGATGCCATAGCCCGAACGAAATGAGGGGGCGGCTCGCCCGAGGACCGTGACGGATTGGGGTATAGCCACTTGAAAAAGAGAACCCCCGATTCTCATTATTACTAACGTTTTGCCCAAAAATTATCAGCAAGTTTTGCATCTAAGCCACCTTACATGAACAAAAATTTCTCAACCCCCTCCCCCAGGACGGTTTCCCCTGCACGGGGTGACACAGGAAGGATCCGCCCGGATGCCAACAATTCTAGGTACGTGACTGGTTTGCATCGTCATAAGTTGGTTTTGCATGAAGAGTGTTAAAATATTTGAGCAGTAAAATCGATTATCCTAGAACCCAACTCAACTGTGAGAATACGTGGAGAATCGTTTATGTTCGTGTTTCTGGTTTTCACTTTCTGAGATCTCCCTCTGGTGAATTACCATAAAAGTGGATGGATTTATTATTATTATTATCACATGATAGTTAGACTTTCACAGGCGCGTAGCGAGGAATTTGCCAAGGGAGGGGCGAAGCCCTGTAGGCAAACTAGCGCTGCCATGAGTTGGCGCAAAGCGTACAAGAAAATTTTGGCCGAAAATGTACCCTGTTCGCATGTACCCTTCACAAACAAGAACATTCACTATGGATATTAGCGAGCTGAGATGATTGACTATATACACCATCATAGCCTACCCAGGGGCGTATCCAGGATTTTCTAACCCGGGGGGCGCGAATTACCATCTAAGCGGAGCGCCACCATCGGTTGGCGCGCAGCGTACAAGAAAATTTCTGGTTTTGATACCCCCCAGATCACCGGAAATGGCACTTCTCGGGCTTGAAAATGACCAACCAGATGTACACTTTTGCCTGAGAACCAAGTATTTCCCAATAGTTTTTTTTTCCCCATCCATAACCTTTTTGAAGATTGTCACCAGTCACACATCATGTTCGACCTCATCGCATGTCCTGTGGATCATTGCTTTTGTAGGTGATTCTAAGTCGCGGCCCACAATACACGACAGCCCCACTTTTGAAGGTTTTAAGCCCATTTTTTGTTCAGAATTTGAAAATACACATTTCTCGTGATTAAACTCACTTCAAAACATACCCATAATGTTGCAAAAAATTTCATCTATGGACAACCAATATAGAAACACCTCCTTGAACCCCTAACAGACCGGTCAAAAGTGCACGAGTAGAGGGAAGTATGATGAAGAATGTTGGTCAGGGAATTTTCGAAAATTCAGACACAGTAATTTATTGGTGTACAAATATTGAAACCGCTTATAACGGCTATTATAAAACTTCGTTGAAGGAAATGAAAAAATACCAGATATTTCCGAAACCGAACACTACACATATAGGCGTAGGAGGTGGGGGTTGCAGCCCCCCCCCCCCGAACCAAATATGTTTTTCTGAAAATTCGGGCAATATGCCGAGAATTTTTCGGGCTATGATGTAGCTAAAGGAAATGAATAGTTTAAAATTATCTCCTTGGTAAGACTAATTCGCCATTACTAATGTAAAAGAGAGTTTTGACATAATTGGACCTCCATGCTTTTTCTCCATCTACATAAGACATTTCGTTGTTTACATTAGCATCGCGCTTTATACTGCGCAATTTCCACGGACTGTACGGTACACGATGGTATGCGATGTAATAACCGATGCTTGCTTATATGATATTGACATTAACATGTCGAACGCGCGCGGATCGCGCGAAAAATGTTGGTTACATTTTTCGGGCAAGTCGTTACAGCTCCCCAAATCAAATTGGGCTCCTTCGCCTTTGACTACACACAGAGACAGTTTTGAGGCTGTTCATCCTGGAACGCCATTTTCATGCTCACTGATATGATGTGATATCTGCTGTTTGCTTTACAAATTCGAACAGGCGCGTAGCGAGGAATTTGCCAAGGGAGGGGCGAAGCCCTGTAGGCAAACTATCTAAGCGGAGCGCCACCATGAGTTGGCGCGAAGCGTAGAAGAAATTTTGGCCGAAAATGCCTCCCAGATCGCTGGAAATGACACTTCCCAGGCCTTGTTAGTTGCATCTAAGCATTTTCTATTTTGAAATTACTAGCGATATCATATACAAAAAAAATATGCTCGGGGGGGGGGGGGGGGACGGTCGCTCCTTCCCGAAATGCGTCATGTTACCCGACGACTCGGTCGAGTTCGAGACCAGCCATAGTTGGTTTCATAGCACAATTGTACAATTGTTTAAGTCGTCCATACACACACACGCTTTATGATAAACCATATATAGTATATGTATAGATACATTAGTGAGAGAGGAAAAATGGAAACGTCGAAATTGGAGTTGTCGGTGTAAGTGGTAGGGTGAGGCGCACGCCCCTTCCGAAATCCTCGATCCGTCACTAGCTACCCTGTGTATATAATAGGGATCAGCGCTGTAATTATGTCACTGTTCCTCTTTCTCTTCCCGGTGTCTTGGCGTTTTTCTTTTACTCCCTCCTTTTCTCCTTTTTCTCTCTTTCTTTTTTCTTTTCCCTTCCTTCCTCTCCTCCTCCCCTTTTTTCTCCTCTTTTTTCCCCTTTTTTCTTCTCCTTGTTTTTCTCTCCTCTTTTTCTTACCCGGGGGGCGCGCGCCCAACGCCCCCCCCCCCGGATGCGCGCCTGCTACCTATATTATATCTTAGTTGATCAAGGGCACTGTATACGTTTTCACTATTTAAAAGCCACTTTTAGCTAGATGGTGCACAGTATAAAAAGATTGTGATATCTGATTTCAAAGTTACAACAACAACAAGAAAATCCAAGAAAGTTAGTTTTTTTTCATGTTAGCAATACGATCTACTGTCCGATTACAAGGAAAGATTCCAGCAATTTGTCCAAATATTTTCACTTGAGTAAAGGCCTTTTACTATCCAGGGATGATCATGTAAAACAAAAAGGTCGGTGTTACCTGCAAGCAATTATCAATCTACTATGTGAGTGACAACTCGTTCTCCGTCAGTAATCTGTAAACAAAATGATAATAATGATTAAGGCAGTGATATGAGGGTACCCGAGGATAAATCTTGACAACGAGAGTCCGCAGAAAAGTAGGTCTCAATGTCTAGGACTTATAGGCTACAGCAATTCAGGCTCATAATTCCATGAATAATGTTGTTTTCACAAATTTAGAAGTCATTCCAGAATGGTATACGGACTAGGCGACGTACCCTCATTGCGGAGAGAGCACGACCACTGGATTCAAAATAACGCCCATTGGCAAAGGGGCAACCATAATATTTTTTGCACCGGACGCGGGGGAGGGGGATAAAGTAGAGATCAACAAGGATTAGATGCAAATATTGCGGTATATTTTGCAAATTTCGAAAGACAGTTGAAAAATGTGTAGGTTATACTGCACATAAAATAATGCATATTGATATAGCTGTACACTTGAATATTTGGTAATATTCTATCTCCCGGTGATCATTGCTTGGAAAAGTCTAAATGTTTAAATTTTTCTGTAAATATTAGTATCGCAATTTCCAACAAAAAGATTAATTGCTGAGTTAAAATGTTAACAATATGCAAATAGCAAATGACGAATTCCTAGAACATAATAAGTGAGGAATCCAACACTTTACTGCAAAATGACGTGAATAGCCTATTTATCAAATAGCCTATCATCATTTTTAGCAATTAGCATCAAATTGGTCATTTTATATATAGGTCGTCATTTTACAGTTCAAATGATGAACTGCAGCAAAATTGCCGACGGTGGATATTATTTCTATGAATCAGACTATGACCATGGTAGGATAAGGGTTTAGGCACAAATTTCGACGAAAACTTTAAAAACTTGGAAAATATTCTCGTGAAAGTTCGGTGATTCCTAACATGCTTGATATTCATATTTTGGGTTCAATTTTAAGCGGATCCACGAGGGAATAATATGTCATGAAATAAACGGAAATTGATCATTTAAATATAGAGAACTAACAAAATGAGGTCTTGACAGGAATTTACCAACAGTTTTAATTAAAAGGTTGCTCCATTTTGCGTAGGAATCGAGAGATATTGCCGATGATAACCGCAATCGTACATATGACATCGATAACCATATATGTTGTTCCATATATAGGCCCCATTCGTTGTTTTGTTTTCCTGGATGCCTCGTTGCCTTGACAAACCTGTCTTCACGTGTTTCAATTTTAGCTTTTCTTATGGACCGTTTGAATATAAATTAGTGTCAGATACAGCTGAGACAGGTGGTAAAGTTTTATAACAATAATTAAATTATAACATCACTTTACCACATTGTATACAGTTTCATCGTCTTTGCAACTTCTAATTATTGGCGTTCTCAGTGTGTGTTAAATAACACAGTTCTACATACTTTCCTTGTTATTTTCGGGGGCAGGGGAAGGGATCCGGTGGGGGAAGTGTTAGGCCGTCTCGATATTTGTGCATAATACCCCTTTTCACTTCAACCAGGGAGATGATAGCTTCCTGCTTCGACTTTAAACATCAAGAATTTCGGCAGTAGTTCAGAACGCAATTTTCAAGAATAATTCCTCTCGAATACCCCCCCCCCCCCTCCCTCCCTTACATTGTTTAGCTTATCTGGTATTGTGCGGTTCTGCCAAAATTCTGTCATTTTTGGACACCGTGTTTGATTGACTGCCATTTTTCATTCGATTTGGCTGAAATTTCGTAGAGTGGGTTGTGTGAATTAAGTTTTCGTTCATTTTATAAGTTTGAAGGTCACGAGAGGTCATTTTCTCAAAATATAAAAGATGCTAATCTAGAGCGTGCGTTCAAATTTGCTGAAACGTAAAAAACGTTTGAATTGTGTCGAACTAAAGTTGTTCAAGAAAAGTATTTTTATCGTCATGTGAGGTCCCAAAATAGGGGCTTTCGTAAAGTTTCCAGGTGTGATGAAATGTAGGCCGCAGACAATATGCAATGATAATAAAATTTGTTTTTTTTCAACTTTTTAGCATTTATGACCACCATTCGATTTGGTGTGAGTAGCAAAATGTCTTCCATCAGAATTTTCCCGCCATTTTGGGAAATAATTCCACCCATGGGAGACTTGATCAAGTCAAAAATGTACTTGTTATTCAGGCTTGCTATGTAGTTCGATGTCATTCTCTGTAAATGAGCAATTTTGGGTATGCACACTTCAAATGTGATATCCACAACATTTTAGCAGATTTAGCAGAGGAATACTTTAATTAAGTTTTCGTTCTATTATTGCATGAATGAAAACTACGAAGTGAATATAGGCTACTGTTGGTTCCTTGTTTTTGCAATGGGGCATATAGTTTATCCCTAGTAATAAGTAAAATGATATATTGCATAAACCCGTGACATTGTTTCCACTTTTGAAGGAATACAACGTTCTAACACTGTGACCAACTATGTCTGCTTAGAAGGAGCATAAGGCAAGGAGAAAAGGAGATGAGAGGAATACACTAGATTTCAATTTTTGGGGGTGGGAGTATAGCAATTCTAAATCTTCCCAGACTGACAAAGTTAGGCGCTGAACTGTTGTGGAAGGACAAAGAGGCGAATGAAGGAGAGGACTGCACTAGGGCTGATCCCTATGTAGGGGATTTGGGGTCCTGCAGGAGAAAAACAAAGACTTCAAGTGGTGCATTCTGTGGTACATTTATAGACTATAAAATAGGTCTATAAAAGTAGGCCTAACCGCACGGTATATGCTATGAAAACTTTGTGTGATCACACAAAGTTTTCAATAGCATATATAACCGTGCGGTTAAACCTACTTTTAGGATGAAGGTGGGGGGGGGGGGGACGGGTGGGGAAGCCACCTGTAGTGGTCCAATTCTTCTCCACCTGAATGCAAAAATCTCCCGACTGAACCATTTCCCACCGATTGACGATCGTAGGTGAGGAGGGTCATGCCCCTGGACCCCCTTTGCGCCCCTTAAATCTGCCAAGCACCTCGTAGTGTCACAGTTCATTGTACTGTGGTCTAACAAATCAACATATAACATACTAGTCTTCTATCCATGGAGAAGTCCTTTACAGAATCGTTTCCCAGGTCAGTTAGTCATTTCTTTGTATAAATTAATCCCTGATCTTTGATCCAAGTTAACTGCTGTTAATTACAGCGATAAGCCGATAAGGCTACACAGGGCTATTCCCCACAAGCTGTATTAGTAAATCGAACTTTACACGCAATGTACGATACACAGACTTAACAACTGGATGCTTAAATACGGTACCTTGCACCACGTAAGTAAACAACGTAGGCCTAATACAAGCATATAGTTAAAACTAACATTTATTGGCCTATTTACGGGCTTTATTTGACAAATAGCAGATTGGTTTTTCATTCTAACGCATTTAAAGTAGGGAGAATTTGTGAAGTGTATACTTAACTGTATACTTAACTTTACGCTAATTTACCCACAATTCAACTATAATAACATTACTACTGAGTCAACGCGGATAAGTCTATAGGGTAGCATACCCCATTGACTTACTTGTAGTACTTTTAGGCTGAAATACTCATTTATGCGTAAAAATCACCCAAGCGTGAAATTTTCAGACGTTTTCTTCAAAACCAAGTTTACACACCATAGCCACAACTTTGGTCCAAATTTGGGACTTCTAGCACTTAAAATGAAAATTTTGCTTAAGGGAGAATACGCCCATTCAAAGCCCAATTGACTTACACACTAAATCACAAACGTAATGTGGTCTCTAAGTCTATAGATAGAAGTTCTCACTAGCTAAACGCTACCCATCACTGGTTAGCTGACAAGTTGGCCTTTCATGGCACCATCAATTTTCCGTATCATGACCCTGCAGATATTTTTGCTATCCGAGTCTGAAGTTTTCGTCACCTGTAAACAAACATCTCCATTTAGTACTAAACAATTTTCGTACGCTGCTCCTGGGAGGCCTAAAGGGGTTCTACAATTGCCTTAATTGACCCAATTTTTGCACCACATGTACTTCCACTCATGCTCTTCAACATGCAACCCAACAAAAACCAGATCCTGATTGATAACGTATCAAAAAAGATGTTCTCCTGCTGCTTCTTGGAACTATTCCTGAGATAGGAGAACGGGGGAATTCCGCGAGACCGAAGGTCCGCGAGACCGAAATTGAAAAAAGGTCCGCGAGACCGAAATTGAAAAAAGGTCCGCGAGACCGAAGTTACAAAAAGGTCCGCGAGACCGAAGTTACAAAAAGGTCCGCGAGACCGAAGTTACAAAAAGGTCCGCGAGACCGAAGTTACAAAAAGGTCCGCGAGACCGAAGTTACAAAAAGGTCCGCGAGACCGAAATTGAAAAAAAGGTCCGCGAGACCGAAATTGAAAAAAGGTCCGCGAGACCGAAGTTACAAAAAGGTCCGCGAGACCGAAGTTACAAAAAGGTCCGCGAGACCGAAGTTACAAAAAGGTCCGCGAGACCGAAGTTACAAAAAGGTCCGCGAGACCGAAGTTACAAAAAGGTCCGCGAGACCGAAATTGAAAAAAAGGTCCGCGAGACCGAAATTGAAAAAAGGTCCGCGAGACCGAAGTTACAAAAAGGTCCGCGAGACCGAAGTTACAAAAAGGTCCGCGAGACCGAAGTTACAAAAAGGTCCGCGAGACCGAAATTGAAAAAAAGGTCCGCGAGACCGAAGTTACAAAAAGGTCCGCGAGACCGAAATTGAAAAAAAGGTCCGCGAGACCGAAGTTACAAAAAGGTCCGCGAGACCGAAGTTACAAAAAGGTCACATTGCCGAAAACCAGAAGCATTTTTTTGTGTTTGTGCTACAAAATGTACAAATGTTCGGAAGTTAAATTATTTTAAAATTTATTATGAGGAAATTGTGTCAATTGTTACGGGCTAGAGGTTAAAAGTTGACCCCCTAATTAACTTCGGTCTCGCGGAACTTCGGTCTCGCGGACCTTTTTTTAATTTCGGTCTCGCGGACCTTTTTAATTTCGGTCTCGCGGACCTTCGGTCTCGCGGACCTTTTTTTCATTTCGGTCTCGCGGACCTTTCTTTAATATCGGTCTCGCGGACCTTTTTTTAATTTCGGTCTCGCGGACCTTTTTTTCATTTCGGTCTCGCGGACCGTTCTTTAATTTCGGTCTCGCGGACCTTTTTTCATTTCGGTCTCGCGGACCTTTTTAATTTCGGTCTCGCGGACCTTCGGTCTCGCGGACCTTTTTAATTTCGGTCTCGCGGACCTTCGGTCTCGCGGACCTTTTTTTATTTTCGGTCTCGCGGACCTTTTTAATTTCGGTCTCGCGGACCTTCGGTCTCGCGGACCTTTTTTTATTTTCGGTCTCACGGACCTTCGGTCTCGCGGACCTTCGGTCTCGTGGACTGTAATCAGGAGAACATCTAGGCGGATTGAAATAGACTCTATAATAGGTTTATGCCACCATAGAGTCCACAGTGTCCTCCGACCTGCAGAAACTATCCATCGATTGGACAACCTACGAGCACCGCCCATGTGAATATTACGATATTGACTCCTTTAGCAACCTTGACAGGAATAGTTTTGACCTTATCCATCTTAACAGTCGCAGTCTCAATAGAAATGAAACAAATGAAATACTATCTTGACTTACTAGAACACAATTTTTCGATTATTGGTTTAACTGAAACATGGTTCAGTGACATTAACTTCACCACATATTCAGCTTAATAATTACAATTATTGAAATCATCGTAAGAACGAAAAGATGGGGGGGGGGGAGGGAGTGGTATGTTTATTTATTAGACATGATTATGGAATCAAGAGTCGTACTGGTATTTAAAAATGTTAATGATAATATTGAAAGTATTTTTCTTTAGATCTAATAGCCCGCTACTTAGAAATCCAACTATTATAGGAATCGTTTATCGGCCACCGAACAACAACTTTTGACCTCATGATTTAAGGATCAATTGAGTTATATTATGAGTATCATTTCTGACGAAAATAAGCTATGTTACATAATGGGAGACTTAACATATAAGAGTCATTAATGTAAGAGTCGTGATTCTGTAAGAGTCATAATCATGTAAATTTCATGATTACTTAGACAACATCATTTCTGATGGATTTTCTGCTAAACAATTTCCAGACGTACTAGAATATAGAAAATAAATCTGTCTCTCTTATTGATAACATTTTGAATAATGTTAAAACTAGCAATGATTCGAATAATGTTAATTCGGGGTTTTTAATTAATGATTTGACTTACCAATTCCCCAGGTTTGGTTTGTTTAAAGTACAACTCAGGTAAATACAAAAGGTTACAAATCCTGATGAAATTTGTAATCCAAAGCTATTCTGTCAATAATACGCTTATACTTCGACCATTTCTGGTATAAATTGGGACCGCGACATACATCCTGTGAATATGATGTAAATTCTGCAGCTTTTAATATGTTTTTAACAATGATCTTTATATGAGTTTATGACAAATTGTTTTCCTTGATTTGTGTTAAATGTAAGAAGCACAAACACTAAATATCAGCCATGGATTTCTAGTGCCATCCTGACCTCTATGAAAAGGAAAAAACCAACCCTACAAAATTTAACTTAAACACCCTTCTCCCAGCAACAGTTTAACTTTTCGTACAGCTATCGAAACAAACTTAACCATGTTATTCACATTGCGAAGAAAGATAACAATATACTCTTCTTTATTTGATTCTTGTAAATATAATTATAGAAGGACTTTAACACAGTCCACCTCCTCAAGTACCTCACCAATCACACGGCCCGACCTTTTAATACATTTATTAATAGGCCTACGCTCCGTTTCCAGTAATTTCAGCATTGCCTCCCCAGCAATCTAGATAGTGGTTCAGTTACTGATTGTATAAGTCAATGAACCTGATGCCATCATTAATGACCTTCACAAATTATTTTGTAAACATCGGCCCTTGCCTTGGCTCGAAAAAATAGACCCAACATCACTCGCCTTTGGATTATATCTCG
Organism: Apostichopus japonicus; assembly: GCF_037975245.1. Lineage (NCBI taxonomy): Eukaryota > Metazoa > Echinodermata > Holothuroidea > Aspidochirotida > Stichopodidae > Apostichopus > Apostichopus japonicus. Next base: position 4,369,054 of record NC_092582.1, read on the forward strand.
TTGACCAGAACCCTTCTGCTATTTTGTTTTGAATCCAGTCTCAGAAGAAGCACTTATCAAAGTTGCCATATCTTATTTGAAAAAAAGAAACACAACAAAATACAGGAAAAGCGGCCTGCCGGGTGTGATCAAATTTAACCATCCATTGTTAGAAATGTAATCCCCAAGATTCTATTCCGTGCCCTAATTTTTATTTACAATCTACAGTGTCTACCATACCAGCTGTCGTGTTATTTGCTGAAGACACAAACATATTTCTTTCAAAAAAGGACTCTGACCTTATACTGCATGAGCCTGCATTTGCTGTGAAAATTCCCAAAGAATTTTAAACTGGTTTTCCGAACACAAACTTTCACCCAAAAGAAATAATTGTGTAAAAGGGGTACCATTGGAATTTTATCAAAACTGAAGCATATCCCTCCAAGGAAAAACTCTTAGAACCATTTATCAGGCTTTAATTTTACCTCATTTTACTTGTTGTAGTACTGTTTCGTCCGGAACCATGCAGCCATCACTGTCACATGAAAACAAAAATTGATCACAGTTCAGAAGAAAGCAATTCGCAATGTTGCACAAGCTCAACCACGAGATCACACTATTGACTTGTTTAAATTCCTTAAACTAAATGAAATTGTCTGATGTTATTAATTTAACATGGCTACTTTCATGACCGTTATATAAGACATGTAACAATTTACATACCATGAAATAACAATATTATAGGAACGGTTTGCGTTCTTGTCCTGCTACATTCTAGAATTCTGTACCAGAAAACCTTAAGTCTAGACCATTCATTAAAACATTTAGGAATGCATTGCAACATTATTTGTTACTGATAGTTGTTCATGACAAATTACACGTAAAACTCCTTTTTTTTGGATCGGGGTGCGTTGGGTTTCAGTGTCTTTGTGTGTGTTTGTGTCGGGGGGGGGGGCGGTGGATTAAGGATTATTTTCCTTTTTACCATTATCATATATTTTATGTTGATGTTTCTTTCGTACAAGGGAGTGTGTTACTTTGTTAAAGCACTTCCTTTCACAGCTTGTAATTCCTTGTAAAAGTCGCAAAGGAAGAAAGAAAGAAAGAAATGAAATAAAAGAAATGATATTGTTTATTAGTTTCTACAGTTATAATATACGATGGGCTTATTAAGTGATTACTTTAATAGTCTTAATATGCCAAAGCAAAAACAAAAACAAAAAAAGAAAGAAAGACATGCTATAATAATGTGTCAACTGCTATTCCAGTTTTCAGGATATTCAACTTGAAATTATGTTATATTTCTGGAATGTTTCTTTAAGGTGAGATTGACCGTGACGTTGGTTCATTGGTGCAGACCTATATGTTAGTGTTAACCCAAGGGTTTCTAAGTGCTAACAACCCAACCAAAATATTTTGTCTTGTCTAGTTTTGCGATTTATCTGAGGAACTGACCTAATGATCTGTGTAGTACTAGTAGAATAAGTAGACCAGCCACTTTAGTTGATGAGCCCCAGAATCTTAAAGAGTGACTTTTGAAAACTTTAAAGAGGTATCAAATACAACATATAGAAATGATTAGCAGTGTTTTGTAATGGTCTACAAGAAAGCAAACTTAATTATGTGCCTAAATTAATTCTATATGTAGGTATGTTTCGGATTTATCACAGACGTCGGTACCACTTTAATATTAATGTTCACCTTTTGTGTTTATAGATTGAGAACATTATACCATGTCGTCTGTGGAGTATGACGTAGTAATAGTAGGGGCGGGGCTATCTGGCCTCTCGGCTGCTTATGAAATTACTAAGAAGAAACCCGAGGCCAAAATAATCATCTTAGAAGCAACAGGTTAGTGGAGAATCAAATGAATATTCGGGACGCATCTTTACCGGAGGTGGTTCAAAGGCACTTTAGAGGGAATAATACATTTTATGAAAGAGAAAGGTGGAGATACAGAGTTCATATCTTGACCTAATTGTTACTTTATCATCGACTCAGTTACTTAACGTGGTCGTGTGACGGAAAGGAAAGTGAAGAACATTTTCTTCCTGGCAAACGGAATTCCAATTGTGTCCAATGGCGTTGAGTAGAAGGCCGTAAATTTAAAAAAAAGGGCAAATGAAAAATTAATAACTTTGGTATAATATACAGGATATGCTATTTGTTTTTACAGCACAGAGACAATGGCGGATCCAGGTGGGCGGGAGGGGCGTTTGCAAGTGGCACGCTCCTATTGGTAGTCGCCTAGGTATTATTTTGTTTAAAAAGAAAACGAAAGAAAAAGTGAAGAATTGCGTTCAAGGTACCTCAAATTAGCGAAAAAACTTCCCTTTCCTTGAAAAGTATAAGCCATCGTTATACTTTAACAATTGACACCTAAACAATACAATGTATCTCAACAATGTATACATCAATACAATACAATACAATGTATTAAACAATACACACCTCACTGAGTCCTCCAATGTCAGTATTGTCATGCTCTTTCTTCCTCTTTTTGTCTGTTTCCCTCTATGGTCCTCTTATTTATTTTCATCACTTGTTTGTATAAGTGTTGGTTTGGATCTTTTGTCTTCAATTATTAGATTACATCGGTGGTCCCATCAAGACAGTAAAGATGAAAGGAGCAAACGGAGACGATTATTGGGATGTTGGAGCAAGCAGGATTGGCTCGTAAGTAAATCAAGTAGTATCAATGAAGTATCTCGTCCGATAGGGTACCGTCACTCTTCCTGTTCCTCTTTACCCCCTCACTAATCAACACCCCCCCCCCTGTGCAGCTTCAATCCAATGTTCACCAAATCTCGTTCTAAATGCTGCACTTCTCCTATCCAAGACCTATATATATATATATATATATATATATATATATATATATAATTATATTGATCTCTGAAATGTCAAACACGATATCATGGCTTGATTGTAAGTATGTTTAACTCAATTTAATAGATCAAGTATACGGCGAGCGCGACCTTCTCATTTCTAGTTGTCTTCTTATCTTAGCCTGTAATGGCCCTCCAACTAACTTCACATCTCGGAGTAGAAAAATAAAATAAAATGAAAAAATAAAAGGTGTATATTTTTCTCCTATTATAGAATTACCGGAACCGATTTATGCATATTTAATGCAATAATGTAGGGTTTATAGTGCAATGTTGTGTAACAATATTAACCATTAATTAGAAATGGAGGATTCTTAGCAAAAGATGACAATATCTGCATTTGTCACGATTAAGCGTGGTCGTTTGGTCACGTGTTCTAGAACAGATTGCGACCAAATCATGTCGCCGATCCAAGTGTTATGTATCCAAGTGACAGGCTTTTGCAGTTGCAGGCTATATTTAATGACACGATGCACATATTAATGTTGTTTATCATCAAATGTTTTGTTTGATGAACTTTGAAAATGTCAAAGGTGATTGAGGAATCCACGTTCATTCACACAATATGATTTAGAAGACATTTAATCCATGATGTAGCACCAAACGTTTCTTCTCCGCTATGGATCGTCGTCATCATCATCATCATCATCATCATCATCATCATCATCATCATCATCATCATCATCATCATCATCATCATCATCATCATCATCATCATCATCATCATCATCATCATCATCATCATCATCATCATCATCATCATCATCATCATCATCATCATCATCATCATCATCATCATCATCATCATCATCATCATCATCATCATCATCATTATCATCATCATATTCGTCATCATCGTCGTCATTATCATCATGATCTTCATCGTCATCGTCAGCGTCATCGAATCCGACAACTTCGTCCTCATCGTTACGATTATTGATATATTGTTATTATTATTACTAAATCTTTCTTTGTTTCACCTAGAAAGCAAGTTGAAATCATGAATTTGATAGGAGAACTGGGTCTGGAGACTTACGAGCATTATGACGAAGGCAAGAAATATTGGCAACTTCCGAATGGAAGCATCAAGTCATACTCAGGAAAGATTCCACCTCTTCCTTATACTAGTTTAGTCGATGTTCTAAGATATTTCAACAAGGTAAGAAACTGATTGAACTCCACTATGGCACCACGAATGACACCATAAATGACACTGTGAATGGCACTTCGGTTGGCACTATAGATGGCACTAATGGATGGCACAATAGATGGCACCATTGGATGGCACAATATATGTACTTTAGATGGCACTATGATTAACACTTTGGTTGGCATTATATATGGCACTAACGGATGGCACAATAGATGGCACCATTGGATGGCACAATATATGTACTTCAGATGGCACTATGAATAACACTTTGGTTGGCACTATAGATGGCACCAATGAGTGGCACAGTAGATGGCACCAATGGTTGTATCCATAGATGTACTTTAGATGGCACTATGAATAACACTGGTTGGCACTATAGATGGCACCAATGAGTGGCACAATAGATTTACTATAGATGGCATTATGGATGACATTTTAAATGACATCAAAGATGGCACTTTGGATGGCACTATTTATGACATTGTGTGTGGCATGATATATGGTAGTGTTGATTGCACTATATATGACAATATGAATGAGCTTTGGATGGCACTTTCCAATGCCATCAAGGACGGCACTATACAGATGGCAGTGTACATTGCACTATATAGATGGCAATCTAGATGGCACTATAGATGACACTGTAAATAGCATTGTGGATGGCACTTTGGACAACACTGTATATGATACTTTAGATGGCATTAAAGATGGCATTCTGGATGACATTGTAGATACCAATGCAGTTGGTACCCTAAATGGCACCATGGGCAATGTTGAAATAAAGCAGTTACACATTGTCGCTACTCGACATAATCAGACTGTCACCTTTCAATTTTTTAGCAGTAGCAAAGCGGTGAAATGACGTCAAGGGATCGTGCACAGAAATATTGTTTTACTACAGAATCATACAGAAATAGATTCCCTTTGAAAAAATACCGTTCTATATATGTTGGTTATTAAAGGGGAAAAGGAGAGGGACATCAGACATGAAGTCTCTTTTGTACAAGCAAAATAGGAAAACTGTCCATTCATCCAAGATGTTTATTAACACTGTCACAACTTTACAGAAAGGACGTATTATCGGAGAATTTAAGGAGAACATCAAAGCACCAAATAAAAATTTGCAAGCCGTTTTGACAACTGCCCAAGCTACTCTATGGTTCCGGTTTGGGTTCATCAATTTTTGTTTTAATGGTTTTCATCCTCCAAGGTAGATGGGATGCAAGGTAAAGTGAATTTAGAAGATGCCAAAGCCACCCCCAAAGCTGATGAATGGGATAATATGACAGTCGATGAACTCAAAACAAAAACGCTTTGGACACAGGGTAAGAGCAATAGATATAAATACGTGCATAACATAATTCAGCCTTTAAAGGACGTTTATGTGAAGTGAAATTTAAGCGGATCACAGGCAGGTCACCACCACCACCACCACTACCACCACCAGAGTAGGGTGGGTGGGGATGAAGGTGGGGAGAAGAGATACAGGGATATAAGCCAGGGACTGATGAAAAGAAGTGGGTCTCAGTGGAGAGCAGCCGGGTGCTCCGCCGTCCTTCCTTATGGCTTCATTCATGATTAAGAAGAAGAGGATATCAATCAAGATGAAACTGTCCTTTCTTTCAACTCTTTTTTAACGGCGTGAGGTGGGAGAGGGGTGGGGTGGTTGTGAGGTGGTTGTGGTGTGGTGGTTGGGTGGTTGTTGGGGTTATTAACTGCAATCGCTACAAATTGGTTATGTAAGCCAAAGCTTTACTACCTTTGATTACAATCAACTTGGCTTTAATAGTGAGGGAAACGAACGGCCATATCAATGCTTCACCGGAGAGAAGGGGGGGGGGTGGGGGAGAGTATTAAGAAACAAATGATCATCTGATATGGAAACAATCTCCTCTCTTGTTTCGCAGTTGCTAAGGACATGGTTGATGTCCTGACAATCATGTTCTTTGGGATCCCGCCCACGTATTTATCTGTCATGCAGTATGCGTACGTAATTGCAACGTGTGGCAGTTGGAACGCTCATATTGCAGGAGACAGGGCTTGCAAGTTAAATCTCAGAATCAAGGTAAAACGTCTGGTATTATACAGACAGACAATGTGACATCTGTAAATATTCATTATGTTAGTTTAATGATACACATGATCTCAACCCCCTTTCCCTTAATATTATCAACCTAACCTATTTTTGATAAGCAATAAACCCTTCCTTACTCCAAGCAGTTGGTCACAGTAGGTATAGTCCATGATGTCATCATGACCAGATTAAATCAAATCTTCGCCATTCAAAATGTTGTGCGGATATAATATCAGACCTACTAGTTATATAGGCTCTAAAGTACCAGTCATATCAGACCTATACCAATTATGTAGGTCCTAAATTACCAGTCATATCAGATCTATACCAATTATATAGGCCCTAAATTACTAGTTATACCAGACCTATACTAATTATATAGGCCCTAAAGTACCAGTCATATCAGACCTATACCAATTATGTAGGCCCTAAATAGGCTAGTTATACCAGACCTATACTAATTATATAGGCCCTAAATTACCAATCATATCAGACCTATACCAATTATATAGGCCCTAAATTACCAGTCATATTGATATCCGCGCCTGGTTTGGCGAGTTTGATTTCACTGAACTCCTCGCACTCGATTAACAGGTTGAATCTTAAGGTAGCTTACGCCCATTGAAAGCCCCATTGACTTACACACTAAATCACAAAAGTAATGTGGTCTTTAAGTCTAGATAGAAGTTTTCACTAGCTAAACGCTACCCATCACTGGATAGCTGACTAGTTGGCCTTTCATGGCACCATCAATTTTCCGTATCATGACCGAGCAGGTTTTTTGCTATCCGTATGGCAAGCCGTTTTACTTTTTATTCAATATTTAATGATATCTTTAACTATTTGATGATATCATAAAATCAATTGTTGATATCAAGAATTCGAATTGTTGATATCATTAAATCAATTAATGATATCATTAATTCAGTTCATTTCTTGATATCAATAACTCATTTAATGATATCATTAAATGAATTAGTGATATAAAGAAATGATTTAAAGATATCTTTAAATGTATTTGTGATATGTACATATCACTAATGCGAATTGGTGATATGTACATATCACTAATTCGATTTAATGATATCAACAAATATGACGTCATATTTACTGATATCACTAATTCGAATTAGTGATATGTACATATCATTAATTCGAATTAGTGGTATCATCAAATATGACGTCATATTTACTGATATCACTTTTTCGAATAAATGATATGTACATATCACTTATTCGATTTAATGATATCAACAAATATGACGTACATATCAAGAATTCGGCCATATTTAATGACATCATTAAATATGGCTGCGATATGTCTGGTTATACGGCGTAGTCTCAGTAACTCATCCGTACATAGGCCTTATGGAACTAAGCTGGTGGTAGTTGGTATGGGTCGAGTGCAGTGCAGTATACATTACATTAGTTATACGGAAGGCTCAATGCGTAAAACTGCTCTTAATATGGCGGGGATTGAAGCTCAACCAGTTCTAGACAGAATATAATGCACTAACCGCACTGCACTGTACTTCCCGCCACATAATCCCAGGCGCTCAAACTGAGGGCGTAATTGATGATATCATTAAATATGGCCGAATTCGTGATATGTACGTCATATTTGATGATATCATTAATTGGATTTTATGATATCAAAAATTCGAATTAATGATATCATTAAATATGGCCGAATTCGTGATATGTACGCCATATTTGATGATATCAATAATTGGAATTTATGATATCATTAAATATGGCCGAATTTGTGATATGTACGTCATACTTTTTGATATCATTAATTTAAATACAGATATCTGAAACTGAATTTATGATATCTTGAATTGAATTATTGATATCTATAATAGTTCATTTATTTTAAGATATCACAAATTCAATTCTTGATATCAGAAAGTTTAATTATGATATAATCAAATAAAATAATGATATCAAAAATTTCCTTGCACCAATTAATGATATCATCAAATATGACGTACATATCATTAAAACAATTTCAGATATAATGAAATAATTCATGATATCATGAAATAATTGTTGATATCATTAAATAATTGTTGATATCAATAAATACTGAATAAAAAATAAAATGGCTTGCCATATATCCGCGCCTGACGTTTTCGTCACTTGTATAAACAAACCTCTCACTCAGTAGTAAACAATTTTCGTACGCTGCTCCTGGGAGGCCTAGAGTGGGTCTAAAATTGTCTCAATTGACCCAATTGTTGCACCAAATGTACTTCCATTCATGCTCTTTAACATACAACCCACAAAAAAAAACAGATCCTGCTTCATGATAACAGGTCAAAAAAGATGTTCTCCTGATGCTATTTGGCAC